>NC_043701.1:90352317-90555158 GCF_006229205.1 Suricata suricatta
ATGAGAAAGAATGAAATATGGCCATTTGTAGGAAAGTGGATGGACCTTGAGGGGGTCATGCTAAGCAAAATAAATCAGGCAGAGAAGGACAGATACCATATGTTCGCACTCATAAGTCTAACAGGAAATTTTCAGAATGATCTAGCTTCAAGAAAAGCAAGCAGTGAGTAGTGCTTAAGAAAAATTGATTCAGTATCTAATGGATAGTTGATACCTGTCACAACACAGCATTTTATATACTGTTAAGTGAAACTGCAATACAATCTAAGTTTATTTTGGGAGTGTTTGTGTATCATTGGATTTAAGGAAATGTTTAGAGGTGCAGTAGGCATGACTTTGAGTATACAATGAAAGAAAATGCAAAATGCTTATTGATTTATGATGTGGTTTCATCTTAGCTTGGGCAAACCATGCAGTATTTAACACATAGTAGCAAAATATTTACTATTGAAGCTTGAAAAGATGTGAGTTCTTTGTGTGCCATCTTTCATGTATGCATTTGAGAAGGTTGTCTTTTTTTTTTTAATGTTTTTACATTGTAGTACTTGTTTTGCTTGTTGGTGGTATTTGCTTATTTAATACATTTCATCAAGGATAGAAATTACATGCTGTTGTTTTTTGTTTGTTTGTTTGTTTTGTTTTTTGTTTTTTTGTGTTTTTTGGTTTGATTGTTTGTTTTTCCCCCTAGGAAGTGTGTCTTGGGTTTTTCCCTTATTATTTTCGTTACCTTTTTTTTCCTCTTCTTCTTTTGGTGGTGGGGGTGATTATGTTTAAATGAAGTTGCTTTTACAACACCAAAGACTTAATCATCCGTTTCCTATATGAAAGGTAGCTACTTTTTTGCATGGACCTCAAGTATATTGTAGTATAGAGGTAGAATTTAAGGAAAGGTATTAAGCAGGCTGTGTTGTAGCTTATGGGCAAGTAATAAATTATATCATGTATCTTGAATGTATCATAGATAAGCTGCTATATAACGATCGCCACTTCAGACAGCTGTGAAATTAGGTGATTAACTAGTTGTTACTTAACCTTCTAATTTCTGTATAAGTCTAATTACATGAAATAGAAGTGGGGGTTTTGATTTTTTACTTTGCTTTTCTATTTGGAGTGTAATTGTAACTACTGTATTGTAAATGATGGAAAATAATTTCATATGTTAAAAAATAAATAAACAGAAAAAAATTTAAAACAATAAAAAATAAAAAAGAAGAGTATATGAGAATGAGCTGAAGGGAGACAGTTTGAGGGAAACTTCTTAGAGGAATTGGAGAGTTGAACTTCTAAAAAGAAGGAAGGAATTATCAAGCAGAAGAGTAAACAAATCTTCCAAACATAAGACATCCTATGTATGAATGTAGCCCATGAAAAGATTGGACATGAATCATTAGCTTATATGGGGACAAGAGAGCTTAAACAGGTCATGAAGACATAGTAGGGCCAAAGGGTGGCTTGGGAGCTTTTCATTCCAGCCTCCAAATGTAGAAATTTTGTAGCTGCTGCTGACACAGTTTCAGAAGGAATGAGTGCTGCAAGGAACTGATGATAATCATTAGGGATGTTGAATTTGAGAGCAGTGACAAGTAAGACTTATGGCTATTTCCAGGCCACAACATAGTCTCACTTAGGGAAAGTGGCAGGATAAGATGTCCAATCAATAGGTAAATGTTATTGCAAGTGCTTTCTGCTACCCTCAGGAGTCTGGAGTACAGTGCAGGGGCATTCAAAAACCTTGACGGGTACAGCTTGATAATCCCATTTCTATAACAATCATCAGATTGTATTAAAAGGTCATATTTTATTGTCTGATTTCCTCACTAGACCCTAAACTCTTTGATAACAAAAAAATACATCCCTCTGTAGCCTCAGTGAAAAGCTCAGTTTAGTGGATGAGTATTGATGAGGGCTTTTTTTTTTTCAGCATTTAAGAAAAAAAATAAGACATCATGGAATCTATGAGCCTATGAAGACTATGACGCACTATGAAGAATTGTTCAGAGAAGTAAGATGAGGATTAGGTGTCACAGAAATCAAGAGAAGAGATTTTGTTTCTAGGAAAGTTAGTACTTGTGCTAAAAACTTCAGAATAGTCCTGTAGACAGCTGAGTAATAGCCACAGATTCATCATTTGGAAAGTTCTTGCTGGCCTTAATGACAGAATGTCAATAAAGACATTTGAGTGAAATTCAAATTGCAGTAGGTTTAGGAGTACAGAAGTAGGTGACAGTGACTTATTCTTGTATGCAGTTATGGTAAGAAGAGGAATAATGACAACTAATGGAACACACAAAAAAATGTATGGTAAAGGGGTGCCTGGGTGGCTCAGGCGGCTAAGCCTCAGACTTCAGCTCAGGTCAGATCTCACGTTCGTGGGTTCAAGCCCCGCATCAGGCTCTGTGCTGACAGCTAGCTCAGAGCCTGGAGCCTGCTTCTGGTTCTGTGTCTCCCTCTCTCTCTGCCCCTCCCTCTCTCATGCTCTGTCTCTCTCTGTATCAAAAATAAATAAAATATTTTAAAAAAATGTATCGTAAGAATGAGACTTAATAAGGATGGAGCTCCTTAAGATTAAGATAATTATAGAAAGATTAAAAAATATTCAGTTATTTCAAATGTACAGTATTTTAATTTTTCATTATTTTCCTGCCAGCCTATATCTCTTCTGTAGAGGAAATGATAGTTTTAATCAGGATGAAAGTACATTTCAAAAAGTAATTCTAAAGTAGGACATACTTTTTCATGAAAGCCATCCACAACTGAAAGCAGACCTAAGGAAAATATGCTAGAACAAACCTTAGGTTAGTATGAAGACCACAAATATTTAGAAGTTGAAGATGTGAAGAGGAGAACAGAAAGGAGGTGACAGCAAGCAAGAGATAAGCTCCATCTACTTTGCAAAGTTACCCAAAGCCACACTCATGCCTGGGAAAGGGGTGGGAAACTCCCTCTCTAAATAATTTTTCTCCAGCTGTGAAATTAGAAAAGAATTATGATCTAATATCATAGGTTTAATGGTTTCTAAAACTTAACTTGAGGACTTTAGACTTATTTTCTTTTGTGGAAATGTCCAAAGAAAAGGTTTTAAATTCTGAATTATAACATATCGATTGATAAACAGCCTTTTTACAAGTTGGCATCTGTCAGTATTTGTTCCAGATTAGGAGACAAGTGATTGCACTCCACCCACAGATTTGTGCTCAATCTTTGGTAATTGTAGTTGGAGCTTTCAACAGTTTAATATAATTGTACTGAGTTACCACATTTTGTAAAATGATTATTAACTAAAGTCCGACATTCATATTCTTTGGCTGACCCGGGCTCCTTTAGATGATCTCTGGGGAACAATGTCTGTGAAGTTATGCTTTAAGCCATCATGATCTACTAATTTTGTTTCATGATCAAGTTGGCCGACAAAAAGGATTTATTAGCATATTCTCAGTATTAGAGAAAGAATCCTAAGACATTCAAGGAGTGGCTAGATAATCTTGTTAAGGAATCAGACTCATACACTTGAAAAGTTAAAGCACACAGTGTTAAAGAAGAGTCAATCTGTATGTGTGAACTATGCACTAGATGTAAAAAATTAATGATCTGTTTATTTTATAATAAATAGAACCACAGTCTGGTAGAATTCAAGCATTATCATACTGTCTGATGCTTTGATAATATATCCCAGTAAGTAGAAGGCTCAGACAGAAATGAGCCTAAAAGGAAGTTGAATCATATACACACTGATTTATGTCACTGAATTGATTTGCAGATATAAATCTGAAGTTGAAGTAACTCTTGAGATGACCACTTGAAAACATTTGAAAAGTTTCACCGCTGAATTTTATTATAGGGTCAAACAGACAAAGCACAGTCAGATGAGGAAATGAAAAATTTATGTATGAATGCCTTAGCCAGAAAAATTGTTTCTGAATCAGGAAAACTTGTTCACATGTATATCTATGTGCCTTTGATTAAAATATGTTTTACTTGACCATATTAATATGATATTTGATAGCTCAATTAGAATATTAAATACCCCAGACCAATTCACAATGACTATCTTGTTCTTTGAGATAGCCCTTCATTGTTCCCTTCAGTCATTCTCATACTACCCTGTTTCTTTATTCATAGCTGACAAATTCAGGGATGCACATTTAAACAAAATGAGCCAATTAGATTCTCTCAAAGGAAGTTGGAAATTTGAACTCAATCAGAGACTAGGAGTATATAGCACTCAGGTATCAACCACGAAAATAAAAATTATTCTGGGTAGTTAAAACAAAGGGAATTTAATGCAGGAAGGTCATTACATTTGTGATTAAAGAGCTATAAAGCCAAATGGGAGACCGTGAACCAACACTAAAGGAAACTACCACATCCCTAGTTTGGAGTAGTAAAGCGGAGGTGTGTTGTTACCAGAGCTACTGGAAAACAAATTGTCCAAAGTCCTTGCCCTTGTGGAGTTAATGTAGAAACAGGGATAGATAATAATTGTAAAGCTTATCAAGGGGTCTTTTAGGTCGCTACTAAACAGTCTGACTTAATGGACTGCCCAGTCTACACAGGGAATATACGATAAAAACCATAGCTTGCTAGAAGAGCAAGGTCAGGCATTCCTCCTAGTGGAGTCCTTGTAATAGCCACCTAGCAAAGAGCTGAGAGTACAGGTGCTTGAACTGCTGGGCAGCACTGATCTGCCTTGAAACTTCATCTCTGTCAGGTGTTAATGTCTCCCCCTTGCAAGAAACACCCTAGTTATAAGACTTAAGACATTCAGAGAAGCCCAAAGTAGGATGTACCTATCAGGTATTTATAGTTCTTTCATATTTTCTCCAGGTCCAATGGAATTGGCCAATCAACAGTCATTATTAGCAATGATGCTTCACAAGATAGTTGACATCATCTTTAGTCTTTTTAGGGAAAAAGAGCTAGGAGTTGAATTGAAGATATGATTCTCATGCAGTGGGCAAAGAGTAATGTTACCTCTTTGGCTCACAACAATAAGATAAATTCTACATTACATTAGGAGTTACTAAGTTTTGGAGGGGGGGAAAGAAACTTGAAGAGGATAAGAAGCATTAGAATTTCAAGATGTTGATAACGTTAAATGTGGCGGTCATGTGTGATGTACTTACTCTAAGAAAGACCCCATGATCTCTTCTTTCTGGTACTCTAAACCTTGTGATCTATCTCCTCTCTTTGTATGTGGGTGGAATCTGTAACTTCTGTTTAACAAATGGAATATTCTATTTAAAAAAAATTTTGTAATGTTAATTTATTTTTGAAACAGAGAGAGACACAGCATGAGCAGGGGAGGGAGAGAGAGAGGGAGACACAGAATCTGAAGCAGGCTCCAGGCTCTGATATGTCAGCACAGAGCCCGATGAGGGGCTTGAACCCATGACCTGCGAGATCATGACCTGAGCTAAAGACAGAAGCTTAACTGACTGAGCCACCCAGGTGCCCCTAACAAATGGAATATTCAAAAGATAGCAGGATGTTGTTTACATGATCACATTACATATGATTATAATGCCTTTCTATTTCTGGTTTTGAGGAAGACAATTCCATGTCAGGAAGACCCAAGTGGAAAGGAGCTGAAGGCAGATAGTCAAGAAATGGAGTCTCTCCAATACTTCATGAACAATTGAATGCTGTCATCAACTGTGTGGGTAAGGACATAGATCCTTTCCCAGTCAAGCCCCAGATGTGGTGCATCCCTGGCAGCTTTCTTGCAACCTTACTGGGGACAAAGTTATGCTATGGGTTGATTCTTGACTCATAGAAACTGAGAAAATAAATGTGTGTTGTTGTATGGTGCTAAATTTGTGATAATATTGTTGTACAACAATAGATAACTGATACACCAATGTAGCTCTGGTCAATAAGATGTTCAAAAGTCATGGCCATGTGGTTCTCAGGGTGAAGAGTCTTTGGGGAAGAAGAAACAAAGAGTAAAAAATCCTAAAGTGGGGAGGTACCCAAAATGTTTCAGGACTAGCAAGGAATCAGTGCAATGGGAATTGTATGCATAAGGAAGAGAGTAAGAAGCATTGTATGTATAAGGAGAGAAAAAGAAACTTGCCTAACAATTTATAAGCTATTGTGAGGACTATGGGATTTTGAATGAAATGGAGACACATTAATTGAGGGTTTGCAAAAGGTGACATGCTACGGGTTACCATTTAAATAGTTTTGTACTAGCTTGTGCATTGTGAATAAGCTGTGGGAGATCAAAATAAATAATAAAAGAGACCAGTTAGGAGACTATTACAATAATCTAGGTAAGAGGTGATGGTGACTTGAATTAGAGTGAATGATAGGGTAAGTGGTGAGAAGTGGTTGGATTCTGGTTATAATTTGAAGCTGCAGCCAATAGGAATTTCAGATTAATTATATATGGGGTGTAAGAAAAAGAAGACTAAGGATAACTATAAGGCTTTGGACAGGAGCAACCAAGATAGAGAAAGCTGTGTGGGGGTAGGTAGTTTGTTTTGTTTTGCTTTGTTTTGTTTTTCATTGAGAAGGTGGTGAATAACAGACACTCAATCAAGGGCATGTGACACCAAAATGGCTGTTAGCATCCAGCTGGAAGAGCTGTATCAATATTGTGGTATCATCAGTTCAGGGAGCTGGCACTCAGGTATCTAAAACTGTGAGGCTGGACAGGCTTATCAAGGATGCAGATGTAGAGAGGGGAGGGAGCCTTGGACTGAGTGCTGGAACACTCCAAGTTTAAGTGGCTGAAAAAAAAAAAGAAAAAAATCAGCAACAGAGAATGAGACAAGGGAACCACTAAGTTAGAAGACAAGCCAAGACACTGTGGCATACAGAGAGCCATGTAGTGAGAATATTTCCAGGAGAAGGATGTGATCCACTATGTCAAATGCTACAGAAAGATAAAATAGAGTCACTGGATTCAGTAGAAGTCACTGATAAATTTTATAACAACAGACATAGAAAGGCAGTGAGATTAATTGTGATAAATGTGCAGTAGCTTATGGGACAAAGAACAGAAACTAGGTTGTTATCACACTTTTGAGATGAGAGAAACAACACAGGAAAACTGACAACGTGGAACAGAAAACGAAATGATGGACATGTGTAAATGAGAAAAAATGGAGTCTTCTCAGAAGCAAAGGCCTGGGTAGGAACAAAGAAAGTACTTTACTCACAATAAAGAGGTTGGCAGGATACAGATATACCAATGCTGGTCGGTAGGAGTTTGCCAACATTTTTTTAGGGCTTCAGTTTTGACAGTTAAACAAAAAGTAAGACTATTAGCTAGGAATGAGACGTGCAGGTGCTACTGACAGTTCGAGTAGAAGCTAGATGCTATAAAATAATCATCCAGAAGAATAGGAGGGAGAATGGATAGGAAAGGGAGAATGGTTTACAGGGAAAGTGAAGACCGACCTGCACTTCCTGAGCATGAATATGAAGTGAAATGAGTCAAGATGGTATTTTGTTTTTTTGTTTTGCTTTGTTTTTCCTATCCATATTCAGAAGATCAGGTGCAGACATGGAATAGATGAAGACCTGGAATTCACCAGAATTGGGGGTTTGCAAAGCACCAGGACAAAGTAAAGGAAGTGAGAGGCTTCAGAATATAAACCATATAAAATGGCTATTATAACAATTGATTCAAATTGATTGAAATTTAAGCTATAGGAGGAAGGAAAAGGGGACACCAAGTATATAAAGATAATGAACCAGCAATGTATTCCACCAATTCATTGCCATGGTGTAATGGAAATATTGCTATAGTTAAGATACTGATGGTGGTAAACCCATAATATAAGAGGCAGTGGTCACTGAATGGAATGTGTAAAATTGAGAATCCGAAGGTGCCAGTTATAAGGTAGTGGCAAAGATCTTTGATATATCTTCAGGTGTAAGTGTGAAGTTAGTTTACAGGGCTGGGTCACTGAAGGAGAGTAATCCAGAGATATGGAAAGAACATATCCATGCATACCAAAATTGTCCAGAATTTAATTGAGAGTGGTAGTGAGCAGAATAAACCCAGTGACGAGCCACAGATCATTAACAAATAAGGGGGTATATCCTGGTAGCCAATAGGAGGACAACTGTGAGGGGTAGTGTGTGAAATAGTCTTACAGCACAAGATACAAAGCTGAGTGTTTTAGTGGAGGCGACAGAGATAATGGACTTCAGGCATCAGTGAAGAGCAAAGAAACCACTTCCTTCACCCTTAGACCCAATGATTCAATTGATGTGGAAGAAAAAAGCCACCACCTGACAGGGCTCTGTGAAGCAGTGTTCCCAATGAAGTACCTGGTTTTACTTAGCATAGAAAGTAAAAAGAAATGTTCAGATATTTCACAATATTCCTTGCACCCACCAATCCATTCTCCATAGCACAACCAAGCAATATTTTCTATAAAACAACTATGACTGTGGGAATCTTTCCTTTAAGTTATTTTAATGGTTTTTAATTCTTCTCAGGATAAAGTCCAAACCCCACAATTTAAACAATCCAGTATAGTCTGGCATTTGCTTACATTTCCAACCTCAGCTCCTACCACATTGCCACTTCCAAACTGTATACTGAGCACACTGAAATACTTTGAGTTCCCTGAAAAGTATAGTTCTGTTGCCTTTGAGTCTTCACAAATACACAGGATCTTTCTTTTTCTGAAAGTATTCTTTGAGCCTCCTTGGTTCCATAATCCTTATCATCCTGTTAGTTTTTAACATAATTTCCTCTAGTAAGTTTTCCATCATCCTTCCAGTTAAGGCTAGTATCCCTCCTATGTCCTTATAGAACAGCATATATATCATTATTCACATGACTTTTCATAGCAAACTCTAATTTTAATGACCAGGTACTACGTCTGTCAAATTTACTCCTATAAATCCAGTATTGAGCACTATGTCTAATAAGTAACAGATGTTCAAAAGGCAGTGGTTAAATATATGAATGGGTAATGAAGAACATATCAGTATATTAATTCAAGAGAGAAATATCAGAAAAAAATGCCATCCCCAAAACTTGCAATCTATTTACACACAAGTGCATGCTATGGAGAGAGAGAGAGAATTAGAGATCTTACCTTGTTACTAAAGTACCACTGTACTTAGAGAAAAAGCTATTCCCCAAATGGCAAAATGGTCACGGAAAAGTAAAAACTGTTTACCCAAGAAATTTCCATGGAAATATCAGGAGGAAAATATATAGATAATCCATAATGTTCTAGTAAGTCTCTAAATAGAGGGACTTTTGTTCAACGAGAATCTTAAATTTGTGTTTCAAAGATTCTATTCTTTATAAAGGTAAGAATGATAAGAGCAATTGACTTAACTTTTTAACATTGTCTTTTTTGTTGTTGTTTGGTGTTGTTTTAGTATCATTTTACTTTTAAAGTGATTTTTCCAACCATGACATGAGTAACAATCCATAAACTCAAAAGAAATAAAAAGTATTTCAAATACATTATTTTCAAAACTATATAAACAAATATAAAATGTATGACTAAGAAGAATCAAAATTTACAATGCAGGACAACTATCTCAGGTAGATTTTAATATAATTCAAGTATTAATGTCTGAATTTGGTAACTGTTATGGGCATATAATATTTTTTCATGCTATTATTATAAAACAAAATTTGGAATTATTATTAAAATACCAATTCTTCAATGATCTTCTTATAACAATCCAATATTTGTTATTGATCCTGAGTTGACATTTAGACCATACAGAAGAAATAAAGTTAGCTAAATTTTCATTTTGGTTGTAAAATACAAAGAATATCACTTTCCACTAAGTCACAGAATTTTAAGTAAAATTTCCTTCTAGTAATTATAAGTATAATTTCTTTATAACTTTTCAAGACAGCCCAGAGTAACAGGAATAATTCATCTAAAGAATGTTACATTTCACTTATAAACATAACTTACCTGAAACACTATCTGTTCAGGAAGTTATATTAATATGAAAGGCAATATAAAGCCTGCCTTGGGGGTCAAGAGCAGTGAAGAGAGATTTCACTGGTTGCTTCACCTAAAGTGAAATCATATGCTTGCATCCTACTTTTTAAAAACCTTCTGTGTACAACTGGCGTGGGCAGTGGAGATTACCACCCATTTCACAATTTATGCTAAAACATAAAGCTGCTGTGTAGCACCACACCCAATTACATATCCCAAACAGATTTATTTTATGGAGCTTTTCTTTGTAGTTAACCAAAACTGTATTTTAAATAATCTGTTTAGCATAATAGGAAAACTCAGAATAACAAAGTAAAAGCAAATGATTCTCCATTCTTCAGTAAATTTATAACATTCTTAAGTAAATTGTCGTCTTGTAACATGAATTAAATTCCTAATATCAAGATGCTATTTGACGCTTTGATTTTATAAAAGTAAAGGTATCATGTTTGTTATGAATTGGTATGTTTCTATTTTGTCATGGATTCTAATTTTGAAGCAAACGACCTGAAACGAATTTTTGAAGTGAGTATAGATTATGTGCAACCAAAGATAATGTTTCTCGTTATAGATTTTGGATATTATAATGAAGATGATGATGATGATTTCCTTTTTTTACCTTTTAAATTTTATATGATCAAATTACTTGCAGGGCACTATCTGCTAATTCATTATCTGTAGGCAAAAACATTGATTTTACTGATATTTTATTTTTTAGCATGAGATAAAATTCCTATGTTCACCTAGTACATCTTCTGCAATCATTATTTACTTATTTTCTTTCTAATAAAAATGAGATCATAACAGATTGAACATGAATACTTTTTAGAAATACCTGTAGTTTTTACTGATAAGCATAACATCAAGAAAACATAGTATTTGTGAATGAAATAATGAAATTTTAACCACTGCCATGAAGGTTATTTCTACACAGAAAAGAATGAAGTATGAAACGGAATCAAAGGTTAAAAAAATATATTAAGTGGAGGTTTGAAATCTCAGGAAAGACGGCAAAAAGGATTTCAGGGTCATATTAATGAAATATGTGTATACATCTAAAATAACTTTTAAAAAGTCTTTTAAAGATTGATAATTATATATTTCAGGTAGTAATTTTTGGAAAGTTCAAAAGATATCTTTAACTCTTTTAATCACAAATCGTAAGTCAGTCAAAACTGGCATAAAAAGAATTTCTTCACAGTAAAATAATTGGCATACATTCTATCTTAACTAATTTGCAATAAAACCAAAAAAATTGATAACCTCAGCCAAAAAATAATTTAAATTTCACTTGTAGAAAAAAAAGACATCATGGATTAATTTATCTTCAAAACTATCCTTTGGTATTAATTAGTATTTAATGTAAAAAGAGAGATATTCAAATAGATAAACAATGATACACTGGCAACTATTTTGATCCCAATTTAAAAAGTAATTTTAAGTAACTTCAAAAGGCAGTTATTGTGAAAGTTTTTTCCTTGCAACTCTCTCATATTAAATTTCTACTAAATAAAGCTTTTCCCTTTGGATCATGATTCACTTCTCTACCCATATGGCTTAATGCTACTTCTATTTCTATTTGTCCTCTGCTCAGTGTTTATCATTTTCAGATTCCTTCCCAGGAGCTCACAGCTTCATAAAAATGTCCTATAAAAGTCTAAGAGACAGATATAAACTTTTTGAACATAGGGAGCTTTCCTATATGAGTTTTTATAAAATCATTCTCAGTAACATAAATATATTTTCTTTATTATTTCATGTTATCTGACTAATATAACAAAATTTATACAGATGGCATTAAAATTCTAAGGAAACAAAATAAAGAGTCTACTTCAAACAATAATTTCAAACTTGACTAGCTGATTTTGGAAATTCCAAGGAAGGGGCAATCTGATATATAACATCAAAAATAATGTTCTTTATGTTTGCTAAAACCATCATTTAATGGAAGAGAGAGTTTAGAGAAGATATACAATGTTCTTTCTATGACCTCTTTGATAAAATTGCCCCATTAGAGGTGCTTACATTGTTTCAGAGAATTTTAGTAGGTGGGGGGTTTCTTCTCATTAAGGGGAAATCCCTTGAGTTTTAGTTAAAAACATTTGCAAAAAATTGGCAAATGTTTCATGTGTAGCTAATCCTCATTATTTTCATACTCACAAAACTATTACTTCCAAATTTATTTCTCTTTTGTTCCTTGGAAAAACACAGTTCAGATAATTATAGTGAAATACATTGGCTACATTGAAGTGTGTTCTATACATTAATCTGAAGATAGCTGGACTCATTCAGTGAAAAAGACTTAGAAGATAAAGTATTTTCAAATGTTTCATGAAAGGGAGTAAATTTCTTCTTAAGTCATAATAAAAGTCAAGTAAAACAAAAAATTAAAGGTAAAAAGACATCAGGATTATTAAACTGGGATGTTCCAACAAGTATTTTGTCTAACCTGTTATAATTTACTCTAAAATAAAATTCTATATTGTCCATCACAGAATCACAATCAAATATTTATTGCATGATTATTTATTGGTCTTATACATGGGCTGTATGACAATAAAGAAAATGTGTAATGATCATACCCAGAAGAATATTTGTTTCTGGATATCTAATTGACCATAGAAGTTTCTTTTATTAGTTGCCTATTCTTGTTAATGTCATGATGAGAAAATAAAATCACTCTAATCCCATGAAGTCTTAGTTGCCCCATAAGTATGGTTAGAATTTGCATCCAGATTGTATTTTAAGTTTCATTAAGAAACTTATATTGTACTTATATTGTAAGAAACTTACATTGTATTATATTGTAAGAAACTTATATTGTACTTTTCTTCAATCTCTCACTGTTATCTGTGTCCTCACTTCAATCCATCTGGTTACCAATATGGAGCCCAAAGTCTTTTTATAGTGTTTAAGTATTTAAATGGGTGCCCATTGGCAATTATCAATATTTCAAAAAGTTTAATGGAAATTTCATGCATGTATTCCATATGTAATCATACAGTCATCAGATATCTGCTTTACTTATTCATACATTTGGTGTTGTAGGGTCCTACAATTATAATTCAGTATGTAGTTGTCAAATAAAAAAGTTAATGTATGACATAAAATAATATTTTAAATAAGCTTTTAAAAACATGAAACCGTGGCAAAATTGGCAATAAGTATCAAAACACAGGGAACAAGAGAATAATTATATCCCAGGATTTCTGTTACATATAAAGGTCACTTGTCTGATATTCCTACTCATATTTTCTTCACTGCTAGAAATTTCCTCCTTACCAGACACAAGTCACTGTCCTATTCAATAGTATAAAATATTAACTTTCAATTTCTCTACTTGGTTCTCAAGACAATTCATAATTTGGTCCTGTACTTGACACAAGATAAAATATTTTCCCTATCTGGTGTCATGACAGATTTTATCATGTACAATTTTTGAATAGGTAAGAACATTTATAAATGCAATGTTAAGATTATAGAAACTCTACTTTAAAAGTAGACTGTATCAATTCGATTCACAATATGCTGAGAACTTGTCATTGATATATACATATCTATGAATACTTATATGTAGTCACCAGAACTTTTCAAAATATCCCAATGACTTATTAGGTATCTACAATGGTATCAACGAATATTTTAAGTACATTTTAGCCTAGTTAAAAAAATACATATGTGAAATCTCATTCTTTGGAATAATTTATCAAATATGCTTTCAACCTAAAAATTCTTTCCTAGAATTCCTGTCCTTTTAATTACTGACATTTAATTACTGGCAATCAATAGTTATGTACCCATAATATATATTTTCTAGGTGCTATGGGAATCGTGAGTCTCATTTAATTCAACTAGGATGCTTCTAACTTTCCAAAAGTATGAAAATTTTTGAGAAAAAATAAATTTTGATTAAATTCTTATGTTTTAAGAAATAACAATATGTAATTATATAATGAATATATAATCATTATTATAAAATGATAATATAATATATATTATATGTATAATAATCATAATTATATAACGAACTGAAATTACGTTTGTGTTGGTGGACTCATTTCTTATAAGGAGGCACTTCTTCCCATTGGGATATGATGAATCTGCATGAAAACTATGGATTATATATTATTTTCTTTTTTTGTTTCCCTTAAGTGGGAAAAGATAAATGAATAATTCCATGAATTAATAAAGACAGAGTTCTTTGCACCCACATCTATACACACATTTACTTACTAAAGAATTTAGACATGAAAGGCAGATAGGAATTCTATTTTCATTCTTCTGTATCTGAAATTTTCTTCTTTAAAAATGTCTTTTACTTATTTTTGAGTGAGAGAGAGAGACAGCATGAGCAGGGGAGGGTCAGATAGAGAGGTAGACAAAGACTCTGAAGAAAGGCTCTAGGCTCTGAGCTGTCAGCACAGAGCCTGACGCGGGGCTTGAACTTAGGAACTGCAAGATACGACCTGAGCTGAAGTCTGACACTTAATTGACTGAGCCACCCAGGAGCCCCTGTATCTGAATTTTTTTTATATTTTCATGAAGACTCTGATGGACAGTATTGTGTTGCAGTTTAATTTAATCACCATTTTACATGCCATCACAATGAGTTGTTTAATGTGCCAAAATAATAGATTTTAGGAATTAAATCCTGCTAGAAAAAAAATAAAAACTATGTATGGAGAAGAAAGAACATTTCCATCATTATAAACATAAGTTTTTCTTTCTTTTCTTTCTTTCTCTCTTTCTCTCCCTCTCTCTCTTTAAAAATTTTTTGGAACCTTTGTAAAGCCTCCATCAGTTTTGGCAAACAGGACAACAGTTTCATCCAAATTCTAAAGCTGGGAGTTGATCCAAAACTCTGGTAGTCAGAGATCTGCTAAGTGTGTTGTTGCTCTATTACCTGACACTTTTGGCTCAATATGAAACATTTTTTTATTCACTCTTTATATTTTCTTTTCCTATTGTTGAATTTTAAGAGTTATGAAAGAGCTGCTTCTTCCTTTTTTATTTACAAAAATCACGGTTTTTTAATACCGTATCTTCATATGCAAATGAATTTACTTGAATTCATAATTCAAACCACAAAACTACTGGTTCTTTGTTTCATAATTATATCAAAAAATAAATTATGGTTTTTCATCTTTCAACCAGTTGCATAAAGTAGATTTTTAAAGTGGCGATGACATTCTTTTATAGAACTATGATAAAATGTATTTTATGAAATTTTAAGATGTATGGCTGTCTTAATGGTTAAGATTCTGAATTTTTTTATAATAAGCACATTTTAAAGAACAGTATTTAATCATGTATATTTCTAGACAAAAAAACCCCCAAAATACTACTAATAAGTATACAGGGTTACTCCAGAAACTTTGGTTGTTATTGCTTTTGTAATATATGCTTTATGACTCACCAAGAGTACACAAGCTCTGAAAAAGAAATTTACAAAGGCATTTGATATATAGATTCTATTAAATATATAATTTTTTTCAAGAATATATGTTATTTCATGAGTATATTTATGGAAAATTTGTTACCAGTTTCTACTGACTTTCTCAGGAAATATAATGTGCCTAAGAAGTAATTCAAAGAAAGAAAGATAAGTACTGGGTCCTTGTATTTAAAACTAAACTTTTCATTGTCTCAATTTATTGACCAGTTAAAACAGAAAATGATCCATGCTAAAATTTTTACAATTAAAGGTAGATTAATGGGTATCGCTTGTTAAAGATATACATGACTACTTTCCTCTGAGTTTTTCACTTTTTAGTGGCTGTTATGGCATCAAATGCAAGACTATTTTGCAGCATTTTCCAAACTTTGTTTCTTAAAGCATTGTGCTCATAGAATATTAATAGTTGTTGAGGGTGAGGGAGCACAAAAATAATTCTGAAGTGTATTAAGTTAGGAAACTGCTGGGTTACATAAAACCCATGAAATGTTCTTTGTGTAGAACTGCTTAAAGTCTAAGAGGATATCCAAATGCACTCACTCTTATCTTCTGACAAGACTCAAATCAACGGCACTCCTTTGCTTTTTATTGTTTTAAGCGATATTTATCCTGACCCAAGAAAAAGAGACTGAGCTTGAATGTAGTGATACAAAGGAATGAAGCCACTGAAAGTTGGTTCACATGATTTTGCATGTAAAAGGGGGGACTTTCCTTCATGTAGGGTAGGTTAAAACACCCCAATTCTAATTTTACTAGTTCATTTAAGGAAAAAAACAAATAAGATTCTAAATTCACTTATGTCAATAATTCCTAAACTTCTGTGGTTATTAAAAAAATCATTTAAATGGTTGTTGAAACAGATTTTGAGGCCCCTGATTCTTAAGCTCTGAATAGGTCACCCAGGAACATTTAACTCATTTTTTTCTCCATAGCTTTTTATGAAGAAAAAAGAGCTAGGAAATCATCTGTTAGGACAAATAATGGACTTTATTTAACTCAGTATAACTTTGTTTTATGGACAGTGAATTTCATTCATTCTCACCTACAACAAAACCCAAGCTTTACTAATTTTCTGGATTTTAGCAATTGTGCTAGAACTTGAATATGTTCAAGTAAGATGATATTTATACATCTGTTTAAGGTCTCAGATGATGCACATTGTATTTCTTATGGGATGTGAATTTTTAATTTATTTTTTTAAAAGTTAAAATATTTGTGGTCAAATCTAATGTAGGTGCATACATCTAAAGAAATATAGAATCCTCTTAAATGTGATTCAATCTATGTAATATTTTTTCAAAAATATGGAAAATATTCTCATTGTTTTGTATATATTAATGAGAAGTAAGTTCCTTACAAGCCATGAAATAATATTATAATCTTTTAAAAAAAATTACTTACTTTAAAAAGACCCATTGAGGAGCCTTTAAGAAATAAGAACCATGTTAGCACTGAATGGTGAAGTAGATACAAAAAACTATAGGGTCCCTGTCCTCAGAGGACTCATAGCCTAGCAGAAAACAGATACATAAATACACAGTAAATGTATCATATGAAAATTGTCAAGGAAGCTGGAGATCTAGGAGTACCTAGGAAGAGATTGTAAAAGACATTATCCTACAGAAGAGCAATGAAGGAAAAGCAGGAGTTCATGAGAAGAAAGAGAATAACAGTTATAGAGGCAATGGTGGAGACATGAGAACTGTGAATAGGTCTGAACAACTTGGTATGTTTAGACAGGTATGAGGAACATGGGCATAACCATGTGATCCTACTGGAAGGCACATTCAAATAAGGTAATGGATGTAACACATCAAATTTCTTTCAGGTGTTTTTGGACTCATAGCCATTGAGGAGCCAAAGACATTTAAAAGCAGTGATTTTAATGGCTGTATGTGGGAGTTGGGAAAGGGACACTGTGATATGTTGTGCACAGAGCACTGAGATCAGTGGATCTGTATCTTGGCTAATCATCTGAATCACGTGGGGAGTTATAAAAACATGATGCCCAATTGCACACTTGATTGATTACAGTGGAATCCCTGTGTGGGAACTGAGGGGAGAAACCAAGGCATCAGTATTATTTAAAGTTCCCTAGGTGATTTTAACTTGCAGCCAAAATTGTAATCCAATTAGACGGTTGGTTCTATTGGGCTAATGGTTGATCCATGTAGGTGATGAGAGGGAAGGAGAGATCAAGTTTGACTCCTGTGGTTTCTTCCTAGAGGAATTGGGTAAACAGTTAATCATTAACACTGATGGAACTGTGAAAGGAAGCTGGATAAGGTGAACCTGATTGAGTCCAATATTTGATATTTTGAAGCTAGAGAAATGTAATTTAGAATATTGTAAAGACTCTTCCTAAACTTGCTCATAAACTTGTGTTGGTTTGGGAGAATGATAAAAGGCTATCAAGACAGAAGGAAAGGAAAGGTAAGAAGAATTTAAGTATTTGGTCTCTATTTCTCTAGCCTCTGAAAATATATCCAGTCTCCCCTGTATTAGTCTGAGATTTTATCATTTAGTCTCTATTTCAACAAATAATCATTTAACCCTTCTGTAAGCCAGGCTTGGTGTTAGAGGTTCTATAAAGAGTGAGGCCTATTCTCAATGCCATTTGAGGCCCATCTCCTTTCCAGACTCTAGCATTAATATTCCCAGCCCTAACTTATTAAATGTCACTTATGATGGGAAAATTTTAGCCACCCCAAAGGTAGACGATTTTTAAAATAAAAAGCTAATTAAAGGAGAGAACTATAATGAAACTGTGTCATTTCTTTGAGGATACAGAAAGATTTGAGAGCACACTTAGTTAGGCAGACCACATCAAGGGAAGTAAAAATGTTATAGAGGAATTAGAGTAAGAGAAGGAGTTATTTGTCCCCAAATGATCTCTGCATGTATAGATAATCATCCTATTAAAGTTTGGATCATCCCAGTGCAGCAATCTATGATTTCTCCAAGCTACGTAAAATTAAAAAACAAACCAAATAACCCCAAGGTACCAGTTACAAAGGAGGATAACGTCTCAGCCAGCAGTCCAGCTTCCCGAGACAATGGTTAAGATCCACACACAAAGACCAGGGTTGACTAGGGAACGATAGTATAAACTATGCCTGATCCTCTGCATTTTGTGGACATGCTCACAGGCCACACTCAGCCTTCTTCCAGTGTGAATTAAACCAACATTCTATGCATTCCCCTATTTTAAAACGACATGCCTCCCTTATCATCTCCAATTTCTAGATTCCTTGAACTTATTAAAATATTGTATAATGATTAAAGAATTCAGAATTCACAAAGGTACAATATCTAAGAAAAAGTGGTATAGGGGTGCCGGGGTGGCTTAATCGGTTTAAGTATTTGACTCTTGGTCTTGGCTTAGGTCATGATCTTGCGGTTTGGTTAAAGGATTCAAGCCCTGCATAGGGTCTGTTCTGACAGTGTGAAGCCTGCTTGAGATCCTTCTCTCCCTCATTTTCTGGCTCTCCCCTACTTGCTCCCTGTGTCTCTTTTGAAATCAATAAACTTTATAAATAAATAAATAAATAAATAAATAAATAAATAAGTAAATAAATAAGTAAATAAATAAAAGAAATAGTGGTATGAACCAAAGTCACATTTAAACTTTCAAGGATTACAGAGACAAGCAGTGATTAGTATCAAGGAGAAGCCATAAAGCTGGGGTATTCATCAGAAAGAAATTTCAGCAGAAAGTCTAGGTAGAGATTTTTAAGAAAGCAGGGGTAGGATGGGGCACCTGTGTGGCTCAGTCAGTTAAGCATCTGACTTTTGATTTCAGCTCAGGTCTCATGATCTCATGGTTTGTGAGAATGAGCCCTGCATCAAGCTCTGTGCTGACAGCATGGAGTCTGCTTGGGATTCTCTCTCTTCCTCCTTTTATGCAACCCCCCTGTTCATGCTCTATTTCTCTCTCTAAATATATAAAAGAAACATTAAGAAAAAGAAATGAGAGATAGGAGC
Source organism: Suricata suricatta (assembly GCF_006229205.1). Lineage (NCBI taxonomy): Eukaryota > Metazoa > Chordata > Mammalia > Carnivora > Herpestidae > Suricata > Suricata suricatta. The sequence continues at coordinate 90,371,695 of NC_043701.1, forward strand.
TTAATAATGTTAAAAATATTAATGAACAGTTGTCTTGGTTCAAAGCCTTTATATTTAATGAAAAATAATAGTTAAATAAAATTAAATAGTTGAAGTTCAAATTCTTGAATACATTCAAGAAAATAATAGATACTTCTCAAACTATGTAACAAGTGACCAGTAAATTCTATTTAGGTTAATGGTATAACAAAGTTGGCTTTTAATCATAAAGGAATAAACATAACCTTTAAGTGATTATTTTTCTTAGACTATTAGGGCATATAGTACTAAACCCACACCAGCCTGACCACAGTATGTTAGAGAGATACAATTAAAATGGAATGCAATATGGACATATCTGCTAATGTTTCTGGATGTCCCTAGGAGTACAATAAAACAGAAATGAAAACACAGAAGCAGAAGAGTAAATTATTAACTCATATTAACCCAAAAGTAAAGAATTAAGAAAAATTAGAATTAGTAGGAGTGGCTAATATATTATCAGTGCAACTTATACATGTACTTATAATTTAAAATATCAGTAATGTGAAGGTATAAAATATGACAAAATCTTGGGTGCTGAGTGGCTCAGTCAGTTATGTGTCTGCCTCTTGATTTTTGCTCAGGTCATGATCTCATGGTTTGAGGGAATAAGCCCCATGTCAGGCTCTGTGCTGATGGAAAACTATAGAGAGCTACATGCAAAAAATGAAACTGGACTACTGTCTATCACCAAACACAGAACTAGACTCAACATAGAATAAAGACCTAAACATGATTCCTGAAAACATAAAAATCTGAGAAAATAGATCAAGTAGTAATATTTCTGAGATTGGCCATAGCAACATTTTTCTAGATATGTCTCCTGATGCAAGGGAGATAAAAACAAAAACAAACTATTGGCTGGCATTACCTCACAATAAAAAATTCTGCATGTGAAGGAAACAATCAACAAAACTTAACCAACTGAGCCACCCAGGTACCCCAACAATCAACAAAACTAAAGGGCAACCTACAGAATGGGAAAAGATATTTGCAAATGACATATCCAATAAAGGGTTAGTATCTAAAATATATAAAGAACAGATACAACTCAGCCCCCAAGAAACAAATAATCCAATTAAAAATGGGCAGAAAAAATGAACAGACATTTATCCAAAAAAGATATTCACATAGCCAACAGACACATGAAAAAATGCTCAACATCACTCATCATCAAGGAATGCAAATAAAAAATACAATGACAATGGAATAAAGACAGTGTCTTCAACAAATGGTGCTGGGAAAACTGGACAGTGATATGCAGAAAAAAGAACCTAGACCACTTTCTTATACCATACATAAAAATAAACTCAAAATGAATGAAACGCCTAAATGTAAGAAAGGAAGCCATGAAAATCCTCAAGGAGAAGGCAGGTAAAAACCTCTCTGACCTTGTCTGCATCAACTTCTTACTAAACATGTCTCTGGACACAAGGGAAACAAAACCAAAAATGAACTATGGGGACTTCATCAAAATAAAAAGTTTCCGCACAGCGAAGGAAACAATCAGCAAAACTTAAAGGCAACAAATGTAATGAGAAAAGATATTTGCAAATGACATATCAGATAAAGGGTTAGTATCCAAAATCTGTAAAGAACTTATCAAACACAAAGCCCCAAAAAACAAATAACCCAGTGAAGAAATGGGCAAAAGACATGAACAGACTCTTCCCCAAAGATATCTGACAGACACATGAAAAAATGTTCAACATCACTCATCATCAGGGAAATACAAATCAAAACCACATTCTCAAAATGGCTAACATAAACATTCAAGCAACAACTGATGTTGGTGAGGATGCAGAGAAAGAGCATCTCTTTTGTACTTCTGGTGGGAATGCAAACTGGTGTAGCCAGTTTTGAAAAAAGTATGGAGGTTCCTCAAAAAAATTAAAAATAGAGCTGCCCTACAACCCACCAATTGCACTACTGGATATTTATCCAAGGGATACAGGTGTACTGTTTCAAAGGGACACATGCGCCACAATGTTTATAGCAGTGTTATTGACAATAACAAAAATCTGGAAAGAGCCCAAATGTCCATTGACAGATGAATGGATAAAGAGGATGCGGTGTACACACACACACACACACACACACACACACACACACACACACACAGTGGAGTATAACTCAGCAATCAAAAAGAATGAAATCTTGCCATTTGCAACTACGTGGATGGAACTAAAGGGTATTATGCTAAGTGAAATTAGTCAGAGAAAGACAACTATTATATGACTTCACTCATATGAGAACTTTAAAATACAAAACAGATGAACGTAAGAAAAGGGAAACAAAAATAATATAAACAGGGAGGGGGACAAGATATAAGAGACTCTTAAATATAAAGAAACAAAGAGTTGATGGAGGGCCTGGGGAGGGGTGGGCTAAATGGGTAAGGGACATTAAGGAATCTACTCCTGAAATTATTGTTGCACTATATGATAACTAACTTGGATGTAAATTTAAAAAAAATAATTAATTAAAAAATTTAAAAAATATCGCCTCACACTTGTCAAAATGGATAAAATAAATAGAAAAAAACCAGAAACAAGTGTTGGTGAGGATGTGGTGAAAAAAGAGCCCTAGTGCACTAATGGTGGGAATACAATCTGGTGAAGCCATGATGGAAAACAGTATGGAGGTGTCTCCAAAAGATAAAGATAGAACTACTCTATGATCCAGTAATCACACTAGTAGGTCTATACACCAAAAATACAAAGACACTAATCAAAGGCATACGTGCACCCCAATGTTTACTGCAGCATTATTTATAATAGCCAATTATGGAAGCAGCCCATATTCATCGATAGAGAAGACAAAAGATCATATGAAACCTTGCTATTTGCAATGATATAGTGAAATAGATGGAGCTAGAAAGTATGATGCTACATGAAATAAATCAAAGACAAATACCATATGATTTCACTCATATGTGGAATTTAAGAAACAAATGAGCAAAGGGAGTTAAAAAAGAAAGAGACAAACCAAGGAAGAGTCTCTTAACTATAAGAACACACTGATGGTTACCAGAAGGATGGTGGGGGGCAGAATGGGTGAAATAGGTGATGGGGATTAAAGAGTACACTTGTGATGGGCACTGAGTGTTATATTGAAGTCCTGAATCATTGTATTGTACACTTGAAACTAATATAACAATATATGTTAACTATATTGGAATAAACAAAATAAAATAAAATAAATAGTGATAATAAGTGTAGTAATACCAACAATAAAAACATTTCATAAAAGAAAGGTAATTGGGAGATGACTAGTGAAGCTTTTTTACAAAAATTAATTCTCTAATAGTCTTCTATACCTCAAAACACAGAGTGCGCATTTTTATTTCTCTTTTCCGAACTAGGAAAGTAGAGTTCAGAAACACCAAGTAATTTGACACAGCAGCACAACTGCAGAGTTAGGTGAGATGTGATTTTTCCTTGGGCTTGAAAGAAACCAAAAATAGTGTTTTGTGGTTGTGTCTCCCATTTTTCCACATTACCACAGTCTAAGATCCCTTAGACACAATAAATCTCTTGCTTCCCTGATCTCAACTGTATTTTGAATTTGAGTAGAGTACTGAGTTTACAGACTACCTTGTATCATAGGTATCCATATCTTTCTTTTTCATATAACCCAGCCATCTCTCTCTCTCTCTCTTTCTCTCTCTCTCTCTCTCTCACACACACACACACACACACACACACACACACACACACACAGTCAACAGAGGAAAGTATTGCTCAATAAATACTGAACTGATATAAAGAGAATCCCAGTTTAACCTATCACCAATGAGCCTTTATGAACATTTCCAATTCCAGTGTTGAAGATAAAATAGGCATCAAATCCCTGGAATATACCATTAAGGACTAAGCTCACTGACATAGTACAGTAAAGAATGTAGAGCAGTGAAAATGGAAACTATTTGCAAAAGATGAGAGTATGTAAGTCCCAGGTGGTGCTACATTTTACTATTGTAGTTATTGGCCTTATGGAATACAGTTGTAATGGACTTTTCTCAAGTCAAATGTCTTAATAGAAATGTAGTTATAGTCATATAATGTGGTAAATTTTCAGTATCTAATGACTCATGAAAGCTTGCCAAAACATGCAGATTTTGAAAGAAAAGGTTCACCTCTTTCTTGCTTTACTACAGAGTAATTTACAGACAAGTTAGTGTTGCATTTGGCTGAGGAGTTGAGAATAAGACATAAAGACATACAAATGAGCAAAAGAAAAATATCTAACTAGTATATTCCCCTCCCTAGGCAACACCGATCATTATCATGTGAGGGTGTAAAAGATTTCCAAACATTTATGGAAGTTTTAGTCCAACAATATTTCTGTGAAAACATCATTAAGTACGAAGAGAGAATTATATACAATTAACAAGTTGACAGGAAAGTAAGTAAACATGAGTGAATGATCTTTGTATAAAGATAATGAATTAACATAAAATCCAAATAGCCAGGAAGGCTCTTATTGGTGAAATATTTGTTCTTGGGAAAGATGCTGAATTCAGTGTTGAAAGGAAATGTATTCTTCCATTTTTTTTTAACATATGTTGTTTCTTTCTTTTTTTTTTTTTTTACATTTATTTATTTTTTGAGAGATAGAGTGAGACAGAGCATGATCAGGGAGGATCAGAGAGAGAAGGAGACAGAGAATCTAAAGCAGGCTCCAGGCTCTGAGCAAGTATTCAGCACAGAGCCCGACACGGGGCTCGAACCCACGAACTGTGAGATTATGACCTGAGCCGAAGTCAGACGCCTGAATGAGCCACTGAGGCACCCCAATATGTGTTGTTTCTAAAGGCAGTACTTTAACTCGAGATAAGTAAATAAATTATCCACGTACATTTGAAATGAAATGTTTAAGTAAATCCCTAAAAGGAGCCATAAATATTCATATTCTGTGGACTTTTGAGAAATAAATGTTTATAGTTAAGAAACTGTAACTAGGTAGGTATAATAAGAAACATTAAATAGGTAGGTATTGTAAACATTTTGCTGGCAGATAATAATGTAATCAATTATCTTTATATTTTTGTTAATGTGATATAAAATGGATTAAGAATATTTAGTTAGCTCAACACATACTTTTTAAGTTTCACCATGCAGACCACTAAAAAGGATTGTTCCTCCTCCAGTAATTTGTCTTCATAATAGTCATCCAATATGTCTGATCAATTCTTCCTTCTAGTAATTTCATCTTTTATGTTTTTCTGTCATCATTGCTGCTCATTTTAAATAGCCTCTTAATTGTTATACCTGCCTGTGATCTACTAGATTGTTATACCTGCCTGTGATCTACTAGATTGTTATACCTGCCTGTGATCTACTAGATTGTTATACTTGCCTGTGATCTACTAGATTGTTATACCTGCCTGTGATCTACTAGATGAGCAACACCAGCCATTTTATTTTTCTGCTCAAAATGATTCATCATTATTAGATTCAAATACAAATACCTGATTTTATGCTTCTCCACTTCTTACTTCATCACTCTTTGCTTCACTCACACTGGACTGGTTTCATTTCCCCTAACTCCCCATGGTATTTCACGCCTCATGTCTGTTCTTAACATTGTTCTCCAAGCCTCCTTACTTTACAATATCTACTCCTCTTTTAAGGCTCAGTTCAAATGTTACCTCCTCTTGAAACTGATCTCTAACCACTTTTTCACCATCACCTCAACGTTTAGGTTCTTCCCATGTTTTTTTGTTCTTTAAAAAAATCAATCAGCTATCTGAAAATTCAAAGACTGTCTCTACCACTTATGACTGATTTATAATTGAACAAGTTAGTTATAATAATATGATATAAGCAGTATTGTCTTGATAAATGTAAAGTGTATTGTCTGAAGTATACCATTTCCTTTCTCTCTGTTCTGTGCTCCCTGTTCGTACCTCTACAAGGACAATGACAAGAGTGCTTTGCCATAATTTACTTTTTCTTAATGTCCTCAAGTAGACTGTGAACTTCATGAGGGAGGAAATCGTCTATTGTTCAACTCTGTATCTCAATACCTAATCTAGGACAAGGCTGATATCAATTTTTAATTCTGCATTTGAAAAGAGCTAATGCTATACTCAGAGTTTTACAGATTAAAAGAATATATTCAACATATCCTTTGCCCATACACAGCAGTAAGAACGGGTAAAAGAGATATGGGCAAACTATAACATAAAGAACGCTATGACTACCATCAAGTACATGCTCGCAAAGACCTGAGATGTTAGAAGACAACACATACTTTCATCTTGGGAGAAATGGGGATTAATACAGGTGGAGATAACACAGCTGGAAATGAGGAAGACTGAGGGAATTTGTAGCATTTGAGTTGACACTTGGAAAGGTAGTTAGGATGTAAACATTGATCACAGAGGTAAAGGAGATATATTAGAGAGGAAAAAAGAGAAGCAAAGTGATGGAACATTAGATACATCCAAATGCTAGCAAGTAGGTCCACTACATTAGGGTTCATCATAGCAAAAGTGGTGAGTGTGTTTTATTGACCAACACGGAGCAGAGCCTGGAACGATGGTTCAATGGTCTGACCAGATTTGAACATTACATTCTCAGGCAGAGCAGCTGCATGACAGGATTAATTTCTCAGAGTAGTATTACCATCTTGAGTGACCAAACACTGTGGCTTTTCTTTAGGACAGTCATTGTTCATCCATTACTTAATTAAGATGAAGAAAACTTAAAAATCTTCAAGAGAATGGGTTAGTATAATTATCCTAAAATTCTTAATGAGCAAAAGCAGAAATAACCCTCAAAAAAAACCTATGTGTTTCTCAATGATATCACTTAAATACAGCACTCCTAGTACATTCAAATGTGAACAGTAAATCCGCTGATATCATTTAAATAAAACACTCCTAATACATTCAAATGTGAACAGTAACAGAACATTACCTCATCTGATGAATGGAAGAAGCTATTTTTCTACCACCAACTGGCATGAGAAAGAGCAAAACTCCTGGAGGAAATTAGCAAATCATGAAGGTGTGGATGACATTCTGTAGTATTGCTTGTCCAAAAAAAATGACACAAATTATGGCATTAAATTCGAAAGCCAAACAGCAGCTCTCCATAGCAAAGTACACAATTTTTTCCCAGGGACTAATCTCTAAACATGCCAGTGTTTAAGTGTAAGTTTGCTGCATTTTACAAGTTACACTAAGGAGTCAGTGGAATCTCTTCTCTCTGTCTCTCCTCTGTTTTAAACACACACACACACACACACACACACACACACACAGGAATCTTCAGCTGAAGAACAAAGGAAAACAATTTCTCATATTCTAAGAAACAACTATACGTTAAATAAAAACCCTTCCCATATTTATATTGTCCTGTAACTATATGTGTTTATGGTTGAAATTAAAAGTGTCATTGATAGTAATCTAAGGGCAGATATGGAATGTCTCCACAAAACAAAGGCAGATGCCATTTTATTAAATGCCAGAGCATGACAACAAAGGTCATGCTGCTAGCAGCACGATCTGAAAACCACACAAGTGGCAATTTAAGAATTAATCTGAATAGATGAATACATAAGCAAAAATCCAGAAAGATAAATGTTGAAATCAGGGCTGATTTGTCCCTCAAATATAAAGGCCACAGTACCAACGGCCCCAATTATTTTAGGGGCCCATAGAAACATTTTCATTTTAATTTTCTTTTAAAACAGAAAAACAATGAAGATGGTAACACTTAATGTATAACGGTGAATGCTTCCTGAGTTATATTCATCTGTCAACTAATACCATTGGAAAGTATTGATTTTTAAGATTTTTATTATGGAGAAAGGAGATCAAGAAGATACAAGTGCCTAGAGCCCAGGAAAGCCATATACAGTCCTGCTTGACTTTGTAATAGAAGTTACTTCTGGTGCTGAAAGAGGAAATAATAGTAGAGAAGAGTATACAGAGAGAGCTCTTCAACTTCCTTGGCAATATTTTATTTATTTAAAAACATTAAGCAGATGTTTCACTGAGATTTGATAAAATTCTTTTGGATACATATGTGTCTGCTATGTTTCTTCTATCACTTAAATTAAAAAAAGACTTCACAATTAACAGTGTTAATAATTGATCCTTTCAATTTAATTAGTTGTTATTTATATTAGATTTTTTAAGGGTAAAATTTATAATTTTTCCTTAAGATAAGCTGTTCGTTTAGTCTTCATAAATATTTTCACCTCTGAAATGAACAAACTTCCTTGGAAAGAAATGTGTCGTCTCAAGAAAAATGTGATTTTAATTTACAGAATTATTCTTCTGGCCAAAAAAATTAGACAGTGGACTTAAAAAAAAAACTCATGTTGGTTATGGATTTTTTTATAGGGTATTAATGTTCCCTAGTAAAATTGGTATGGTGACAAAAGGTGTGGGGTATTTTTGCCAGATTTCCTTATTTTAAAATGTATTATTTTGTTCCAACTCCAGAACTTAATAAAAATAAACTTAGGAATGTAAAAGAGATGGAAAATGTAAAAGTTATTTAAAAAGTAAAGTCCCTGGAAGTGAGAGTAAAGAATACATAAATCAGGCTGGCTGGTACAGGGCTGTCAGCTCAGCAGTGCCTTCAAGGCAAGCATTTATTTTTCAATATAGTGGCTGTTTTCAATTATAAGGTCTATTTTCACTAGACTGTAAGCTCCATGAAGAGAGTCTTTTTCGTTTTTATGTGGGTGTTTTGTTTTGTTTTCTGTCCCCTGGCGTACCTACACTGTCTGGGGCAGTACCTAGCATGCAGTATGTTTTCTACTAATGCGGCCCAAATGAATCAACCGACAAGGGCTGGGCTTTATAAAGAAGGCGGGGCTCAAGCCATAAAACCATAATGGGTAGTAATAATTATTTCTGTAGACACCACTCCTTGACTACTCTTGGGAAAGATTAAAAAAGGAGAATTATCTATATATTTTAATCAGTTCAAACCTCGGCAAACTTGGTTGTATCAGGTGAGAAAATGTAAAAGACCTCAAAAGATAGAAGTTATGCGGGATAGATAGTGAAGGGACAGGAGAAACCATCCACATAAGAAGAAAAAAAGTAAATACTTTCTTAGAGCTTCTCCTCAAAAGACAGCTCAAAATGCACACGGTCACAAGAAAAATGCAGCCCACAGATGACATTAAGATGGTAAGGCAGATGCAGAGAGCATGAATCTTAATGACTTTATAATACACTGAAAATACCAAGGAGTTTCAGAATTATACATTCAAGTTAAAAACCGAGTACCCACGGCCTAATTTGATTCTAAATATCAGTTGAAGTTTCCCTTTGTTTGTTCGCTTTTTATTTACAATACACTAGACTAAAGATCAAACTTTTGCCAACACAGTGGAAGATAACCAGCAAGAGGACTGATGTCTAAGTATGTGTTTGGCAACAAACGAAGAAGAGAATGGAAAAAAAGGAGAAGGGGTGGTGAACATCTGGGGAGGTTTCTCTTCTATGAAAAGAGAAAAAGGTCATATCCCACCCAGTGAGAAGAAGTGACCCTCTAAAAAATGTAAGTGATCTTGCTTGACCTGTGACGCGAGCATGGGGACGACCTCGGCTGTTTAACTGCAATGTGTGTTTCTTGTTAGAATAAGTGAGAGAGTTGTGCTCTGCCATGAAAGAATGTGAGGGATATGGAGGTGCTGAAAGGCAGAAGAAAGACATGGAGCATGAGGAACTTGATGCAGGTTATGGAAAAAACGGAATATTAAGCTGGCCCTGCCTTTTAAGAATGTTAGGTAGAAGAGAAAGATAAAAATATGTGTGTATGTATACTTCTGTAAACAAATAGATGTGTGCATGTGCACGTGGACACACACACATGGCTTTTTGTTGTTGCTTAAATGTGGGAACCAAATATGTTTCTTTTCATCTCTTCTACGTATCATTGAAAGGATGCTATTTGCTTACAGGAGAACAGGACTTTATGCATGCCCCTAATAGTTCAAAATATCTAACGTGACTTTTCCATGAACTCCTGGAGTCCCAAGTCCAATACATATTTTATGTCAGTTCAACCTTCAGTCCTTTTACAGATAATCAGACCAAGTCAACACCCTTATTCAATGCTTGGCAAAATCCGCAGAATTTTTTTGTTCTATAAAATAAGTGGGTTCTCTGCTCAAAGCAGCTGAAAATCTCCATATCACAATATAAATAAAAGGAAATTTAAATGTCTTGACCTACATAAACTCGTAACATTTGTTTCATCTTTTAAAGTCTCTTTCATCCCTTTCTTTTCTCCAGCAATTCATTCCCTCAGTCCCCTTGGGTCTTCTCCATGGAGCCTTGTTACCTAAGTAGGAATACACCCAGCAAACAGCTGTGGAGGGAAGAGGAGAACGGAGGCTCATGGCCAAACCAGGACAGAAACACCAAGTCCAATGTCAAATCTATTGCTATAAGAAGAACCAAACAGTTTTTGAGTTCTTAATAGTGTTATCATTAACTGGTTTGTCACATCAGTTTTATTATGGAAATATAGGGGAGATTTTACAATGGAAGGATTTGGGTTTTTCCCAGTAATTTTATAATAAAAATCTTATTTATACAGTTATTTAGTTATGAGTCAAAGGTTCTGTTTATCTATTTCAAAAGTTTCTGACTGATACTTTATTGGGGCGTGAATTTTTAATAGTCCAATAAACCCAAAGAAACAAACTTTTATGGTTTAGGATGCAGCCTACATGAACTGAGATGAAGCTATTAATCAAGTTCTTTAAACAGATTGGGAAATGAAAGGTCTTCTCCAATTTTCCTCTCTCCCTCTCCCTCCACACACAAATTGATGAAAACATGAGGTATTGTTACTCTTTCACTTACATAAAGCACCAACATTTAATAAGAATATCAACTCTGGCCAACGATTTAGTTAAACCCTGGAAAGTACACTGGATAACAATTTCCTCTACTTTTCCTTTCCTCTGGGATTCTCTCCTGCAATCCTAGAGCAGAGTGAGCCAACGGAGATTCAGTAGTTAAAAATGAATGTGATATAAAAAAATAGGGCATTATTTTGAAATATGCAGAATCTCACTAGGCATTATCATCTAGTGACGTGTGGTAACACCTATCTTATGTACTTATCATCTCACAGTGAACATTCTGCCACGTGTTTTTTTCCCTTAGTTTCTTTGTATCCTACTGCTGCTCTCCACGAGAGGGCAGACGGGGGCAAGGAGAAGTCAATTCTGTTAAGAAATGCGGTTTAAAAAAAATAGTTTGATAGCACAGGAAGTAAAAAAAATATTGCCTAAAATAAGATTTAAGGATAATCTGCAGGCATTTTTTTATCCTCCCATATCCTCATCTCTTTGATATGGAGAGATGAGGGTTGGCATCTATTGTAAGCAATTTGAATCATGCATTTTCCGTGTGTTTAGGTTCACTGGTGAAACATGAATGATCAAAGTTCAACATGTTGCGTCAATTTCTTTCACCTGGCAAGATGGGTGATTGCACCACTCTCAAACCTGGTGATTTTGTAGTTATTTCCTTTGACTCTGATGGTAAATAATTCTTAAGAGCAATTTCTATTTTTATTCTGAGAAAAACTGCTTCAAAATTACATTTCTATATATATGATCTGGATTTATAGGTGGTCTAGAATTGAAATGATGATCTGGATTCTATTTTAGAAATACTGCTAATTTACTAGGGTGCCACATTTACATACAGCAAGTGAGTTTTTCCATCGCTTACTGTGAAATGGAGACTAGTTCTACGTAAGTCATATAGAAGGTTCGATGAACTATGCTTGGTTTCATCTATAAAAAGGTACTAAAAATGTACACTATATCATGGGTAAAATGGAACGATTAGTTCATGGATGGGCTATCAGAACCACTTTTTAAAGATTTTTTCTCACCTCAAAGTTCTGGGTAACAAGAAATTTAAAGTAACAAAACCCAAATATCTTATTTTTCTGGAAATCCATAGATTCTAAACACTGAAATATGGATAAAATAATTTTGTGATAAGAGGAAAAAAGTATAACTTTGATTTTAAAGAAGTTGTTAAAAATAACTTAAAGGCTACCTGAATTCATCGTCTAATGTTCTGTTTTAATTAACCTACCTCCATGACTCATTTTACATTTCCTTTCACATCATATTGTACTCACCTTAAATGGAATAAAAATTTTTGATATCCACTGACATTGACTTCATTAAAATACCAAGTTTTGACATTTTGGAAGACTTTTCTTATTCCATTCTAATAAATGGAAGGGTTTTGAATTTCAATGGCTGAAAGGAAGTCAGATTTTAGTTATATGAATCCAGGGTTACTTCATTCATGGATCAAAAAAGACCTCTTGGGGCTTACAAAATCTTTATTATTTTCAAGCTACAAAAAATAGTTTAGTAGAGAGCTGGATAATGGAAAACATATTCTTCTATGATCAATCCACTTTGGGGTGCTTTCCAGCTGTGAGACTGTCTCTCAAACTTAAAAGTTCTCCAAAGTTCTCCTTGGCCTGGAGCCTGAATTTACTTATAACAGAATATGACTGTGTAAAAGAAGGTTTACAAAATATAGCTATTTTTGTCACCTTGCTAAAGAGTTAAAATGATTTATGACACTGTTAAGGGCTGTTAATGCTTCACATGGTTATATTTTAATGTTTAGAATTAGTACAATTAAAATTTTCACCTATTACTTTAGATTGTATTAAGTTTTCTAGGCTGAACAATAGGTCCTCAAAACTAAAATTTCTACTTTATTATGCTAAGTATGTCACAATGGAAAGGACTAGTGGAGAAACTTAACTTACACATCTGGTGTATAAATATTATTATTTTAAAGTTTATTTTGGGAGAGAGAGAGAGAGAGAGAGAGAGAGAGAGAGGGAGAGAGAAAGTGAGTCGCATGCATGGGAGCGGGGGAGGGGCAGAGAGGGTGGGGGAAAGAGAAAGCCAAGCAGGCTCTGCACTGTCAGCACACAGCCCTATGCAGGGCACCATCCCGCAACCCTGACATCACAACCTGTCTTTGCAGAGCACCATGGGAGGCTCTAACTCACAAATCATGAGATCATGACCTGAACAGAAATCAAGAGTTGGAAGCTTAACTGACTGAGCCACCCAGGCACCCCAGGAAAAAAAATGATTTTTGACATGTAAGTGTACAATTCTCCCATCACTAATAAGACAATGTGCTCTGGTGTATACATATTATTAAAATAATTTATAATCATCATTACAAAGATAATGAAATCTTTCTTTATATGAAAAAGTCCACCATTTGGACTATTTCAACCAATGCTCAGTTGGCTAAGCGTCTGACTCTTGATTTCAGCTTAGGTCATGATCTCACACGTATGAGTTTGAGCCCTGCATCAGGCTCTGCGCTGGCTGTGTGAAGCCTGCTTGGGATTCTTTCTCTCCCTCCTCCTCGCTGCCCCTCCCTTGCTCATACCCTCTCTCTCAAAATGAATAAACATTAACTTTTTAAAAACATTTTCAAATAAGAAACAATGATGAAGAGATTCCAAAAGGAAAAACTTATTTTTGATGAGTGATTGTACAATCCTTCCATCACTAATAAGATAAATCTACTACTGATCATAATGAGATTCACATATCATACTATCTTAATGTACAGTCTAGTCATCTAGTTCCAATAATCCTGTGAAACATAAAGATATAATTTTCATTTTATTATGATGGATTGCTTTGGGACGCTAAAATGTGTGAATTCTTGTTTGACATACCTTGTCCTCAAGCCAAAGCCATTTATTCTGAAGACCGTCAAATCACCCATTTGATCACAAGAGAAAAAGTTAAAATAGGCATACATCTTTACTTGTAAGTATAGTTCAAAATATTTAATTTAACAGTAATAGTGCCAGTGGCTGATAGAGAACTTTTTTTCTAAATAGACAGATCAATGTACAATCTAACACAACATGACTCTTTAATTTACTTGTTTCAAAATGGATGTGGATGTTTTGAAATATATCACTAATGTGTACTAGACTCTATTTCTTATGAAGTCTACAGAAAGGAATCATTAAAATTACCTAATCATGTAATTGCATCAAAATGAGAAACAATAAAAAATTTTACAAGGCAATTGCTTCTATGAAGATGGTTGTTCTGACCACTTTCAAACTGACACTCAAATCTATTTCCAGGCCTGACCAGTTTTCCTGAATTTCAGACTTGTAACTCACATACACATGCCAACAAACTCAGTTCTGTCCCTTCAACTCTCTGCCCTTTCCGAGGTCCCATGCTCAATGAGAGTAGGGGCTCACCAAATCTGAAATTCAGGAGACTATGTAATATTCTTCTCTCCTTCACCCAAATGTCTGACCCATCAGTAAACCAGCTGATAGAGATTATCTCTTAAATTTCTCTCTAGTCAACCCCATTCATGCCCAGTGCCTAATGCTTCAGTTGAACTTAATTTGAGCCCTACTTTTTAAATACGTAAAAATTTCTCTGCTATGTTCTATGCTTCCAGTTTTCCTGGCCATTTTTCTCAGTGCCTCCCTCTGGCTCTCCATCTATCAGCCACAAGCTGTGAGAAAAATCTTCCAAAAGAAGAACTCTATTCATCTTATTTCTCTAAAGAATCTCAGGTCTTCTAATGAGAGAGCAGGGTAAATTCTGCTTCTCCTGCATGTGTGTGCCTCACTAATCATATTCCTTCCATTCTTCATGCGCGTACCCATCCCTCAAGCTATCTGCTACTCCTCAGGCACAGAAAACTTGCCCTAACCCTCCAATTCCACTTAAAAACGTGTTATTTCCCCTCTTCTGCTTAATTTATTTTGATTTTTCTTCTTTAAGCCTTTGATCACATTTACCTCATTTGAACTACCAATGAGGGTTGGATATCCCTTCTCCTATACTTCTGCAGCATCCAATTAATATTTACCCAATTCACAGTCTTTCACTATGCACAGTGACTGTTTTCTCACTGGAATGTATCAATTTACTGAGAGCTTCTTAGCACAAGCTTTGAGCAGTTATTTATCAAATGCTCAGTATAAAAGAGACATGGTATATTATGGAAAGACAAGTCTTGCTAGAAATTCTTTGGGGGAACACATTAATTGCAACTACAGACACATGTTATGAAGAACCATCATTATCCTCACTGAGCTGTTTTACAGACGAGCAAGATGAATAGGGCCAACATTTTTTCCATAGGAGGACATCTCCAAATTTTTGAGTAGGTACCAGTAAAAGATGATCAGCAGAAGAAAAATACTTTTTACTTTGTTAACATCTCTCTGTAACAGTGATGACCTTCAACTACATCAAAAGGTTTATGAAACAAATGTTATGGGTCAGAGGGAACTAAGGCAACTTCGAAGTTCATTACCCTAGCCACAGTGAGATCTATCTTTTCTCATCTCTTTCCAACATAATATCTCATCTAGCCAATGTAACTCAGGCACTGTTTTTCTTAAATTTTATTTTAAAAGACATATTCAGAATGTTAGATGAGGGTCCTTATTTATTAGTATATTTTACATAAAATAATATATATTATTTTTGTATAGGTATGTGTATGAGTAGACTCCTTCTATAATAGTTAACATGTTAAGAGAATGACAAACCTTAGTTATTATCATACTTATTCCTTATTATTTTAGAGGTGATAAGCACAAAGCCAAGAAGGACTAAATCTATTTAATAAACATTGTCACGCATTGGAAAGTATACCGGCTCCAGGATCAGGTCAAACTCTTCCAATATCATCTTTTAGGGCTCTGAATTAACACTCTATGCATCTACATTGCTTAATATACATTTTATGACGGAAAATATGCATCATGTGCGTCTGGAAGGAAACCTTTGCTCATCATGGTTTGTCATGGGATCTGACCCCCAAGTTCCTCACATGGTCTGTGCCAGTCCTCTCAGGATTAGCAGCTTCCATGAGCAAACACATAGCAATAAGGCTGAGTAACTTGGCACACTTGAAATAGATCCAGTTTGGTTTTAATTTAAAGGATAATTTGATTCAGTAATGTTATTGAAACAAAAGTAAAAGCTCTCACAAAAACTCACATGTAGTAAATGATCAAAGTTGTGGTTATTTAGGTTCTTATTTGCTAAAACTGTTGTGAAAATATTTGTGGCAAAAATTTCCATTCATTCTGAGTTATAAGTTTGGGGGAAGAGAGCTAGTTAAAATTTCAGTTTCTATCACTTTGCCAGAAATAAGCATATTTGGTAACCATTTGGAATACTGTGTCTTTTAGTTTCAAATTGATCAGGATTTCAGGTATGGAACATCAGTCACTAATAGTAAAAGCAATTGGATCAGACAAAAATATCCCTACTTTCCTTAGTAGTGCATTATTTCACCATTATGTTTTAAATTATATTAAGTGTAAAGTAACCGCAAAAACAGGGATCGTGCCATTGTTCTTTTCAGAGTTTTAGTATTTAACTATGCTTTTTATAAAACAATGGGGAGCTTCTATTTCTAATAAGATAGAGTATATTATCATCTTATTGCTGTCATTATAAATTACTACAACCCTAGTGGCTTGAAATAACACAAATTAATTATTTTACAGCCTTGGAGGTCAGAGGTCTAAAATGAGCCTTACCGTTCCAAAATAAAAAATGTTGGCAAAGCTTCTTTCCTTTCTGGAGGCTCTAAGGGAGAATCCGTTTCCTTGCTTTTTCCAGCGTCTAGAGGCTGCCCACATTCTTTGGCACAAGGCCCTCTTCCATCTTCAAAGCCAGTAATAACTAGTTGCGTGCTTCTCACATCACCTCACCCTGACTCTCCTGCCCGCCTCTCTCGCTTCTAACAACGCTGCGGCCACACCGGGCCACCCAGGCCAGTCAGGGCAGTCTCCCCCTTCTCAACGCAGACGCGTTAGCAACCTTACCTCCGTCCGCAACCTTACCTTCTCCTTGCCATGTAGCATAACACATTCATAGCTCTGGGAATTAGAATGTGAACATATTTAGTGGGCTATTATTCTGCCTACTACATGGGGTTAGAAGACCCTGCTACTGAAAACAAAAACAACAATATTTATGCATATATATATAAGATATATGATTATATAAATGTATTTTAATATATAAGTACATACATTTATATGTAAAACATATAAATACATTTAAAATATTTATAAATATACATAAATATAAATATATATATATTTTAAAGCACTGAAGCACCAACACCAAAGAGCCAACAATCCAAGCAAAAATGAATATTCATGGAGTGTGAAAACCAGTTTTGGGCTGAGGACACCCGTGCTCCATCAAGCATAATTTAGTTTTTGGCATCATCACCTGAAGGGGAAGATAAATAAAAATGCAGGAACCATGCAAAGTGGGCAGTCTAACAGAAAAGCCTCCCCACACAAATCTGGAAACCTTAATGATCACACCTACCTTTCTAATATCAGGCTACTGGAGAAAAAGTTACATAGGCCCTGAGTAGAGATGGGAGAAAAATGTCCCCCAGAAGTTGCAATCACAAGCCAACCCTTGCCCAGATGTAGAGCCAAGTTTACATACCTTAGGTGGACCAAATAGCTTGTCTCGTAGAACTTCCAGCTGCCTGGCTAACCCAAACACAAATTCTCTCTGGAGAAAATCACTCTTATTTTAGGCCTTAATGAATCACTAAATATAATCTTTTAAAGGTAATGACCAACGTATAACAAAAAGTAATCAGCTTCGAAAGAAAACAAAGCATCCTGACCAAAATAACTCCTTCTGCCATATTTAAAGAAATTTCAAATATTTGCAGGAAATAAGAAACTAAAAAGTAATATATTAAGAAAACAGAGCTTATGTTAAGAAAAAAATACAATAGCCAAATCTTTTATTTAAAAAAAATTAATGTTTATTTATTTTTGAGAAAAAGCGAGAGACAGAGTATGAACAGGGGAGGGGCAGAAAGAGAAGAAGACAAAAATTCTGAAGCAGGCTCCAGACTCTAAGCTGTTAGCACAGAGCCTTACATGGGGCTTGAACCCATGAACCATGTATCATGATCTGAGCTGAAATCAGATGCTTAATTGACTGATCTACCCAGGAGTCCCAATAATCAAAATCTTTTAATTAAATGGATGGGTTTCATATCAGATTATATTATCATAGAGACAGGATTTGCCAACTGATAAGGAAATGTTATCCAAAGGCAGCACAAGAGGCAAAAAAAAGATGAAAAATTTTAAAAACAGAGAGAACTTAAAAGACATGGAAGATCGAGTTCCAAAAAGAAAGGAGGGGAGTGGTGGGTTGACGCAATATTTGACAAGTTAAAGGTTGAGGATTTTCTATAACTGATATAAAACAGTATTTCATAGCTTCAAGAAGTTACATGAATCCTAAGAATGATAAATATAAATATAAAGAAAACCAAGCCTGCCTACAGCATATTAATCTATATAACACTACCTATAAAAGAAAATGTTTAAAGTTGCTGGAGCAAGAGAAGAATAAAAGTCAGGTTTCCTTCAAAGCATTGACAGTTGGGATGAGAAGTGACCTCGTAAGAACAGTCATGGAAGCCACAGGGCAATCAAATACAGCTTTGTGTTCTGAAAGAAAATAGCTGCCAACATAGAATTTTATACAAGAGATGGGGAGTGGGCAATCTCTGAAGAATGAACTTGTAAAATAGATATATTTTCAGATAAACAGAAACTTTAATAAGAGTCCACTGATGGCCAACACTCAATGAAGGGAATTCTAAAGAATGAATTTACCAGAAGATAAGTGACCTGAGATAGAAGGTAAGAGATGCAGAAAGGTTACAAAGGAGGGAGGAGGTACACGAAAATATCTGTATGAATATTCACTGGGTAACAAAACAAGAATAATGTCATATATGGCTAAAATAAAAAAAAATTTTTGATGGACAGAGAAAACCCTTCTATGATCTGCCTTCTTTCGTAGCAATGAAGTCGTTTCTCACTGATCCCCTGTAATGATAGTCTCAAAAAAAAAAAATCCTCCTTCGACTTTTTCTTAAGTATATTCCAGACATAGTGCTAAACAATTTACAGTTACTACTCATCCTGTGAGGTTCATTTACAAGTGAGGAAACAGAATAGTAAATTTACATAGTACTCAAATACCCTAAAATTAGTAAGCAGCTGGGCCCAGATTTATTTTACTTTTGTAAACAAAAAACAAAGCCTTAAGAAACCTACATCTTAATAACTAGGCTTCTTGAAAAGGATGGACACTTTTTGCTACAGATGTACCCATATTTGGACAGTGAAATGGTGAAATGGTTCTGGTAATTATAAAATTAAATGAACTAGGGGTACGTGGGTGGCTCAGTTGATTAAGCTTCCAACTTCAGCTCAGGTCATGATCTCACAGTTCTTGAGTTCAACCCCTGCATAGGGCCCTGTGCTGACAGCCTGGAGCCTGGAGCTTGCCTCAGATTCTGTATCTCCTTGTCTCTTTGCCCCTTCTCTGCTCATGCTCTGTCTCTCTCTGTCTCTCAAAAATGAATAAATGTTTTTAAAAAGTGTTAGAAATTAGATGAAATAAAGCAAATGCTTCATGAACTTAAACACAAAGGACAGAGGTAAGGAGAAATGAAATAATGTAGTAATATAATGATATAATTCATAGATATTTATTTTGTTCACTAACTGAGGAAAATAGTCAAAAATCCTGGCAAATATGTGTGCTTAAAATTTGTAAATGCTCATTTAATACTAACTATAAAATTTAAAAATAAAAATAACTACATTGTATTTTAAATCAAATTTTAGCTTGAAAAAATTTTATGAGATTCTTCTCAAAAATCAAAGAAGTCCAAAGTTCTCATTTTTTTCACTTCATTGGAAAATTATGTATTTTTTTGTTTGTTCTTAAAATGTTATTTATGATATTTCAAAAAACAATAAACAAACATTTATAAAGTATAATATAGTAGGTCAAGTTATGACCCTCTGCATATGTCCATGACCTAATCCCTGGGACCTGTGTGGACATTCCCTTACATGGCCAAAGGGACTCTGCAGATACAATTAATCTTATGAAACTTAGTAGGAGAAGATCAATCTTGAATTATGCTAGTGGACCCAACCTAATCTCCTGAGCCCTTAAAAGCAGTGAAATTTCTCTGGCTAGAGGCAAAAGAGGAGAAAAAAATGTAGCAGAAGAAGTCAGATTCTAGGCATTGGAAGAATCTGGTACATCATGGCTCGCTGTGAGATGCACGAGTCACAATGTAGAGATTAGAGTGGGGCCTCTTGACAATAACAGCAGCCCCTAGCTGACAGCCATCAAAGAAATGGGACCAACAATTCCACAACCACAAGGCTCTGAATTATTTTCTAGAGCATCCTGAAATGAGCTTTGAGTGAACATTTTCTAGAGCATCCTGATAAGAACTCAGCAGACCAACGTCTTGGCTTTGCCCTTGTCAAATTTGGAGCAGAGAAACCAGCTGAGCCAACTCAGACTTCTGACATGCTGAGCTAGGAGATATTAAATTTGTGTTAGGTTAAGTCACTAAGTTGTCTTAATTTGTTATGGCAGCAATAGAAAACTTACACATGCAGCAAAACTTTTAAAATATAACTGAAGTAGAAGTGAAAAGTAAAACATCTATGGACATACTTGACATATGTAGTAACCAACACACAGATCTACCAACCAAACTAATTGGCATCAATATATATATAAAAGAGATATAATTATTAGGTATTTACCCATAAAATGCAAAAATACTAATTCAAAGGGATACAGGAACCCTGATGTTTATAGGAACATTATTTACAATAGCCAAATTATGGAAATACCCCAATGTTCAATGATTGATGAACGGATAAAGAAAATGTAGTATATATATATATACAATGTAATATTACTTGGCCATAAAAAAGAATGAAATCTTGCCATCTCTAGGATGGAGCTAGAGAGTATTATGCTAAGCAAAAGAAGTCAGAGAAAGAGAAATACCATATGATTTCAATCGTGCAATTTAAGAAACAAAGCAAAGAGGGAAAAAAGAGAGGCAAACCAAGAAACAGACTCATAGCTATAGAGAGCAAACTGGTGGTTACCAGAGGGGAAGTGAGTAGGGGATGGGTTAAACCGACTATGGGAATTAAGGAGTGCACATGTTGTAGGGAACACGGAGTGCTGTATGGAACTGTTGAATTGCTCTATTGTATACCTGACGTGAATATTACACTATATGTTAACTAACTGGAATTTAAATAAAAACTTAAAAAAGAGAGAGAGATAAATGGTTCCATCAAATTTACATAACTATACCTGTTAACTCAGATCAGAGGAAGAGTCTTCATAAAGAGGACCATTATGTACAAAGACCTTAACCTTAGAGTAAATAGAGTAAAAAGAGACCATCTTACCACTTTTCATAAAGTTCTTAATTATAGGTCAACTTCACAATAGCTAAACATTTTAGAAAATGTCAAATGTCACAAGACCTGTCTAATGTCCAAAATTTCAATTATCTAGAGGAATAATTTCAGAATGATGTTCCAAGAAGTACTGATTTTGAGACACATCATGAAGAGTGCTATCACTGATTAGAACACCATGCACTGGTTGTCCGAGCCAGGAGAGGCCTCCAGTTCAATGGAGGATCACAAAGATCATCGCAATACTAGCCATCAGGAATTTGGATCCAAACACTTTTGCCCATTGCATCTTGGTATAGGAGTTGCCAAGGAAAACATAACACCATCAAGCACTGGATGGAACAACACTATTACCCACAAAGAGGAGAGACAGCAAGATCAAGTTCAATAGTGTGTGCCAGTTCTGCCATGACACCTAAAGCAGAGCAATGGGCTTAGCACACCCCCGGTACACTTTGGTACAAGGACCTCTCCTCCACCTTCATCGGGTCTGAAATACTGACAGCTGAGGGTGTGCCTGTGACACAGTGATATACTTAAGCAAAATAAAGGAGTCCTCCTTGAGTCTGAAACAGAGAAAGGCATTCCCACTCAAGGATAAGTCCTGTATTGTCTGTGTGTACTCTTTATCTCTTGGAAAGAAGTATTCCAGGCCTAAGACCTATTCTTATGAGGCTGAATGGAGGTCTAAAATTGCATACACAATTGCGGTCTTTCCTAACCAAAAATAAATAAATAAAAATAAAAAATAAATTAAAAAAACAAAAAAAGAAGAAAAGTTTTATTTGTCAGGTATTTAAGTGAAGGGGATCTCAATAAAGTCATTTTTTTCTGCTGTAAGACATGTTGAAGGGTTTAATAGACCAATATGCATATACACTCTTCAACATTGTTAGCAATATAATTACTAGCAAAAGAAATTTCAAGAAGAAACATTCTCATAGAAGGTTTCTTTAACTAAATGAATCAGCTTACCTTATGGGCTTGTTGACTATATTTTACTTAAATTATTTGATTGTTTTAGGCAGCATGTATATAGTATAATTCACTGCCTGTCAATGGCACTCCAATTTCATGATAGTAAAACCAAATTGTATTCATAGAAAGAGAATATTTACCTTTTGCTCCCTATAACTGGCAGGATGGACAAAGGGAAAATAAAATGCATCAAGCATATCCACATGTGTCACTGTTATTAAACTATAAATACTTATGGAGGATTTCCAGTTCACAACTCTCTTTTCCCCCGAATGGTCAAGTGATTTTTCCTTGACTTTCAAAATAGTAACTTTGATTTTCATCTTACTAAATTCTGTGTCAATATTTCACACAAATCAGAGAAATATTCTAATATAGTCAGATCAATACTAATTTAATCTTTGTCCTTTCTTTTAAGATTATTTGTAATCTGAACTGTAGATTTGCAGTATATCCAACATATATATGATAGTTATTTATGACTCTGAAAAGTAGTCAATTCCATAATCCCAAGACACTGTAAAAGCTTATTTAACCATTTAGACCATTGACAGATGTCTAGATGAAACCAGATACTTATATTTAGTGTTGGGACATAAAAATAAATGTAGGCTAGAATAAATCGTAATAGAGTAATCCAGTTTTCTTTATTAAATCAGGAGTGGGGATAGGTGAAGAGGTTCAAATTCCAGTCAAATTACTGAGTACAATATCATCTTGTAATAAGAGAACTTTCCTAACCTATTGGTTGGCCTAAACTTTCTTACCATTTTAAACACCTGTTAAATCCTCTTAGGCACTTGATTGGAGTGAACATGAACACATTATTTTTAAACTACTAACAGTAAAATAGAATATCCCAGAAGACTTCATTCATTCATTCATTCATTCAGAAACATAAAGTCAGAAGTGATTTGATACAAGTACTTGTAATAACAAATGTAGAGGAGAATTTGCCACCCAATAAGACAATCATTATAGTCAATGGAGAGCACTGTTGAACAATTTCCATCGGTTGGGATTCAGAAAGGCTTCTATTCTTTGTTATACATAAATCAAAAAGATTATAAAGTCTTAAAATTGCTCCTCATGAGAATTTTATTCGTACACATTGTAATCAAGTTCAGGTTTCTGCTGATAAAAGACAGACGTGAATTCCATATCTCTCTCAAAATAGTATTATTTTTAAATGGATTAGTTTAAAGATGAAGATACCTTGCTGGTCTTGAAGGCCTAATCCACATGTTCAATCAAATAAGCTGATGTGATTACCTCAGGTTAATTCACAAACCAGTATCAGAAGATGATCTTTGAGTTCATGGAAATTAAATATTATAAAATTTAAAAAAACACGAAATGTCTAATACTATCATCCTTCTATATTAGCAAAAAATTTGTCTTATTTGGTCCCGCTGGATCAATTTTAGGATTGTTCTGGTAAGCATTGTCTTTCAAAGCTTATTGTCTGTTCATAAAGAAATTTAATTATAGTGTAATCCATAGTATGATTTAAATAAAATATTTTAAATACACACACTAGAGATACATTGTCTGAAACCTTTTTTCTTTTCTTGCCTTTACCTGACTTCTTATAGAAGCTAATAAATATACTTTTCACCTAACTGTACTTCGAAAACTTTAAAAGCACAGTGCTTAAAGTGGCCCACATTGATTCTCTAATGCCTTTCTAATTACCAAATTTGATTACCTTTTTCTCAGCACTCAACCTATTTGCTGCTTCCTATAGTGTTTCTGAAAACTCTTTCTCCCTTTGACTCCCAGGATGTCTTTTTCACCCTATTCTATGATTGATTATTAGCTAATTCTTTCCAGCAGTCTTTTCTCCCATCCCCCTTCCTCTGCTAGCCTAGTTCTGCTCTACCTTTCCCTTACTCATTTCCATTCTTCACGAAGTCCATTGCTAATGCCTCACCATGGGATTTTCTCTTTGAGAAGCAATCTTGGTAATCAACCCCCTGACGAAAGCTACTAAAAAAGTGAAACAAAATGATTTAAAAATATTTTGGGGGGGAAATCAGTGAATGCTAGTGAGGATTTACCAAGAGATCGGAAAGAAGAGAAATCCAGAGGAGTAAATCTAACATTCAGAACCCTTCTGTAACAACTAGAAGAGTCTATGGAAAAACAAACAAACACCAAAGTCTGTGGTCTTTCAAAAGAGTAACCCTGGTGAGTGAATCCTGAGTTTGGACTAGAACCATAAAGGGATATGTTCCAGGACTGATAGTGGAAACCAAGTAAACTATACTTTGTATCCTCTAAAGCTTGATTTTGAGTTCAATGCAGAAAATCTCATGCTTCAAGGTTGAATTAAATTTATCTTGGTGGTTAGACATGTGGCAATGATAATTTAAAATCCTGTTTGGTGGAAAATGACATTTTCCTAGGACTCAAACAAATTTCTGTAAATTAAAATTTAAACTTCATATCCATTACCCAAAGATCACCAGAAACATAAGGAGAGAAGATTCCATTAGTAAGAAGCAAGAGATAGGCGCTCAAAGGTATCAGAATTATTTGACATAAATTATAAATATTTATCTTTATTTAAAAATTTTTAACTTTATTTTGAGAGAGGGAGAGAGGGAGAGGGAGAGGAGAGAGAGAGAGACAGCATGAGTAGGGGAGGGGCAGAGAGAGAGAGAATCCCGAGCAGACCCTGAGCTGCCAGTGCAGAGCCCAGCACGGGGCTGGAACCCACAAAACCAGCAGATCATGAACTGAGTGGAAATCAAGAGTCAGAACTTAATTGACTAAGCCCTCCTGAGCCCCACTAAGTTCTCCTAAATAGAGATCTTTAATATTTGAAAGGAAATACATGCTAAGTGTTAGTTTGGAAACAGAAAATAGTAAAGTTACATAAAAGAACTGACAAGTAACTAAGAATATATTATGAAGTGAAAAATACAACAGCTACAATAAAAAATGGAGTGGTCTTGCTTTGGTGCAAAGTAGATACACATGAAACAAAAGCAAATGAAGTATCATAAAGACCTTAAAAATAACAATAATAATTCAGAATAAAAAAAAATCTATAAGGAAACCTAGGAGGTAGAAGGCAGGAGAGAAAGCTCAAGGATGGAACAGAAGGCAGTGCAAAAGAATACAAGAGATAAGTGTTTATATATATTTAATTAGAGTTTCAGAACGGGAAGGTGGGGAGAATGAGGTAGAAGCAGAAATTGAAGAAAAGAAAGTTTAAGAATTTCCCAAATTGATAAAGACCTCAATTCACAATTTCAAGAAACCCAAATAATTCAAAACAAAATAATTAAAAAAGAAATCTAAAACTAATTGTATTATCCTAGTGAAGCTGCAAAAAACCAAAGACACGATCATCTACATAGCCAGAGAGAAGCCATGATATAGTCCCTTCTTGTGATATTTTCTTTCCCAGGGCTCCATAGTTCCATAACTGATTAGAGATTTTGCTCTGAATTATTTGAAGTGAATTATGGTTAAGTTTATTAAGAAAAAAATAACTTTAAACCTATCAACTCTCTACTTATGCCTTAAAAAGTTTACATTGTATCTTATGATTAGAAAATATTTAAAATGAGCTTTAAGTATAAACTTAGAGATAATTTATTTCATAAAAGGTGAGATTTTTCAAGGTAGCTCATATTTTCTTTCCCTTTGCTGGAAAATGAAGTGCTATTAATAAATGATATGATATATACCACAGAGTGTTTTCTATTCCTACTAAATGCATGGATATAAATGAGCTTGAAAAAACAATCTCCAAATTAGAAAACAAAGCAAAACAACACATTTTCCTTTTTTTTTTTAAATCAGGAAAACATGCTACCGGTTAATATGTTGCATGTGGGTAACATAGGAGTGTTCATCTTTAAAAGCAATTAAGGCTTAAATGTTATATGGCTTATATTTTTAAATGTGAAGTTAAATGTTATGGCAAATATTCTGAAATAGTTCTGTTAGGAACCACTCTTACTTTAAATCCACTCATTTCATTTGTATTCCTGTCCGGGCAAAAGACAGAAAGAGACACAGACAGAGACAGAAGAGAGATGGAGATACCTCTGACAACAGTCTTGGTGCAGTTTTTTACAACTCTGTTGTATATATATTATACATATATACTCTGAAATTCAAAAGCTCTGAAATCCAACTGTTGTGTCTGTTTTTTTAAAATGTATTTGACCATAGAACCAAACTGAAATTGACAAAATATTATTTCTATTCTTCATTTAAACAATTTAGGGTAAATTTACTACAATTGATTTTGCTAGCAAAGCTGCTACAAAAAAATGTAAAATGTTGGACTCGGGGGGCTACCACAGATAGCCTTAGGTGTGTTCCATAATACATGGTACAGGCATCTCTTAAAACTCTAAAATATACCAAATTCCGAGGTATTCCAAGGTATTTTACCAAGGCACTAAGGTATTCCTAGTAGGATACTTTCTTGTACAAAGCAATAGTGAAGATACGTTGGTGGCATGTTTATAAATATATCATTACCTCCAAATAAGAACAGATATGTCCAAAATTAATGAATGTAAGACTGGAGCTCTTGGGAGTTTTCTTGGGGGGCAGGGTGGTCAGAAAGCAGTGGGAAGAGAAAAATAAAGGATTCTTATCTCTACAGTTTACATTCATGGATAATTTGCTTACAGGTTTGTATTTAATAATTAAGACCTATATATTTCTAAGTGTGATATATCACTGTTACATTTAGAAGACACACCTACCAATAAAAATCAGGTTTAAATTTTAATAGAAAAAAAGAAAGACAAAGAATATCAAGATTTTGTTTCAAGTTTTTTTTTATTTCTGTAATTTAAACTCAAGGTGGTTCCAAAAATATGGATAGACTTGTTTTCATTCTCCATAGATTACTAAGCTGGCTATTTTTATCTAATCTTCAAAATTTTCTGCTCTAACAGTACACAATTAGGGGTTTATTTAATATATATTTTTTCCTACTATGTTCTCTATAATTAAAAACTCAATGAAAATGGAAACAATGAACAAATAAAAATAAGCAAAACATATTAGACTTTTAAAAAAAGACTTCTTTGAAGATTTATTTTTAATCAATCTCCATATCCAATGTGGGGCTCAAACTCACAACCCTGTGATTAAGCATTACATGCTCTACCACCTGAACCAGCCAGGCATTCCTAAAAGGAAGAGATTCTGATTAATCCAGGAACCTTTACTTCCTTGTTAAATAGAAGCATATGACCAATAAAAAAATGAGATACCAAATTACACATCATTATCAGATATAACTTGGAAACTCAAATATACTTCATGTATCTTGTTAGAAAATCGGCAAATATATGCCATAACTTAGGAAGGGGACAATGATAAGGAACAAAGAGAATAAAAGCACCTGTTATCAAGACTGATGAGTTCTAAAATATATTTAATTTTTTCTGTATAAAAAATACTAAGTTATATATATACACACAACTTTGAAGATCATCTTGAGCATTTGAAGGACAGAAGTTGGCATTCCTAATGTTTCAATAAACATAATTAAATAATAGCACAGTCTTTAGAGTAATAAAAATGCTTTTTGATTTCTTTTTTTCCTGAAAGTTTTTTTTAATGTTTATTTTAAGGGGAGACAGAGATTGTGAGTAAGGGAGGGGCAGAGAGAGAGGCAAAGAGAAAATCACAAGCAGGGCCCACAAGCTTGGAGCCTGATGTGGAACTCAATCCCAGGAACTGGGAAATCATGACCTGAGCTGAAATCAAAAGTTGCCCAGCTAACAGAGCTGCCCAGGCGCCCCTTCAATTTCCAATATAAAAAGATAATAAGCAATTTATTTACAGAATAATCTTATTATTCATAGTATAGATTAAGAGCAAGATAAATTTATTTATTATGTGATCTCTACAAACAGATACAGGCAATTTACCTTAAGAAAATGTTCCAATAGTCAGAGACCAATTAATTCATACTGTACAAGTTTCTGTTTGTGCATTTGTGATTTTTCTTGTCTTTTAATTCTTTGATGTGAATTAAAGATGCAGAAGATTAAAAAATAACTAGCATGGCAGAAATCTTATTTGCTTCCTTTCAAGGGGGATATGAGAAAAACATCAAGAGTGAACTCTAAACTATGAACTCTGGGTGACTATCATGTTTCAGTATGGGTTCATCAACTGTAACAAATGCTCTACTCTGATAGGAAATGTTGATAATGGGATTATGCATGAGTGAAGGCAAAACGTATATGGGAAATCTCTGTCCTGCTCAATTTTGCTGTGAACATAATACTGCTCTTAAAAGAAAATCTTTAACAAAAAAATTTTACTCTTTGAGAACTACATACAGGTGGGCTTACATAGTGATATTCAAATTTTATTTCCAACTAAAGAGAATTTTATTTATTTTATTTTTTAATGTTTATTTATTTTTGAGAGAGAGACAGAGCATGAACAGGGGCTGAGAGAGAGAGGGAAACATGGAATCTGAAACAGGCTTCAGGCTCCAAGCTATCGGCACAGAGCCCAAAGCGGGGCTCAAACTCAGGAACTGCGAGATCATGACTTGAGCTGAGGTCAGACACTTAACCGACCGATCCATCAGATGCTCCACTAAACAGCACTTTAAATTGAGAGTGTTGCTACTATTAGGAAGATAACAAAAGTGAGATAATTATATCCATCATGCCTATATCTTCACAAATACATACATTAGCAGTTATATATTTAAAATTATATATGTAAATTTACTACATAATTTTATCTGATAAGCAACACTCCAAAGGCATCTCAGATTAAAATTGACTTTAAAAGGTTGAAACTTCTGTGAATTTGTGGCTTATAATTGTTTTTTTTTTAACTAACTTCCCTCAAAGAATTCACATCTGAACTGATGGAACTAAGATAAAAACTTTCCAGAGGTACTTGGGTGGCTTAGTTGGTTAAGTGTCTGATTCTTGATATTGGCTCAGGTCATGATCTCATGGTTTGTGGGTTTGAAAAAATAATAAAACATTATATACACATACAGGTGTGTGTAGCACACAGAGTCATGGGTGTATATTCAGGCAAATGGAAACCCTTTAATACACCAGGCCTTTAAAATACATTTAAGGAAAAAATAACTCTTAAAATTGAAAAAACAAATCCAAACCTTAAAAGAAATACCATGCAAAAAGTAAAATGCTTAACTTGAAACTATAATAACATATCTTATGATCTCAGATTTTACTTTAGCTAACTTTCTTTAGCTCTGTGTTTTATTGACTTGCCTTTATCATTTATATTCTTAATTTTTATAAGTGTTTCATACAGTTTTTAAAATATTTATTTTGAGAGAGAGAGAGAGTGTGTGCATGCACATGACCAGGGGAGGGGCAGAGAGAGAATCCCAAATGGAGCCTGAAGTGGGCCTCGATCCCACGAACTGTGAGATCACGACCTGAGCCCAAACCAAGAGTCAAACTGAGCCACCCAGGTGCCCCTGTTTCATACAGCATTGGAATGGTAAGACATTTATGGCAAGTTGGTTGATGTGCAATTTGCATCTCTCCTCTTTAATGGCAAAGAAAGAAATCAAAAGGATAAAAACCTGTATAAAAACCCGTAATGACCACGTAGGCAAAATTTTAGGAAGTAGACACAATAAAATGTTCTCAATAGGAACAGTACAAATTAAAAAAGTGGACACAACTTGTTAACCTCTCATATTACTGTTTCTTAGGAAGGCTGTGGAACGTAATTCATGATGTCCTTAAGATACAAATTCTACTAGATATACTTGAAAAAATAAAAATAAAAAAGTGGAAAAAAGCTTTTTGGGAAAATGATAAAAACCTACAGTTACCTTCTGCCACTAGATGGAGCCCAGGCATCTACATGGCAAAATGTTCACTATGTTTACATTTGGCTGTATTTGATATAGAAACTCTTAGATTAGTGTAATCTGAAGGGGGAATGGGAAGACAATAGGTGTTTGACTCTAGTATCTTGGTGAAATAAAAATGAACAACAGACATTACTAATCTTAAGAATTTTTGGGGGGCCTCCAAAAAAATACAGATTCCCTAACATGTAAAACACATAGACCTACCTCTTTAGCTTCATGCCTGCCTCTCAACATTCTATTTTGTAAAGGCTTCCCTAGAATTATTAACAATGCACTTAGGATTATTCTACTTTGATTTTTCTTATATTTTTGTGAACCTACTAATCATTGAAACATTCATTCCTGATCTTATTTCTATCTCTTAGATGTGACAACAAGCATTGCATTTAAAGTAGTGCCTTTCTCTCTTATGACAAAATGACAAATCTCTATGATCATCCTTATGGGGTGGGTACAAATTCAAATATACAAATGGCCTACTTTGAATGAACAGATAAGATCCATTTTGTTGTGAGTTGCACCTTTAGGCCTCTGGGAAGTGGGGCAATCATAGAAGGACTCTTTTGTCCTTCTATGGGAAGAGGCATGGGAAGAAAGGAGAAGACAGACTTGGTGCATTTTGCCTTCAATAATTGAACTGGTCAGACTTCCAAGTACTTATTATCTTGGAAATCTTAAAAACAAAAACAAAACAAAACATAGTTCCAGGACCAACCCAGGAAAAATGATGTGAACTGCTGAACAGTTCAAAACTTCCTCAAAAATATAATTTTGACATATGTACTCCTAATGTAAATTATTTCAATTCTTTTAGATCAATCCTGAAAATTCACAACATATAGTATTTGTGATTTTGCCAAACCATAGATTTGCCTCCCTTGTAGTGTTATGAGCCTAACACAACTGCCTAAGAGCTTGAGCTGATTCAGTTAAATGCCTAGAGTATGTGTTGCAACTTAGCTCTGTAGTTCTAAACGTATTATTTAGGGAAGAAATGTTTTTTTACTGTTTCAACAAAGTTTTTCTAAATCTTCATTTTGATATTTTGTGTTTCATATTTGCAATTAGTAGGAAGATAGCTAAAAACTGAAAAAGCTTGAGGTTGGAGTTAAGAGAAGAAGGAGAAACCAGTATTGGAGGAGACAAAACACCTTGGGATAGGGAGAGAATATTAGCTACCTAAGAAAGAGGACTTGGACTTGGATACCAGAAAGAAAAGGAACAAGCATGGAAATAACGACTGAGCCTAAGGCATCTTCCTGAAGCTTCATTCCTTCCTTATATGCAGACATCATTTGTTTAGCGCTGATACTTTATCAGCTACTGAGTTAGGGAAGATACATATCTATAAATTCAGCTTAATTATGAAACTTAGGAGTTTAATGAGAAAAAAATTAATGATTAGAAAAGAGACAACTATGGCATAATGATAAAGGAAATAGGATACAACAGGAAGGTTATCTACCTTTGGGGTGTATATAGTTTGGAAGTGAGAAGAAGAGAGAAGAGACTTCCATAAAATGATGGTATGGTAATTCCTTAAACTATTAAAAATCCTGGCAGATTAAGGAAGATTGTGATTGAGAGCAAACAATAGAGATTCTTCCCATATGTATTCTTCCCAGGCTAGAGTAAACCATAAAAAATTCACTTCTTCAGAGAGGAAGGTAACAGGATAATTGAAAGAAAAATCTGGTGTTGGTACACCTGGATGGCTCAATTGGTTAAGCATTCAACTTTGGTTCCCATCATGATCTCACGGTTCATGAGTTCGAGCCCCATGCTGGGCTATGTGCGGACAGCTTGGAGCCTGGAGCCTGCTTTGGATTCTGTGTCTCCCTTTCTCTCTAATCTTCCCCCACTTGCTTGGTTTCTCTCTCTTTCTCAAAAATAAATAATAAACATTTAAAAAAAAGAAAAATCTTGTGCTGGAGAGGTGAATCATTAAGGATTTTATTATACTATGCCCAGAAGCGGCCACACTGAGTGAATAAAACTCATTATATTTTTATTTCAAAATAGTCAATCAGCATTCTTTTCAAAGTAAATTTTAGAGAGATCTTTTTTTTTTAAGTTTATTTATGTTGAAAGAGAGAGAGCCCTCAAGCAGGGGGAGGGGCATAGAGAGAGGGACAGAGAGAATCCCAAGCAGGCTCAGTGCTGTTCTGACAGCAGAGCTGACATGGGACTCAATCTCACAAACCTGTAAGATCATGACCTGAACTGAAATTAAGTCAGACACTTAAACGACTGAGCGATCCAGGTGCCCCACAGTGATCTTTTGAAGGTTACATCAAATCACATTATTTCTCGGTTTAAAAATTCCCAATAGTTACCCATGTATATGTTATACTAGCCAACGAGTCTCCACAGATTCTGCTCCCATGTTGCCTATTTGTTATATCTCCTTCTCCTCACCTTTTCCATCAACCTTTACATTGATCTTCCAGACCTTCCTTTACCACACCAATCATCTTCCCATAGTAGGGCTTAAAACCACCCCTTTCCCCTTTCTGGATTTCTATTGCCTAAAATAACAGGGTGGCTTACTCTTTTTACAAGACATTGTTTATTCTTATGTCACCTGGGGCCCGGTAAACAATGGATACTTGCTTGATGGGAGAACATTTGCTTCTGAAATGAAAATAAGAGAACAACTTGAATTTTTCTGTACTGTCAGAGAGCCATGACCTAGCAACTAGCAGGTGCCATTTTTATACAGTTAACATTAATTGACACTACCAGTTGTCATTTACTGATGCCTATACAAGATATGTTTTACTCATTATCATATTTTATCTTCTCAAACCAGTGAGGTTCACTTTCCCCAATTTTACATAATGGGAAATAGAGTGATCATAGGTAAGAAGTGATAACTTTCTAATTCAAACACCTGTGCGAGTGTATGTTATGTGTGTGTGCATGTGTGTGTGTGTGTGTGTGTGTGTGTGTGTGTGTGTTCTTGACATATTAGATTGTATTTCCCAGGCACCCATTTAATTAGGAATGGTCATGTGACTAAGTCTTACCAATGAAATGGGAGAAGTTATATATACTGGTTTCAATATGGCCCCTAAACCCTCTAATGAACAATATTCTGCTATGCTTTCACTCTTTGCTTATAATGGAGAAAAGGTGAAGCCATAAGATTGGGAAGGAGCCTGGGTTCCTAAAAGACCACATAGAAGGCTACACACCAAATAAGAACACTAACAGTGATCTTTTAGGGAGCAAACAATTAAGTTTTTTGGTGGTTGGCCACTGATGCTCTGGAGTTTATCCATTAGAGGAGACAGTCTGATGTTAACTAATACACATCTCCACTGGACACTGATACCTTCCTCTCAATCAGGACTATTCTCTGTTATTGGCAGGATCCTGGTGCCTGGTTCTGGCGTATCATAGGAACTTGACAATGTATGAAGAGAATTGATCTAGCTGTTAAAAGTAGCACTGACACTAAGATCTGTCTCATCAGAGATTTCACTAAATCAAAGTAGAAGAGACCCTATCTTCAGGCACTGGATTTAATGCACTTAACATACATTTTTCTCTCTTTAATGTATTTCCTTGTTTTATCATCTGATATTTTACCACATTTCCCTCCTCCTTCACTTACCCACTTCAGCTACATCTGGTGCCACCTAATCTGGTATCCTGATTTTCCCATTACTAGCTGTGCGACTGTGGGCAAGTCAGAATATGAAACAAGACCCTTCTTATATAATTCCATGAATAACCAATAAGAAATGATATAAAGTAAATGAAGTGAGGCGCCCATGAGAGTGCCTGTGCTTATTAGAGGCTCAATAAATAATAACTATTATTATTCAAGATCACAATTATTGACTAAAATAACTTACATTTATATTCAGTACCAAAATGAAAATACATATCTTTTTTTGGTTATAAAATGAAACTCTATATTTTCATATTCTGAGTATCTGGCAAATGTTATAAGGTAATATCAATATTTCACATTAAGGCATAAATTACATGATGCTCTCAGGTGTGCAAATGTTAAATGGATCAACCCCTCTTATCTCTGTTAGCCTTGAAATCTCTCTGTCAATAGAAACTCTTAATGAAACCTAGAAGGACAAGCTTATAACCCAAAACCAGGAAATTGAACTCAACTTTATTTTACCATAATATCTTATACTAATAGGATGATACACCTAACAAAACTTAACAAGCTTGCTGATATTTATTCCAAGGCACCACTTTGTAGCCTGAAATGGATACTCATTCAAGCAGGTGCCAAGACTCAACAATAATCCACTTTCAAGTTACATGCAAATTACACACTGAAGTTCTATAAAGAAAGCACTCTATTCCTTTCCCCCCAAAATAGACTTCTTGTGCAATACTCTCTAATGAGAATGTATTTAACTGATACAGTAACTGAATTGGGAAAAAAAATATCTCCTGGCTTAAAGAAAATCAAAGTCCATTTCATAAATGACAAATAAAATGTGATGTCCTTTCAACAAAACAAACACCTTGATGCTGATTCTTTACCACATTAAGAAGGGATTTAGAGCCTATATATTGCCTTTGAACTTGGTAGTAAGTTTCAATATACTTAGCATGTTGATGTTAAATGTGACCCTGACAAGTACTAATGTTATACCCTTTGGGTTATGTGATACGTGATACAGAGAGAGAGGAGAAGAAGAAGAAAAAGAAGGAGGAGGAAGATAAGGAGCAGGAGGAGAAGGGAAAATAATGAATGTTACTGCCATGGATTCAAACATTCATTTATATAGAAAACTACTACAGAAAACTATCAATATTTATAGTGCTTAGAAAACATATTGATATATAAATTATTTCACACTAATTTAGACATCATAACCAATAGTTAAAAGCATGACTGTAATAAGTGTTTGGGAAAAATAACTGTAGTTTGGTACTTAATAGTCATTTCTCTTTGCAGAATTTCCAACTTCCAATAGTATTTATTCCTAAACTATCTCTTCCTCCACTGATCTTGATAAATGAGCATTTATTATAGACTCACTATATTATACATATCATAAAAGTTACTAGAGACTATAAGTAACCCCAAGCAAGAAACAAGGAAGCAAGTCACCAAATGAAGAAATTAATTTCCCACAGTACCAGGAGGATTCCTGAGAGCAGGAATGCGCCAAATTGTGTAAAAGGAAGTGTCACAAGTGCCTTTACCTTCTCATTTTTTTAAATGTATAAACAACTATTAACAAATGACTTGAAAAGTGGATAAGGAAAATAGGCGAAGAAGATAGAAGGTTTCAGGAAACAAATCTGACACTCTGCACATCATCTTGAATGATGTTCTAGAAGATAAAATTTCAAATCATTCTAAAGCTTCAGACAACAACCTAAAACACTCATCGAAAGATGTTATTTATGACCTCATCAATAAGTTTAAGAAATACATATGTGCTAGTTTGTATATTTATAATTAAAATGATTTGCTTTCAAATAATAGTATCTTTGAGGCATTTTCAAATAAAAACCTGTAACCTCATTCTATTTTCCTTTTGTGATATCAGAGTGATTGAAAGTAGGTGATTAGAAAATACCATTCTGCTCTGACTTCAACCTTGCCCTCCCCTGGGGCAGTGGATTATTTCTACATCATAGTATCTGTTAGTTAATACCAAAGACTCTGTCCAACTTCAAAGCAGAGATATTAAAGGCTCACTTTCCACTACAAGCAGGTGTATTTTTATTAGCTTTCTCTTTCAAAATTGCTATGACTTCACTTGCGGATATGCCGCCAACAGCCATTATTGAAAGCCCTACTGTAATTGCTAAGTTACATGCAATGTCTGAAGCACAAAACCAATGTCACTTGCAGCCCTCCAACAATTGACTGAAACCAAGTGTTACATCATTAAAGCTGAATTACAACACACCCATGGCGTGTTTTCCATGTGTGCTATTTTAAACAATAGTAGAGCAAAACCTGGCTATAAATTCACAGATCCCCAATTTGTTCAAATTCATGAACAATAAGAGCTGTCTGAGTGCCTTTCCTGGCTCTATTTTAGTCAGAAATGTCATGTACCAAAATTAAATGTCTGTTTGGATTTTATTGGAGATGGAAATGCTAGCTTTATGTTG
This sequence comes from Suricata suricatta, assembly GCF_006229205.1. NCBI lineage: Eukaryota > Metazoa > Chordata > Mammalia > Carnivora > Herpestidae > Suricata > Suricata suricatta. Next base: position 90,408,055 of record NC_043701.1, read on the forward strand.
TAAATTTAAACAACCTGCCACAAAGGGAGACTCACATTTGTATCACTTGGGAAGGCATATTCATCTCTAATTGCTTAGGGTAACACAAATAAACTAATGTAAAGTGTTGGGTTTCTTAACCGGTTTTGTGTAGAATAAATCAGAGGAAGTGATGAAGGCATGGGTTTTCAGTGGGTTCAGACTGGATTTCTTCACTTTGATAGAGCTGGATGTGGAATCCACGCACTCCATTACGGTTAATGACTATGACGTTTCCTGGACATTCATGAAAATTTTCTGGACATTCATTAGTGCAGATAAAAAATATTAGCATCAATACTCATATTATTTTTTTCTAATTAGCTTCAATCTGTTCTATTATTCAGTGACCTAAGTGGAAATAGTTCTTCTGTTGTAGTGGTACGCAAAACTATTATAATTACTTCTTAAAAAGGTCGATGAATTTTTTCTTCAGCTTCAGTGATTTTATGGTGCCTAGATTCAACCGGAAAATATTTAGTCACTCGCTTACTTGGACAGAAATCCATCACCTGGAATAGAAATCATGGTTAATGTGCCAGCATCTTCGTGCAGACAGGCCCTGAAAATACATAGTAGGTAAGACCGCTGCCAAATGACTTGTGTCTGGCCAGCACGCCCTTTCAAATGTTTTCTGCATACCAGTCACTGTTAAGATTTATTGTAGCATGTGTAGGTAAATATATTTTAGCTTTCATATCCATAACTTAAGATAACACAGTAGCAGTATATACTCTATTACCTGTCTTCAGTTGTGGCTTTAGTAGCCACTCACAAAATTCATATTTCTCACTGAAACCTAATAGTAGTCTTCACATTACTTTAAATAGATCACATGAAACCAAATGCAGGCATTTCATATATTTTACTAATCCCTAGAGAAATTGGATTAGCTTTTTAAACACACCCCTATCATTAGAAAATACATCGTAAATAAACAGAAGACCTACTATGAAATATATGAGAGAACCAGGGTCCTATAAAAATATGCAATAATCTAAGAGCTAAGTGTTGTGCCGGGCTAACCCAACCGCCTCTGTACTCTCTATTATTTAAATGTTGCATTCATGTAAAAAGTAAATAACATCTACATACACAAACACTCGCATACATACACATCAAAGAATGTTACAGGTCATCTCTTCTACCACATTCAATTCACATCACAAATTATGACGGCAAAAGAAATCCATCACACCCACCAAAGGGGAAAGAGAAAACCAAAAAAACTATGCTCTCACCACAAATATATGTCCACCCAGTTCTTTCCTTTATTTAGAAAATATCAGTGCCAAGTGATTCAAAGCAACCATACTATTTTAGGGTTTATTTGTTTTCTTTAAATCTGGCGGACACTGTTCTTTCCTATGAAATTGGTCGACTCAATACGGAAAAAAATATCCACCATTAACTTTCAGTATACCCACGTGTTATTCTTCATCCTGAATCCCAAAATTAATCTTACTGATTCATGTTTAAGGATTGCTGATGAATAAAAAATATTTTGTGAAGTTATGTGCTCTGAGTTAATGCATTTTGTGAAATTTAATTGTCATTTCAGTGTGAGCCACTGAAATATATTAATCACATTCTTTAAAGTCTAGGATACAGGCTGTCATGCCCATCTTCAAGTATTGGTCAACTACTATGTGTGTTTTGATACACAGTGAGAAGCCATAGAGAAACAAATCTACATGTTATTTCTCTTTAGACATTACTACTAAGTCCCAAGATGTAGCATTTACATGATTAGAAGACATTTATTAAGTAATTGCTTATCAGGCCCTACACATATTTCAGCAAATGAAGATGGCTTAGATTGTATTTACATTCAGACTGTAGAAAAATTTCCCCAAACCACATAAACAAAACCATTTTGACACCTGGCCCTTTAAAGTTCATGAACTTCAACATCTAAAAACATGTGCAGGATTGTCAAACATTCCAGTGCCCTCCCTGAGGGCAGCCAAACATATGTAACTGTGTATATCACAATGTCATATGCCATCACGTTTTCTTATAAGAGTAACTGGGTTCTTTTATCGGGGCAGCAAAATGTCCCAGCTCTGAATCTGTGAGATAAGGAGCAAGGACTCGGAAGAAGCTTGACTGTAAACACAGGCTTTCTAAAGATTGAATCAAATCTCAAAGTTCATTCTAAATTCCCCTCCATTCAAAACCCATATATGGTAGCAAATAATAATGTCGGAGGTATGCAAGAGGAAAGATTAAAGGCCAAGAATCACATTTCAATAACTACACATATTTTATCATTATATAATTTATATTTTCAACCACTCCAGGGGGGAGAAAAAAAGCCAGAGTGAAAAGGGGAGATAGGCAATGGGAGGAATGATGATCCATGAAACAAGGGTGTGTCGCATAGCTTAGAAAAGCTGAAAGGGACATTTGATGACCTCGACCCCAGGTGCTCATCTCTGCCTTGTCAGATCTCCCAAGCTGAGCAAGTCATTTTGGAAAAGGGGCAGATGAGCAGGCTGACTAAATCCACCCTTACCTGCAAAATAAGTGTCATCTCCTTGGAGGAGAGCTCTTTAGAGTTCTGCCAGAGGAAAGGGGGGAGGGCCAACTGCAACCCACCTGCTTACTCTGCACAATCTGAAAGCCTGCTAGAAGAATGCAGCGGCGCAGCGGCAGCGGCACTGCGAAATCTCTTTAGCAGTCCTCCTCCACCTGTCTCTGAGTGCAGCGAAGGGCTGAGTCCTACCAGCTGTTTCTTACATTTACCAGACTGTTGGCCCTTTTGACCGTGGGCAGATAAATTAAGGCACCTGGGCTCCACCTTCCCAACTTTGAATAGCAAAAGGAAGCTACTCTCCAGTGGATACTTTGCTCTAGCAATTAACTGAAGAAAACGATTAAAGTCTCCAAAACAGACATAGTAGAGGATCTGGGGTTGTAATTAAACAGTGACTTGGGACGGCTGGACGGAATATATCATGAAAATTTTATCTCCAGTGGAGAGGGCTGTTTTATATGTACTTTAGAAATACTATCATATATGTGAACAAAGGTTTTTTTTTTTAATCATCCACAGAAATTAATTTGATTTCATCTCTCCTTCTCGGCTCAATATTCTTTTTTTTTTTTGAGGTGAAATTCCCATAACACAAAATTAATCATTTTAAAGTATACAATTCAGAGGGGTTTAGTGGACTATTGTACAACCACCACCTCTAACATGTTTGAAAACATTTTCATCATTCTAAAAAAATGGTCAATTTTTGTACATTCATAAGGTAGGCAAATATTTAAGTTCTATTAATCTTTTTGACCATAGATAAGAATAACATAATTACATTTTAGACATTCAAATTATAGTTACACAAAACATTTTGTTGCTACATTTCTGCTTTTCAGATTTGGTAGCTGTGAAGCTCTGAGCTGCTTAGATGATCTAATTTGAAGGTCAACATTGATAGGTATGTACTTTCAAAATTCTTCCACATATATATATATATATATATACCTGTTCCCCCACTGCAGTCTCTCCTCAGGAACCAAAAGACCTAGCACATCCATGCATCCTCAATATTAAACCAACTTCATTTGTTTTTTAATTAAAGCAACTGTAAAATAGATTTATCATTGAATGTGTAGACGAAGGAAAAAATGAAGAGAGGAATGAAAGTTAATTTCAAAGAAAAGAGTCAATTTCATGAGCACCTACACCAAATCTTTCATTAAAAATGTAAGGCACAAAATGGACATTTTCACCGATTTGCACTGCCTTTAGGCATTCACATCCATTGGATCTTTAACACAGATCAATGTTTGAGATAGGAAGTTGAAAACCAGCTGCCAGATAAAGCACTGAAGAACTTATAACGATGTCAAGTTATTATCTAGTCTGTTCTCTTTTGTGCAAATTGTTAGAGCACAGTTTTTAAGAAGTCAATGGTAACCGGAGGTGGTTCTCAAACAGAAACTGTTTCAATCAGAAATAATCACTATAGGGGGACCTGAGTGGCTCAGTGGGTTGAGTGTCTGACTTCATTTTCAGCTCAGGTCATAATCTCATGGTTTGTGGGTCTGAGTCTCACAACAGGCTCTGAGCTGGCAATGCAGAGCCTGCTTGGGATCCTCTCTCTTCCTCTCTTTCTGCCTCCTGCTCATGCCCTCTCTCTCTCTCTCTCTCAAAACAAATAAATAACTTAAAAAATCATTATATAGATTAATTCTATTTAAATACATTCAAATAAAGTAATATAGAACGGCGATGAAATTTTTTCATGTTTGCATTTTTGTGGTTAGAAAGGAAACCTGTCCTATATCTCCAAACTCATCAACTCCTATGGATCTTTAAATGGACGTCTCCCAAATTTATATCTTCAGGCAAGACAACTCCTATTATTTCCACACATGGGTTTCAAACATAGATATAAAGCAGGCAAGTAGACATAGAAGTCTGAAGTTCAACAGAGAAACCAGGGAAGGTTACAAACATGTTGTATCAATAGTATTCAGGAGGCAAATAAACCTGTGAGACTGAGTTGAGATTATGTAACACAATGAAGGCAGGAGAGAAACCTGAGCCCCAGGGAACTAACTACAGGAGTTAAGGTATAGAAAAACCGTTGGTTCTCACAGATGCAAAAGGAGTGGCTAATAAGGCATGGATAAAACTTTTACGAATGCATTGCTGTGGAAATTAGAAAAAGTGAGGGGAGAGGGAAAGATCAAGGCTGTTGCTTTGAAATTAAACTGAAGCGAATTCATAAATGCCTCTCCTGTCCACCTGAAGAATGTTTATTCATCTTTAAAATCCAATATTAATGACTTTACTAGCAAACTCTCCTCATCCCATACCATTTCCCACCCTTGCTATTTAATCCGACCAGCCCGTAAGTCAACCTCAACCGATTTCCTCCAAGATTTATGCAGTTTCATCACTAAAAGTGCTCAAAATGGGAGTATTTGAGGAAGGTAAGAGATCCAGTCTTGTAATCATGATCAGACTTAAAAAAAGAAAAACAACCGAAAGCTCCTTTCACTAATGTATGTGTTTAGAAAGGAATTGTGGTATGTGCTAATATTCTGATCAATGCAGTTGTTTTTATTCTTTATTTGGAAGTGTAGTATAGAAGCAACAGTGCAGACAGAAAAGAGGTTTGGATTCTACCCTTACAACTTAAATCAGATGACCTTGGACAAGTTAATTAACTTTCTGGACCTCAATTTCCTCGTCTGAAAAGTGTGGATATATGACCTAAAAGGCATTGTGAAGTGTAAATAAAAATGTATACTTAGAACGTTGTTGACATTTGATAAATATCAGTGGCCTTTTCTTCTATGGATGTTTTACTTTTGTGGAATCTCACAGAACACCTAATAAGAATTACACAAATAGAAATCTGTAAGAAATTGCATATTTTCCTACAGCAATTACTAGAACCACAGTTATATCTGATATTCAGTGAAAGAGAACTTAAAAACTTGTTCCTTCACCCTTATTTCATCCTAAATTGAGGCTTAAATATCAAATTATAATAACTATAGACTATATTGTATCAAATATTTAACTCATTTCCCATCCTAAACCCAGTGTACCTTTAAGTGATATGAAATGTAAGGCAGATAGCACCAAATTTTTGGTTTAGAAAATTTGTAAGTGAAAAAGGGCAGAAGAGAGAGAGCTAAAAGAATCTTCAGTAGATCCAGGTTTACTTTTTAACATTTATAATATCTTAGTTTTTCAGGGCTTATTATTCTCATGAAAAGAAATAAATTCAAAGAATCAGACTGTAAAAGTATCACAAAAATTTTGTGTCATATACACAACTTCTTACCAACCTCCTTGTTTCACCTCACTGCTGCTACATTTGCATTTGTATACGGTTGCAAAAGACATGAGTTTCAGAGTTTCTGCTTGCATTTTGCCATGATTTTAATCACAAAACCTCTGCAAAACTTGTATTTGATTTTAGTGCTTGCCTTTCAAATCACGAAAAGGGAAGAGAGAGATCCATTTATTATTTACTACCAAAATAGCAGAAAAATGTGTTCTGGTAGCATGTCCTAAACATAGTTTAAAAGTTGAAATTCATACTCATTCATGCACACATGGAAAATGAGATTTAGAAAATAATCTTTCCCCCAGCTACTCATAAAATTCACTGAAAGATACTGCCTATCATTTTCTTCTTACAGGTTTGGGGGTTTAAAAAATGAAACAAGTTGACAGTCACTGGGTTTGATACAAATAAAAAAAGATACAATTCCAGGCTTAAGGGTAAATCAAGAATTTCTTGATAACCCATTTAAAAAATAATACGTTTTTGGTCACTGATATATCTAAATGACCCATGGCAGTGTATGATACAGAGTAGTAACTCAATATTTACTGACTAAACACATGCATATATAATAATTTATAATTATATATAATTATAAATATCTATATATAATTATTATAAATATTACATATAATTACATTACAATACTGTGTATGTATGTATGCACACACACACACACACACACACACACACACACACACACACACCCCACAAATATTTATGCCCTAATTTCCTTAAGGACCTTGGGCTTTCTCCAAAACTTAGTTTTGAGCATGGCTTATTAGGCAGTGGACTGAAGTTTGAGATCTAGAATTAACGTGCATAGTAAACATATCTTACAATCTTAAATTAGGAATATTAATAAATATTTTGTTTGCTTTTGAAAAAAGACTTTGTATTAACAATACTGTAGGGCCTCCTGAATGATATGATGCTTTTTCATGGGTCAAATAAATCTCTAAATTTAAAGCATCTCTCTTGGAGCACCTGGGTGGCTCAGTCAGCTGAGCATCCAACTCTTGAGTCTGGCTCAGGTCATGATCCCAGGGTCATGGAATCAAACCCTGCTTCAGGTTCTGTGCTGACTGTGGTGCCTGCTTGGGATTCTCTTGTTGTCTCTCTCTTCAACTCATGCTCTCTCTCTCTTTTTAAAATAAGTCAAATCAAATCAAATAAATGCTTTTCTCATCTTTTTATCTGAATTGAATACTTCTTACTCTTTTTTAATGTTTTTTTTAACATTTATTTATTATTGAGAAACAGAGCATGAACAGGGGAGGGGAAGAGAGAATGGAAGACACAGAATCCAAAGCAGGCTCCAGGCTCTGAGCTGTCAGCACAGAGCCCTACACCAGGTTCAAACCCACAAACTGAGCTGAAGTCTGACACTTAACCAACTGAGCCACCCAGGCGCCCCTTACTCTTTTAAATCTTTAGTTTCTCTCTGGTGAGACTGCTATTTTCTTGATACACACAAAGAGAAATTACCCTAAAGTTCTTAGTTTCCTGATTCTATGCCTTTATCCTTAGACTGACTATTCTAGTTGAAGTCACTATCATATTTTACCAAGATTATTGGAATAAATCCCTAATGAGTTTCCTGTCACTCACCCATTCCCCACCATTTCCTTCTTTTCAAAACCATTTCTGTGGTCATATTAAAATGTAAATTTAATGAAATGGCTCCTATGCTTAAAACTTGTCTATGGTATGGTCATAATGCCCCGAGGACAAAGTCACAAACTCTTTAACATGCAGTCTCTACACTTCTTATTCTGCTGCTGCCCGTCTGCATTTTTCTAATATTCTCTCGTGTTCTCTCACACTCAGGTCACACTACAGAAGTAAAGAAACTTTCCGAGTTCCCAACACAGCAGGCATTTGTTTTATCTACTGGCCTTGGCCCAAACGGCTTGGTCTGCTTGAAATGTGTTCACTCACAGTCCTACAGGTGGTAAACTTCAACTCATGCTCAAGATAAACACCCTCATCCTGGATAATCTTATCACGTACCACACCTGTATTATCTCTGTTTTTCATCTATGTTCTCTCAGAGCACAATGTGTATAACTTTAACATAGGGTTTATTGGATCCCCTGGGTAGCTCAGTGGGTTAAACATCCAATTTTGTCTCAGATCATGATCTCACAGTTCAGGAGTTCAAGCTCTGTGTCGGGGTCTGTGCTGAAAGCTCAAAGCCTGGAGCCTGCTTCAGATTTTGTGTCTCCTCTCTCTGCCCCTCCTCTGCTCACACTCTGCCTCTCTGTCTCTCAACAATAAATTTCAAAAAACATTAAGAATAACATAGAGTTTATTAAACTCTACTGGAATTACTAGTTTACTAGATAGTCTCTTCCAAAGACATTTTAAAGACAAATAATGTCTCATTTGTCATTTTCCCCTAGTATCCGCCTCGGCACTTGGTAGTGATAATGCTGTTCTTGCTTTCATCACCAAAAATCAGCTAGCATTTGTTAGTTATCATGTAGCAGAAATCACCATAAGCACTTTACATACAATATTTCATTTAATTCTTGCAACAATGCTATTATTATCTCCAGAAAATTTGAAAACTTGCTTACCAATATTCACACAGCTGGTAAATCTCAAAGTCAGGACCCCAACCAAGATTTGTATAAGTCCAGACTTCCTGTTCCTAACCATTGTTAATATTTCCATCACAAAGTTGGATACTTAATATATTTGTTGAGTACTTGAGTAATTGATGGATTTATTAAATCAAATTAGGGTGAATTAAACATAAATTTTTAATAATAAAATAATAATTCTCTCTAAAGTAATTAATTAATTAAATAATTAATGTTTAATGTAGCTAAATTTTTTTCTTATAAATCAAAGACAGTGTCATTTAAATGAGCCTTGAGGAGGGCATTTGTTGGGATGAGCACTGGGTGTTGTATGGAAGCCAATTTGACACTAAATTATATTAGAAGATACACAGATTTTGTTGTCAATAGGAAGAAAAACAGTGATTATTTTTGGTAGATGTAGTAAAAAATATGTGAAATTCAGGTAAATTTGAAAACCCATTGATAGTATTCTTTGCCACATAAAAACTATACATTTCAAACTGGAAACAGACATCTCAAACTGCATATACTGTATTTTAGCTTTCAATCAGCAATGTAAACAGTGTAATATAAGCATTACATAGACTCTACATTAAGATAAACCAAACCACTTTTGCCAAGACAGATGGAATCACTCAAATTCCATCGGGAAAGAGGTAACAGCATTATTTGGTCTAGGACATAAGTACTTTATTTAGTAAATAACTTGGGTTTTGTATATTCATTTTTTCATAACACCTATTTCTAACATTTAAATCTTACAAAGTGTTTCAAGTATTCTGTGCTTAGGATTCAATGCTATAACAGGACATTTGTTAACATTCCTTCATCAGGCAATTTTTATTTGACAGTTATGGAGAAAATTTACTTTAATTACTCATTCTTGCATAACACCTAAATACTAAGAGGAATATTGTATTGTTAACCTTCCTTATATTTCGAGATTCACAGTTTATTTTAGTCACAGTTATAAAAGTAAAATATAAGGTAATTTTACAAAGTTATATTCATAAAAATTCAATAATTTGATCTTAGCCAAGATGCTAAGTTTTAAAGTTATTCAAGGATTAAACTCTGAAAAATGAGTTGACCATACGAAGCATATGGCTTTGGAGAAGAGTTATTTTAGTGTTGGCCATAAGCAAAAAACAAAGTTGTCTGAACTGAACTGCACCTTATTATTTTTTAATTAGATCCACTTGTTTAAATTAAAAGTGCATTTTCAAGTAACTTTATCTAAATTTACACACTTTTATGCATTATACTTTTTTCTTATATATTTACAGAAAAAAATACTCTTTGGAGTGTCAATACAGGTTATTCTAAAAAAAAATCAGGTAGTACATTCACATGAATCACACTTTAAAAGATTCTGCGCAAAAGATTCCCACATCTGTTCTGCTTGCCATGCAAATCTTCTCCCCAGAAGATTCCAATGGTACTGCTTTTTTGTGTGTGATGTGTATGTGCGTACTTCCTGACAAATTTTATGCACATACAGCCACATATACATGAATACTAAAAGACCTAGATCCATGCCCTGGTTGTTCAGTAGCCACGAAACTCTGGACAAGACACTTAATCTTTTAGAAGTAGTACAAAATGATGATGAGGTTCCAATTCTAAAATGGCTCAAATGATGGAAGCCAGCAACAGTTTTTCCCTTCATTTGTTTTCATCTCAAAGCATAAACATCCTTCTTTAACCTATAATAAGAAATCTAGTTATTTTCTTCTGTGGTACAAAGTAACAGGAACTCGCATGATATCTATAACTTCTATTTGCCTTCCTGTGCAAATCTATGAACTGAAAGAATCTAGATCATGCCTAGATGACCCTTTATGGACTCAAACTCTTCCTCATTTCCAATTCACTGTTGTGCTAAGGGAATGCAAGCTCAGGATGGACAAATCTTTGAATTTTTCAAGAGAGATCATCAACCCAGGTTCTTAAAGTCTCCTGATTTAAAAATCTTTGTAACCTATCAAATCTTAAATTAAAAACAAATAGCTCTGTGCAGGACAAACTAAATCCAATCCAAGGGTTTGATTTAGCTTATAAACCCCAAGGTTCCTGACAGGTACACATCTAAAATAAACAAAGTCCTTTACTGACCATGATACAAGAGGGAGCATATTGGTGGGATATTAGACCTACATCAAAAGTGGTGCTTATAGCTTCTCCTGTCTTTAGCGTTAAAAATTAAAGTTCATTCACTCATAGTTCTTGCTCTCAGTAATATTTCCTGAGGTTAACTATTGCCCTTTGTGACTTTTGTTAATCCAGGATACCTTTGATCTGTATCATGATGTTTTCATAATAATGTTTTATTATACATATATGTTGAGATATTCTATTATATAATATTAACCACATTAGATGATATAAACTATTATATAACAATGGAATATTTTATGTTAACGTTTGATCACAAGTGTGAGTAAATAGAATCCCCCTTCATCTGTAATCCAAAGTGAATAAATAAACATTTCAAAATCTAATTTTTTCACAAACATCCAATGATCCAACCCCATTTCTGAAGGATACGTAAGCTCATTTATCTACACTTTCTCTTCTGACAGAATTCCCTTCACCAACACACATTTGTATACTACTAAGGTTAAATACATGCTACTGAGAATGATTTTGGCCAGGAAAAAAGCAGGTGAAATTTCATTGAATAATACATAAAACAGACTTTGTCAGAACAAAAAAATTGAGGATCAGATGACAGAAGGTTAAATGAAGAAAGTGATAAAAAAATTCTAAGTAAAATTAATTTCCCTGGAATATATTCTATGGTTAATTGGGAACAAATATTCTCAGATACATTATTCTACTACTGGTTTGGCTAGATTCCTTACAATTGCTGATTTGTAACATTTGTGCACCTGTACAGAGAATCTACTCTTTTTAGGACAATTGTTACTGGAGTTCAATATGAATATCTCCCTGGTTTTCACTTGAAGATTTGCCTCTGGAAAAATGAAATAAGCCTGAGCTGATGGTACCACTACAGGTTGAAATAAGTTCATCATTTAGTTGGGGTAGGGTTGAATTGAAAGTAAATGGAAAGCTGATGGAAATTTATCCAGACCTTCTGCAATTATCTGAAGATTATTTAGCAAGCAGAAAAATGATTTTTATTATCACTAACAAAATGGAAGAGCAAACCTCAACGTTTCTCTAAATTATTTGCTGAATGCATTTTAATTAAATGCTTCCACATGCTTACTGTAAATCTCTAATGTGTCTCACATTAAGACTTATTTCTGTGATACCCTTCCACAGTGGATTTATAATTAACATTTTATGAGAACAAACATAAAGAAATATATGTCTCTGGCTGCTTTTCCTCTAGACACATTGGCAATAACTTAATCTTGCTGAATGTTGCTAACACCCCCATGCAGAGCTACTATCAGTTTTTGGCACAAGGATCTTTAGCATTCTTCAAGACTTGTTATCATTTAGGTCAAAGGTACGGGGCTTAGTATTTTAATATCCAAAGCTCTCCCAGTTATAGGTTTGTGTGAGAGTCCCCTCTGATGACCTGACTCCAATTCCACTGGCCTGGAAGCCCTATGACTTCCATCCTTACTGGTAAGGAAGCTTATGTGGAAGATGGATTCACAACAGGTAAACTGTTCTTTATCTATTTCGTAATTCATTCAGAGTGATTTTGTTGGTTGAACAGGGCATGGTGGTGATTATATGGAGGTGCAGGTAAGTCTCACAAAGCACAGTGAGATGTCTATTGTCCCATCTTCTTTGTTCTCATAGACCATGCACTAAAACACTTCCTAGATTTAACTCTTCAGTTCTCAAAGATTCTTCCACCTCCCTTCTTCTCAGTAAATTAATTATGACCATAAAACAATAACAACCATTTAATGTTGTTGGTTTTTACTCACACAACTAGTATGAAATCTTACATATTGAAGTAACTTTAGAAATCTACTTCATTCACTTGACATAACAGATGGCGAAACTGAGAACTAAGTGACTTCCCTCACGTTAATTCGTAACAGTCATGTGTTTGGAATCTGTGTCCATTTTTTTCTCCAACTCATCACAATTTAAGTACTAGTACAAAGGTAGGCCAAGTCACTGTTTTTGTATCACAAACACAATTTAAAAGAGATATTAGCCTTCTAACTAGATATTAGATATTAGAGATAAACTAGATCAAAATCCTTCTAAGTATTGAATTTTGGTAAAAATAATATAAAAGACAGCAAAAACTGTACGGAAAAAAGATCCATATTCACTTTTAATCTGCATCGGCCAATTTCCCTGGATCTCTTATGAAAGCATGTAGAGAAGATGATATCACTTAAACACAGACATAGGAGTGGTGAGTGAGGGTGCCAGGCAGTAGTTCTCTACCAGCTAGATGCTTCTCTCTGAGACAGCACAGCCAAATCCTTGGGTTTGTAGTCTCACTTGATTGCTACAGGGAAGCCTCATATCTGAGAGTCAGAAAGTGTCGATTTCTGCTGCTTCCCTGGAGAGAATGTTTCAACTTTCGATGCATTTACTATTAACCAGTTGGATATTGCTCTTAGATTTGAACATATTTAGAAAAATCTGGCACACAGGATGTTTCATCTCAGTGAAAAGGAATAAACAAATTAAAATTAATCAGCTTGTCCTTTCTATAACAATTTGATCACAAGGAAGTAACTTCCAGAATGTTGTTAAAGACGGCACATACCTTTTTTGGGGGGAGGGGTTAAATTTTAATGTTGTGTTTTTATTTAAGAGAGAGAGAGAGCATGAGTGGGGAAGGAGCAGAGAGAGATGGAGACAGAATTGGAGGCAGGCTTCAGGCTCTGAACTGTCAGCATAGAGCCTGATGCAGGGCTCCAACTCCAGATCCACGAGACCATGACCTGAGCCTAAGCCAGATGCTAAACTGACTGAGCCGCCCAGGTGCCCCTTTTTTGGCTTTAGTCAACAAAAAGACGTTTGGCTCACCAAAGACATACAGAGCATATGAAGGACATGGAGAAAGATAAACGAGGCATTATATTTTAAAGATGGCAATTAAAAATTGTTCACCCTTGTTTGTTTTTGCCCTTGTTGCTGGTATGCTAATTTACTCAGGAAACTAGGAGGCAAAATATGTCTTTTTAACCTTTATCACATGTAACAAGCATGAAACGTCAGATATTTGAAGTAATGAAAATTTTCAGCCTACTTAGAGTTATTCCATGCATAAAATAAACTATAGTGTATTTTAGGTACATTGATAATATAGTAATCTATTCACTTACTTTTACTAACTAATAAACTTCAACCTAGAAACCAGACTGATTAATGGGTAAATGCCCATGTAGAAAGAGCCCTCATTAAAGTGGAAATTAGAACTTATCTCTGTTTTCTTTAAATCTGGAGATTCTAGCAGAGACACAAAATTCTCTCTCCATACCTATCCACCACTATAAAACAACGCTTTAAGGGCAAGTAACAATGATTACAGAAGGAAGAAGTATTTCTGGGAAGTAAAATTCTGTATTTAATGGTGACTCTCTGGGTAATAACAAACTCGATACCATTTCTTGAAAGCTAGAATGAAAATTTTAATGATAAAAATATTCCCTGCAAGTGTCTCTGCTTCTTAGCCAGCAGGAAAAACAAAAGCAGACTTCCAGGAAGCATAAAACATATTCAAGGAAAGAAAAGTCCACGTGCTTGGAAATGCCAGGTGGTAATTTGAATACCTGGGTTCTTACTATGCTTTTCAATGTGGCTTCAGGAAAATCATGCCATTTCCATGCTACAATACAAATGTATTTTAATAGGACACATAAACTTAAAAATCAGTTTATGGCATATTATCAAATAAGCATTAGTAGCAGCTTACCAGATAGCTATGTTTAAAAAGAAAAAAATACTTATTGTAATTTCTGATTAAAATCTTATACACGTATATAGCTAGAGAAAAAGAGTGGGCAAACATATTACACAGTATTAATTTGCATTATTTTCAGAAGATGGGTCTGATTCCCACTAATCTTGACTACCTTTGCTTGTCAAGCAATTAATATGACAGAAAAAAATAACAGTTGCTCTGGAACTTGACACAATCTATTGAGGCAATGGTAAGATTCTCCCAATCAGAGATCTCCAGTTTTCTCATTGTGGATAAAATAAATATATAATCCAAATTTAACTGCACCTTCAAAGGCATCCAAGATGGTCTCCCAACATGTCTTTCCTATTTTTGAAACTTTTTATGATGGTAAATAAACCCTGGAAAATTCCTCCTTAGATTTTACCACCTGAAACTGCAGCTGTTGGCTGACACTATCAAAGCCTCACAACTCCAAACTCACGTGCAAACCTCATCAAGGGCAGACATTTCTAATTGATTCCAGAAGTATTTCTTTTGCTGAGATCAGGGGGCAAAGGAAGAATAATGAGCAGCTTTTTAGAGGGAATTGGGGGTTAGGGTGTTGAGGGGCGGAGGAGGGGGGCTTTTAAAATCTCAGGCTTGGCCAGAAACACACAGCAATTTTACGGTCAATTGGCAAGAGCATCTGGAACCAGGCATTCTGGCCTCGGAGCTGATGGTAGTGAAACCAGCTTACAGGCGACAGCAAGCCCATAATGAGTCCCTGTCATGTCCTAGTGGAAACCACCTTGACGTTCTGCCAAATATCCCGGTGCCTTTTCCTCAAGGTCAGGATTCCCCTCAGAGCTCTCCTCTAGTCAGTGAAATCCTGTCCACCCGTGGATCTTAACCTATTTTAGCCATTCTTAGGCAGTGCAATAAAGAAAGTCTAAAACTTATAAACTGCACGTGTTTAATTCCTTGTGTGCTGACAAGGCCTTCTATCACAAGGCTGTGTTTGCTTTCATTTGGGGGATGTATTTCAAACGCAGCGGGCCATCTTGTTAGTGCATGGAGAGTGTCGGATGCTCAGGTCATAAATCATAGCACAAAGCATGGCACACTCAGACGAAGCAGGCAAAATGCAAGGCTCTTTGTTATTTCAAATGTAGGACAGGTGATTATAAAAACGGGCAGAGTTTCTTTTTTAAATGCCAAGCAGAAAACCAAGGTGATGTGGAAACAATTTCTTAGGAGTAAATGATGTTTACCTTAATCTGCTGCTCGTAATTCACTGTGCTGGCGCTGGAAGACCACAGCCACGAGCAAAGTCCAGGAGAGGACATCCGGGGAAAATGTAGAGGGACGTGAGTGGGCAGGCTGGCAGCCCGGTCGGTGGTCAGGAATGGGCCATGCAGAGAGCTGAATTTCTAAGAGTCCTAAATTTCTATTTTTATGCAATCAATATAATTGAGAAAGATTGTATCCATTTAGATCTCACTGAAAATTATAAAATTTGTGACGTTAAACTAACATGTTTAACATGGCCAACCTGTTTGCTCTTCTAGCTATACGACTCTTGGCAAGGAATCACTTCCGGTTTTCAAATAAGAAGAGCCAAACCAACAAAAAAGACAAAGGAAACAAAACAAGCGAAAACTAAACTGCCAGAAATGTATTTAAAATATTTTTTTTAACTTAGTACTTTCTATGTAAAATTCCTTGAAACACCTATGCTCTGATGATTTTAGGATGGGCTAATCAGAAATATATAAAATTTGTGTTCTTTATAATACACATAATATTAAAATGCAGGAAAAAAAGCACCTGATGGTGAGTATCTCCTTCAATCTAATGTATTTACTAAAGCAACTGCGGATGTCCATGCAAGAACTTTTCAAATAAGGGCACAGGAGAAGAGATAGATGGGTACAAATATGAGGTCTAGCTATTCTCTTAATTTTAAGCATTTTAATAGGAAAAGATGATACATAGGAAATTATCTACATGGAAGATTCAATATTTGAAATCCTACACGAGACAATACATTTCAGGAAATGTAATGTGATTTTATATATTTAAATATGTATGTTGTATTAAAGTAGTACTTAATACAGATCCTGTATTAAACAAAAAAAGCAGTACTATATGCCATTATTGCTTCATTTTGGATACCACATACTGCGTTGCTAATAACAAGAGAAAATCGTTATTTTTAGAAGAGTAATAGGAAGTGAACAGTATTATTTTTTTAAATCACGTATGAATCACCTGAAAGAGTCTGCTCGCCACCTAATACATTAGTTTTTTTAATAATTAAATTTTTTTAACGTTTATTTATTTCTGAGATAGAGAGACACAGCATGAGCATGGGGAGGGTCAGAGAGAGCAGGAGACACAGAATCAGAAGCAGGCTCCAAGCTGTCAGCACAGAGCCTGATGCAGGGCTTGAACCCAGGAACAGTGAGATCATGACCTGAGCCGAAGTTGGCTGCTTAACCAACTGAGCCACCCAGGTGCCCCTCCATTAGTTATTTTTTAATCTTACATGATAGTACATGGTATGAGCATAGGACATATGTGTGCATTATGAATGAGATTACACACATAAAACTCTTTGCTTAGAACCTGGAACAGAGTGAATATTTGTTAATTTTATGTAATGATAACGCCTGAAAAAAATAACTTTAGATACCAAAAAACTTTACAGGGATACCAGGGAGAGTGAAAGAATGAAACTATTTTAAAAGGGGCAATGAGACTTAAGTTGAGTTTCACGTGCAGGAAAAAAAGTGACAAAGCTTTATTACATGAACACATGACAGAATCTCAACAGGAATTGGCTAAAAACTTCTAGTATTTGTGTCTTTTATGCTATAACATGCTATTTTGCATCAGTTTTGCTAAAAATACAAATCTCTTTTATCACATAAAAATATATTTTCAGTAAGATAGCATTATGTATAGAGGAGAATTTCAGTACATTTTAGCAGTTTTGCTATTCTGTAGAATCGACTTTGAATAACCCTTAAACTTGATATTCTCCCCTACAAAACGATAGGGTAAATCCTGCTCTATGTCTTTAAAATGTGTGTAGTCCATAACCTTGCTGAAGAAGCCATGATTGTAGAATGAATCTTCAAATTTTATGTTAGCTTTGTATTTTCGCATAATTATAGCCTTGATTCACAGCCCTGTTCAGGAGTTACGTGCACACAGAATGGCGGTTCTAAGAGGAACTGGAGCTAGATACATCTAACACGATACAGGAAAAAGTTTATGCTCTTCTGAATGGCTAATAATGAATGGTTTAGTACTACCATCTTCATGGGTGGTGCTCGCCTAGTATTATTTGGCATTATTCTGTGGAAATGAAATCCATCTGAGTTCAATCCCAGGGCAATGAGACAAACTACAAACTGGGAGAATAGGCTTTTTACAAATATAAATAAAAAAGGATTGGTATCTTCATGTATGGAATTTCTAAAGGGGAGCAGAAGAAAATAACAACCAAATAGTAAAATGGGTAAATGACATGAAAAGGCATATCACAGGAAAAGAAGCACAAATGGCCATAAAGATGAAATAATAATCCACTTCAGCGGAAAACAAGAAAATGGTAATTAGAAATACAATGAGATACTTAATCCACTGATGAACAAAAGTTAATTCTGCTTTGTTAAGGGAGTATATACCTTGGTAGTGGTGAATTTTATGACCACAGTGAAAAACAACCTGACATTCTCTTAATGTAATCATGCCCATATCCTATAATCCAGCGATTCTACACCTACTGTGTAACCCAGAGAAACTCCATACATGCCGTGTCACTAGAAGATGTGTGCATGAGTTTTCAGTATAGCACTGTAAAAATACAAGCTAGGAACAAACACTAGAGAATGGACATTTTAATACAGTTGTACAATGAAATACTTTATAGCAATAAAAGTGGATGAATTATAACTGCATGCAGCAAAGAGGATACATTTAGAAACAAAACATTTCATAAATGAAAGGGAGCAGCAAGAAATGGTATGTAGGATGATACCATTTTATTGCACTCAAACATTTTATACCACTAAATCAAATACTGCTTAGTGATAAATTTAGGAATATATGAAAAATATAGGATTTGTTTAGAAAACACAGGGAAATCATAAGCATTAAGTATAAAATAAGAGTTGTGCTTGTGGTAGTGTGAAACAGAAGAGGGATCACACAGTGTTAAAAGTACTTCACTGGTATTGCAGTACTATAGTTTTAATTGTTATTTCATTATTTTTAAAACTATTTTCTATGATTTAATCATAATAACTATTAGAAAATAGAAAAATAATTATGAGTTGATATGAAGCATTATTTAAAACTGATATGACCACTGCCTATAAACACAAACTATGTACAGCTGATAAAAATATTTGAAGTTTGGATCATTTTAAAATAGATAAGTGAAAAATACTGTATATCCTGAATATTAATAGATCAGTGTATCTGTGTGTGTGTGATTTCCCCCTTAAATCCATAACTATGTTTATGACAGATTACCACATCTTTCATGAAAAAAATTGGGTACAGTCTGTTCTTTGCATTCACAACTGACCAAATGTAAAACTGAAATGAATTTCCTGAAATGACTTCAGATGACTATGTTTACATTCTGTGATATACTAGTCGTCATGAATTTAAGTCATATAAAACCCACATGTGGTAGGCTAAACAGTGGTCATAAGTTCACATGTACCCTTTTACAACTGACTGGACAGTTCTTCAATCACGAGATGGAGTCTGTGTCTCCACCTCTGAACACTGGCTAGACTGTTCCTCTGCTGTAACCAATGGAATGTGGCAGAGTGACGTTTTTTGAGTTCCAGAGCCTTGGCTTCAAGAGGTCTTGTGATTTCATGTTCCTGAAATTGCTATGTAAAGACCTGGTCTGGCCCACTGGAGACTGCAAGGTTTGTGGAAGGAAAATAAAGATGCTGCTGCCAGCCAAAACAGAGTCTCTTCAGGTGACTCACGTGACTGCCCAGCCCAGTTACCCCCTCCCCTAAACATATAGCCCAATAAGTGAGCCCAGGAGAAAGAAACACAGAGGTGCCATATATTTGTGAGAAATAATACATAAGCCATTAATTTTGGGTTGGTTGGTTATGCAGAAACAGATAAACACCAAGGAAAGCTGAATTTTACCAAAACAGAAAGAATGAAGAATCCATGACTTGGATTCTAAACCTTCCTTCACTTTCTAATTCAGGTAGTCTAACCAAATGTTTAGGTAACAAGGGTCATCTGATTATACAGGCTTTGGTGTCTAAAATCAATAAATATTTAATCCAGCATTCTCTGCGAGGTTAGAATTCTAGCAACTAGAATTCTAGCAACTTGCTCTCCTCCATTTTGGTGAGCAACAGCTACATTGCAGGGGCTGCCAGTGTTTCTTTAATGTCTACTGAATAAATAATAAATGTTGAAGTCTTATTGTCATTGCTGCTGAGTATTGGCTTCCAATTTTGTATAGAAAATGCCTCTGGTGGGACACAGTTAACCTTGGTTAATGTTTTTCCTTCCCCTCACCAAAAGATCTGCCCAGGCAAGATAATAATGTTGAAAAGGTAACTAAAAATAAGGCATGACAAATTAGATTCTGGAGCTCAACAACAAGGAGCATGTGTCTTAAAGGCGGAGGAGACGCATACTAATGGTGGTGCTTGCTAAGATTTCAATTCAAACCCCAGAGTGGGTACCCTTCAAGGGTATTCTCTTTGGATGCAAGTGAGATTTTCTGCACTTCAAACTGAATCCCTTCCCAAGGTCCCTAAAATCTAGAGCATTACTCTCACCACTTAGGAGAGCCTTTTGGTACTCTGGCAAGAATGCACACTGTACCCAACTTCTGAATGGCTCGAGTCTATGTGTCCTCTGACACTGAATGTGTCCCCACGGTTGATCTCCAGAACCCACAGTCAATGACAATGAGATGAAAAAGCACCGTTCTGTGAGTTTTCATGTTATTTACCTAATTTCATTTGTTTGTTTTGACCTTACACTTCCACATGGCACTTAAAATAGGAGTTGGGATGGAAATGTGAATACCGGAAGTGATTTTGACAATAGCATTAAGCCAAATATCCCCATATTGCTGAATAATGACATTTTTGTGAATTAGGCTTATTATTTTTACTAGTATTTTTATTTCAAATATTTATGACATTTTAAATTGGATATTTCAGCACCTGGATGGCTCAGTCAGTTAACCATCTGACTTTGGCTCAGGTCATGATCTCACAGTTTGTGAGTTTGAGCCCCGTGTCAGGCTCTGTGCTGACAGCTCAGTCAGAGCCTGGAGCCTGCTTCAGATTCTGTGTCTCCTTCTCCCTCTGCCCCTCCCCTGCTCATCATGCTCGCTCACACGCTCTCTCTGTCTCTCTCTGTCTGTCTGTCTCTCTCTCAAATATAAACATCATACAATTTCTCTCAGGACTATGCTAGAAATAAAGTAAGCTGCTGTATATTAGAGCCATAATCTTATTTATCCATATATTCTTTTTATTAGCTTAACTTCCCAGAGTGAGGAATGAGCCAGCTGTGGCAAGTATGTCCATGAATGCTTCACTTAGGGCCTTGGAGGTTATGCAAAAGGGTTTGGATTTTATTCTAAGTGCCATCTACACCTATTTAGCAGTTTAAATTAAAATTGATCATATAAAATATATTGCAAGGTATCAAGAATAGAGTAAGGTGAATGAATATTTAGGAGTGCACTGTAGTAAACCTAACAAGATATATGAGCACTTTCAATTAGGACTGTGACAAGGGGATGAGGTTGAATTCATATCTCAGTGTAGAAGCAACAGAAATTGCTGAGTGGATTTGGTTGGGTGGCAAAAGAGAGGGCTAAAACAAGAATGATTCCTAGATTTATAAAATGAGTAAAAGTGTCTATGGTGCCTATTTATTGAGATGTAAATCTATGGAAGTGGAAAAAGATACGTAGGAGAAGGCATGAAGAGCTCACTTTTGCTCATGCAGTTATTGTATGATGTGCCTATACTATTCAAGAGAAGATCTTAAGCAGGTAATAGAATGTGGGAGTTTACACCTGAGGTTAGAGGTCTGGACCAAGCATAAAAAAGTGGGAATCATCAGCACATCCACACTGTTTAAAGGAGTTAGAAGTGAGTAAGGGTGGCTAAAGAAGAAAGCAGGATCCAGGTCCAAAAGAATACCAACACTGAAGTGTACATGGGGGGCTCAGTCGGTTAAGCATCTGACTCTTGCTTTCTGTTCAGGTCATGATCTTGCAGATTGTAGGTTTGAGCCCCACATGGGTTTGAATCCTGTCTCTCTTATGTACAGGATTGTGGCCTTGGGCAACTTACTTGTCTTCTTAATGTCTCATTTAATCATCTGTTAAATGTGACTTAAAGTAGCATCCGCATTATAAAGTTGTTGTATTTAAGGAAATAATATTTACGAACCACTCAGAATACTAACTGCAACATTTTTAAACTAAAATTACCTATGATATTTATTGGCAAAAATTTAAGTAAATGATGATATAACCAAAAAGCTTATATATGGATATAGTTTAATTGAAGTTTTCTATTTTAGTGATAAATCTATAAATAAAAAATCAGCAATTAAACTCCTAGTTCTATTCCTTTCTTGCTAAGGTAGGCAGATGACATGATTATGTAGAAAATTGGAAAAGATCAACAAAAAACTCTTGGAACTAATAAGTGATTAGGGCAAGTTTGCAGGATACAGCATTAATATAAAAAGTTAATCATGCCATGAATGAACAAGTGGAATTTGAAATTTAAAAGTATAATGCCATTCAAATTAAAACTAAAATAATAATATTAATCAGGTAATAAATGTAACAAACTACTGTATGTACAAGCACCATATGAGGAAAATAACAAAAGTCTAAGAATGAAATAAAAAACTAGAGGGATACTCCATATTCATGAGTAGGAATCCATATTGTCAAGATGTCAAAATTGTCTAGATGTCAGTTCTTCCAACTAGATTTAATGCAATCACCATCAAAATCCCACCAAATTATTTTGTGATGTCAACAAACTGATTCTAGTTTATATGAAGAGGGAAGAGACCCAGAAGAGCCAACACAATTTTGAAGGAGAAGGAAAATGCTGGTAGACTGACACTACCTGACTTCAAGACTTACTGTAAAGCACTGTTGATCAAGGCAGTGTGGTACGGGTGAGAGAAGAGGCAGGTGTATCAATGGAACAGAAGAGACAGCCAGGAAATTGACGCACATACATAGAGTCAACTGATCATTGACAAGGGAGCAAGGAGAGTGTAGTGGAGCAGAGTCTTTTCAACAAATGGTGCTGAAAGAAATGGACACACACACACAAATGAATCTAGACATAGACGTTATGCTTTTCATAAAAAAATCACTCAAAATTTACTTAAAAAAATCACATATTTGAATTTAATAATGTAAAACTATAAAACTCCTAGAAAATAACATAGGAAAAAACATAGATGATCTTAGGTATGGCAGTGCTTTTGCATATATAAGACCAAAGACACAATCCACCAAATAATTTATAAGCTGAATTTTTTAATTAAAAACTTCTGCTATGCAAATGATGATGTCAAACGAATGACATGACAAGCCACAGACTAGAAGGGATTTTCTAAAAACACATCTAATAAAGAGCTGTTATCCATAACATACAAAGAACTCCTAAAACTCAACAATAAGAAACCTACCCAATTTTTAAAAATGGGCCAAAGATCTTAACAGACACCTCACCAAAGAACAGACACAGATGGCAAATAATCCTAGGAAAAGATTCTCCACATATGTCAACAGGGAAATGCGAATGAAAACAATGACAGATCACTACACACCTATTAGAATGACTAAAATCTGGAACAGTGCCAACACCAAATGCTGGTGAGGATGTGAAGCAAAAGGAGCTCCCATTCAGGGATGACAAAGAGTATGGCCACTTCGGAAGACAGTTTGGGGATTTCTTACAAAACTAAACATACTCTTATCACATGATCCTGCAATTGTGCTCCTTCATATTTGCCCAGATGAACTGAAAATTTATGTCCACACAAAAACCCGTACAGGGATATTTAGAGCATTGTTACTCATAATTGCCAAAAGCAACCACTATGTCCTTAAAAAGGTGAATGAATAAACTGTGGTATATACAAAAAATGGAAAATTGTTCAGCACAATAAACAATAGAGCTGTGCATCCATAAAAAGACATGGAGAAAGCATAAATGCATACTGCTAAGTAAAAGAAGACAATCTGAAAATATATGATACTGTGTGATTCCAGCTATACGACTTTTTGAAAAGGCAGAACTGCAAACAGTATAAAGATGAGTGGATGCTAGGGACTGAGGAGCACAGAGATAACAGGCGGAGACCTGGGTATATACGGAAACCAAAATGACAATAAACTATTAAAAAATTTTTTTAAATTAAAAAAAAAGTTCACTAAGGAATCTAGTAATCACAAAGAAAAAAAATCAAGTCAAGATACATAAACATAACCAGTAATAAACTGTGGGTATATTTTCTACCCATCTACTTTCTCTGCTTTGAATTGTTTGTGCAGAACAGATTAATAACCCTACCAGCAAGAAGGTAACCATGAAATCAATAAACATAATCCTATCAAATAAAATTGAACTTGCTGATCTATCACCACTCCGAGCTTCTCCTCTTAGATTCTTCCCATCTCAGTTCACGGTAACCTCATTCTTTTATTTCCTCACAATAAAACCACTGGGGTCTTTCTTGCCTCATTTTTTGCTGTTGTTGTTTTCCCATCTCATTCCACCTGTCAGCAAAGCTTACCTTTTCTACTTTAAAATCGTTACCTGAATCTGATCACTTCCCATGTCTGAGATGCCAGCTTCTCTCACTTGCATGTTTACAATAACATTAACTGGCTTGTTTGCATCCTCTTCTTACCCCCTTCCATTTATCTTCAACTCAGCCATCAAAATGATCTTAAAATGTGAGGTCATACACTTCCTGTGCTCAAAGGCTCTGGGTGGAGTCACTTCAGCTGGAGTAAAATGGATTGACAATGACCAAAAGACCTATGTGGCCTGACTTCTGTTGCTGCTCTGATTACATTTTGTACCATGTTCCCTCTTGCTTATTCAATTCCAAACATGTGCAATATTCTAGGAACATGCTAGGTACACCCTGCCTCAGCACCTTTGTACTTGATGTTGCCATTATCTGCTCTTCCCCAGGAATCCACATGGCTTTTGCCCTCACCTCAGGTCTTAACTGAAATGCCGACAGCCTTCCCTAGGTACCAAGTTTAAAAAATATTTTGCCTTCTCCACCCCCGATTTATTTTTCACTATAGCACTCAGCATTATCTGATAAGCCATATATGGGTATATGTATATAAATATTTGCCTACGTTACTGTTTGTGCCTTCCCCAACTATGGCGGACAGAACTAGGGTGGTCCCATAGTCCCCACCCCTGCTGTCTATGAGCTGTCAGCCTGTACAATCCCCTCCCCTCGAGTGTAGAAGCCTGTGACCTGCTTCTAGCCAGTAGAATATGGAATAGACGAAGGAATATAGCGGATGTAAGTAAGGTCCTCAATCAGTTGTTTTTCCTTTGACAAAACAGGAGATTATCCTGGAGGATTTTAGGCTGATCAACTGAAAGGTCTTAAAAGAGGGGCTGAGCCCCTTCTGAAACAAGTTCCTCCTTGCAGGCCTGATGAAGTCTGCAGCCACACTGAGGACGCCCATGTGGCATGGACCTACAGGCAGCCTCTGGGACCCAAGGGCAGACTCCAGGCAAAAGCCAGCAAAAAGCTGGCGCCCTAAGTCATACAGCTGCAAGGAAATGAGTTCTGTCAACAGCGTGAATGAGTTTGAAAGTGGATTTTTCCGTAGTTGAGCCTCCAGATGAGAACACAATCTGGCCAATACTCACCTTAAATGCAGTCTCTTGAGACGCTGAGCAGAGCTCTGAGCAAAACTGTGCCTGACCTCCTGACCCATGGGAACTATTAGATAATAAATGTGTGTTGTTTTAAGCCACTAAATTTGTGGTAATTTGTTACGCAGCAATCAAAAATTAATACACTGATTAAAATCTAATCTCCACAAAGACAGGGCTTTTGCTCTGTTTTTACTGGGGCAGGTGTTCAGTAAGTGTTGAATACATGTTTCTGCCTGCCATTTAAAGCGTTAGGCAAGCTGGTCCTATCTTCTGCGGGCATTTTTAAACCTCCTACCAGGATCCACACTTTGGGCTCTTATTCTAGGCTCATCTCATCACTTAAACCACGGTCTCCCCTGCTTCCGGACTTTTCACTGTATTCGGGCTTCAGTCAAGGTGCATGTGCTCTCTCTTCCTCCCTACTTGTCCAAATTCTGCCCAGCTCTTGTGCACATCTTCAGCAGATACAAGGTGGTTTACCGTGCGGGAATGATGTGTTTCTATTTTAATGATTTAAACTGAAACCTGGAAATCCGATTTTAGAATTTTTCTGAAGTCTTGATTTAAAGCCATTGCATGTTCTTTTGGAATCAACTTCAGATTATTTGGCCACTAATAAGCAGATATCCTCAAGTTTATTTTTTCATTGCTTTTAATGCCCTAGTTTCAAAAACATTATTTTTAATTTGTGTATGTATGTGCGTGTATAGTACACACAGATATAATTACTATTCGTAAGACTCATTACTTAAATACCAGGTATTATACTAGGTTCTCTTGACTTTATTGTTTTTACTCCTTTGAATATCAAAACAATCCCCACAAGATGTATACTCTTCTTTTTGCTGCGGGAACCAAGCAAAGGGAGCTAAGATGTGGTTGGTTGTTTTAGAAATGCTCCTGAAGGCCACACAACCAACTGGCAGAGCTGGGAATGACACTTAGGTTATGTGACTTCAAAGCCAATGCTTTTTCTAGTACCTTAACTACCTCCTCTATTACCTCAGAAGTGATATGAAACAAAATACATGTAGGATCAAAATATCTGTAAGCAGCATTTCCCATTATCTTATATACCTACATACGTACTAAAAATAGCTATTCGTCTTTGACTTTGCTTTTTCCCCTTTAAAGGCACATCATGTTTAGACGTTTTTAAAGCTACTGACAGAAAAAATTAAACAACCACAAATTCACAGGCATATCTTAGAACAAATTACACTTGAGCAAGTAGAAAAAGAAATGTGTGCACACGTTAGTGAGAAATGCATGAATGAAAGAATGTTTTTCTGTCAGATTTCCTGTGAAAAAGTAAGTTAAAAAAAAGCATATGAGTAGGTGGTCAAAATATTAACCAACCTAGCTAAAGAAATGTATAAGGGTATGGGCTAACCACTGCACACACTAAACAAACAACTATGTATTTGTATAGCAGTTAATTATATTCATAATTAGCCAGAGCACCACTCCATGATTTCATATTCTTGTGAACAGAAGCTAAAGAGTACTGTAGGATCAATCTAATTTTAGTTTTTTGAGGAACCTCCATACTGTTCTCCAGAGTGGCTGCACCAGTTTGCATTCCCACCAACAATGCAAGAGGGCTCCCCTTTCTCTGCATCCTCACCAACTGTTTCTGGTATTGTAAATTTTAGCCATTCTGACAGGTGTGTGGTGTCATTTCACCATGGTTTTGATTTTTATTTCCCTGATGATGATGATGAGTAATATTGAATACCTTTTCACGTATCTCTTGGCCATCTGGATGATGTCTTCTTTGGAAAAGTGCCTATCCATGTCTTCTATGATATGATCCAACAAATGTACTCTTAGGTATTTACCCAAAGGATACAAAAATAAAGATTCTACAGATTCAAAGGTACATGCACTCCAATGTGTATATCGCCCTTATCAGCAATAGCCAAACTATGGAGAGAACTCAATGTCCATCGACTGATGAATGGATAAAGAAAATGTGGTTTACATATACAATGGGATATTGCTCAGCCATCAAAAAGAATGAAATCTTGCCATTTGCAACAACGTGGATGCATTGAGAATATATTATTCTGAGATAAGTAAATCAGAGAAAGATAAATACCATTTGATTTCACTCATATGTAGAATTTAAGAAACAAAACAGATGAATACATGGGAAGTGGGGAGGAAGGGGAGAGAGGAAAATAAACCATTAAGAGACTCAATGATAGAGAACAAACTGTGGGCTGTGGAGGGAAGTAGGCAGGAGAAGGCTTGATGGGTGTCGGGTGTTAAGGAGGGCAGTGGTGATAAGAGCTGGATGTTGTGTGTAAGTAATGAACCACTGAAGTCTACCTGAACCGAATAATGCACTGTATGTTAGTTAACTAAAATTTAAATTTAAAAAAATGCTAAAGGGAGTAAATCTTCCACATTCAGGTCACAGGATCAAATTTAAATTCTACTTTGTACTTCTGACTCAGAATTATAACTACCTAAGCACTGCTTTCTAATCTAAGTAAAACATAGTTTAAGGTCAGTTTCCCATTCGGTGTGTGCTTGTTTGTATGTGACTAGAGTTGTAAGTATAGCCAGCAATGTGCTTGCTCAGCCTAGAAGGATGACTGCTACCATGTAAATCTACGCATTTGACCTACAAAATGAAGCAATGTAACAGAAAGCCCCAACCAGACTTCTAGATAAATAGAGAAGAGGCGCAAGGCTCCAAGCTGATGTTGCCAATATAGACAACATTAATTTATAAAAGAAGGGATTAATTGCTTCAATGACACTGATTCTATGGTTTAGTATAATAGTATAATCACTGCAAGTCACTAAGCCCTGATGTCTATTGAATGAAGTCACTCAGACCATTTATTAGGCTTCTAAATTCCTTCCGTGGGGCAAAGAACAGTTTTATTAATACTATGATAAATGGTA
Organism: Suricata suricatta; assembly: GCF_006229205.1. NCBI lineage: Eukaryota > Metazoa > Chordata > Mammalia > Carnivora > Herpestidae > Suricata > Suricata suricatta. The sequence goes on from NC_043701.1 coordinate 90,436,217, forward strand.
ATATTTTAGGTAAAGTTCTAAGAAATGTGATGAAAACACAAATTTGAAATTCACAATTAAGAATATAAAAACTGGGGTGTCTGGGGGTCTCGGTCTCTTAAGTGACTGACTCATGATTTTGGCTCAGGTCATGATTTCACAGTTCATGAGTTCAAGCCCCCCATCAGGCTGCACACTGTGCAGAACCTGCTTGGAATTCTCCCTCTCTGCTCTCTCTCTCTCTGCCGCTGCTGTGCTGGCTTGCTCTCTCTTCCTCTCAAAATAAGTAAAATAAACTTTAAAAAGTTATTAAGAATATAAGAACTGATAACTAGTTTTCTAATTTTTAATTTAAATTAAAGAATTAATAACTAATATTTTTTTAAACTTTAGAAACAGTAGAAGAAAAGGCTGCCTTACAAGTAAAATGCTGATCATAAAACTAGTCTCTACCTAGTCTTTGGCAAGACTTTACCACATAGTTATTGACCTCTGGTCAGAGAAGACGTGTTCAGTTTTAACCATGGAAATTCAATTGTTAATCATAATATAATGATGATGATGATGATGATACCTAAATAATAGCAGTATTAATATTTTAAATGATAATTATAGAATAATCATGGTAATAGGAACAATGATAATAACTAAATTGCATAAAGGACTTGCTGTGTGGTACCCTTTATATCAATGAATTTATCCACAAACCATATGAAATAGTATTAATACACCATTTTAAGGAAATATTTATTGGCACATCACAGTCAATGTTTACTCTTGAAGAATAGGCCATGTTGGTGCCTCGATGGGCAGCAATAAGCTCTGGAAAGAGCAAGTGAGTAGGCTGAAACATTCTGCCATTATGTCTTCCCTCCCCTTTGTTTTGCTTTTAAATTGAAGATAATTCAGAGGTAAATTACTGAAACCATTAGTGTTTTCAAAACATTTTTGCAGTCAAACTGATAAGACCTTTTATTTCTGTCTTCACATTTCTCAAAGTACTTGTGCTACGTTATATATGTATCTTTTATCTAAGTCCCTTGAGAAGGATGAGTATTGCTAGCATTACATGGAAGACAATCTTGCCAGACAATTAAGAGCTACAATGTCAAACTTAGTTTGTATCCTGACTTGCTCACTTATTGCTTACATTAATTCAAATTAGTTTTTAACATCTCTGTAACTCAATTTTTTTCATTATAAAAATAACCATAGCAACTATATCATGAGTTATAATGATATGAAGGTTAAGGTAAGGCATTTAGAATATAGACAATCTCAGTGTGCGTTAAGTCTCATTAAACCTATTTTGCAAGTAAACAACCTGAGGAACAGAGTCCAAGGTCATAAAGTCACCATCAGGCTAAGAATTCATAATCATGACTTTTAGATTCCACATTATTGCTCCTCTACATCCACCATGCCAATTGTTCCCAAACTTGAGTTTTGGATCCTGAGGCAAACCAAAGAATTATTCCAAGGGATCTTTAATTTCATATAAAATGATAATAATTATAGCATCTAATATATATTAAGCTTGTACAGTATGTTAAGCACTGTGCCAAATCTCCTACACAGATTTTCATTTAATCCTCAAAATCCTATTATAGACATTATTACTTATCATTTAGAGATAAGGAAAGTAAGTCTAAGAATATTTAAGTTGACACATAACTGCCCGAGGACACACTAGTAATTTCCTGAGTTAGAAAGCAAATTCAGGCAATGTGGCTTCAAAGCTCAAACGTTAAACTCTCACTTTTACCTACTGACTAACAACAATAAGTAGATGGACAGCAACTCACCACTAAAATTCATCATGTTCAAAAGTTGGACACTGTCCAACACTATCCCATCATCAAAGAATCCCAAATGCACTGTGGTTCTCCAAGCAAACACCCCCACTTGTTTAAGGCTACGTTAAAGAACCCTATCTTTTCCATTTGTGTCTGGAGCATTTAAGATAAACCACCACAATGTACCCAAGAGTAGATTCATTAAATGGAATTATTTTCTTTCATACCTGTAATTATAATATCTTCCCTCACACAGAGTGTGAAAATATATTTTATTTTTTTGGCATGTATATTTCAAAATTTCATTACTTATGTGTAATTTAATCTTCAGTATTTTGCTTGTAGGTTGTATTCTTAAGAAACAATATAAATACACATCACATAAACTTTATTTAGTGCCTACTTAGATGTAAAATTTATTCAATTAGATGATATCTACTTAGTATCCTGATACTAAGATTTTATGCTTCATTTTTTAAATCTGCATGTCTTTTAAAGTAAGAAATACATTCAGATGGTGCAGAAATTTTAAAGGTAGTAAAGAATAGTAACTTAATGGAAAATCTTCCTCATAGTTATTTATCCTAGTCACATAATTCACCTTCCCATAGGCAACCATATAGTATGTTCTTATTATCATTCCAGATATATTTACATATATACCATTAATATTTATATTTCCTCTTCATCATTTTTATATTCATAGGCCTTATGTGGTGGTGCCAAATTGTTTTCCAAAGAGCTTATTTCAATTTACAATCATTATTAATTTATAAAAGTGCCTGTTTTAGTTTTTCCATCGATGCTGGGGGGATGTTTGCATTTATGTTTCATGTTTAAATATGGTCACATATGTTGGGCATGTTGGTAGGCTGATCAGTGCCAAAATTAAACAATATAAACCTTAATTTAAAAGAATAAAATTGTATGCATTAAATCTTGAGAGTGATAAGAATAAAAATATTTTTTTAACATGTAGCTAATGTCTAAGACAATAAATATATACCCAAAAGCTTTTGGAAGTTTTTGGAAGAGAAGTTTTAATCATCAAAGAAGGTCAAATTATAACTTAAATTTTTCATTTGAAGAAAAATCTCAATGACATCAGTGGTTTTATTTCTATAGAATCATTACTTCTTGTGGGCTATTGATAAGATATTTTAATCACCTTAAAATAAAAAAAAAATCTCCAATGGTAAAATCTCTGCCAAGAACTTTTTGCAAAATTATTAGTTTACTTATTGAGAGCCAACGATGTGACCTAAATTTTCCTTATAAACATCATGCAGAGTAATATGTCCAACAAGTCAATGAGGTTCATGATATCAATCCAAATTAAAAGACCAGAAAAATGAAACTCCACAATAACTAGCTCCAGGTGACAAATACTAGTCACAAAATAAATAGACAAATCATTGTCGAATGAATGGATTTAAATATATAATAGATGTATAATTGTGCAAAATCCACCTAAAAATATGTGTCTTACCTCAAAAGCAAATGACAGAGAAGGAGTGAAAGACTTCAGATGACCAAATCTGCACAACATTAAGAACCCCAAGCAACGGAAAGTTTCCAGAACTGCTGCCTTAGGTCTGAAATAAATGTCATTAACATGTATTAGCTTTAATATGGTGACACACACTTCTTTTAATTTTCAAGAAATACACAGTATTTTAATGTATTTGAGGAGCATGTGCCTCTGAAATTGTTTGAAAACTGCCATCAAACTAAGAAATCAAATGAATCTTTTTAAATAAAATCTGTTCTTTATTAATCTATTGCTTAGTTTGAGCACTGATGAATTAGGATGAAGCATGCTTTCAACTAATAAATAAAATATCAGAGAACTAAATTTCTAGGATTTAAAGTAAATGAGACTCCTGCCACTCACTAAATACCTTTATACTTCATTTATTTTAAAAATGATTTGTAAGGGTACCTGGGGGACTCAGTCAGTTAAGCATTCAACTCTTGGTTTTGGTTCAGGTCATGATCTCACAGTTTGTGAGATGGAGCCCCATGTCAGGCTCTGACCTGACAGCATAGAGCCTGCTTTGAACTCTCTCCTTCTCTGCTCCTCAGCTTACTCCTCTCCCTCCCTCCCTCTCTCTCTCTCTCTCTCTCTCTCTCTCTCTCTCTCTCCTTCTCTCTCTCTCTCAAAATAAATATTTTAAAAAAGGGAAAAATGACTTATAAGGAGGACTAATATGGTTAAGCCCTCTAAAATAATAAACTCTAGGGTGGCTCAGTTGGTTAAGCTTCTGACTTCGACTCAGGTCACCATCTCATGGTTTGTAGGTTTGAGCCCTACGGCAGGCTCTGTGCTGACAGCTCAGAGCCTGGAGCCTGCTTCAGATTCAGTGTCTCCCTCTCTCTCTGCCCTTCCCTGACTTATGCTCTGTCTCTCTCTGTCTCAGAAAAATAATAATAATAGTAATAATAAACAACTGTCAATTGCTTAAGTATTGGGAAAATGGATAGTGTGTGGTTATGCCTAATATTAGAGGTAGCATAATTACAGTCGTTTGTCATTTATTTTGTGATGCTTATTTTTTGTATGCATAGTATTCTTAAAATTCAGACTCTAAGGTAAGTGAAATAAGTATGAAACAGCATCAAATATCAAATACACATAAGCGTTTACAAACTCCCATTTAATGAGTGGAATGAACAGATTTTTTATCAGCATAAAATAAGCTTCCTATGATATTCATTTGTTAGATAAGTATTTTTGTAACAGGTAAATAGTATTGTTATTACAGGTGAATTTTCTGACTAAAATATTCTTGAATTAATGTCATAATACAGACATATTATTTAGTTAATTTAGAGTATAATGGGATAAAGAAAAAAGTGAAGAAAATCTAAAGTAGTATATTTATTTAATTTAAATATTTCTTCATCTGCATCTTTAAAAAAATTTTAATGTTTATTTATTTTTGAGAGAGAGAGAATTTGTGAGGAGAGGGGCAGAGAGAGAGAGAGACACAGAATCTGAAGCAGGCTCCAGGCTCTGAGCTGTCAGCACAGAGCCCGACGCAGGGCTTGAATTCATGAATCACAAGATCATGACCTGAGCCAAAGTTGGGTGCTTAACTGGCTGATCTACCCAGCCACCTCTCTTCTGCATCTATTATTTATGACTGTTTCTATAAAATTGAATATAAAAAAAGAGAACTTCTTTTCAAGTATTTTAAACTCAGTTAAGACAGGGTAACAGTTTATGATTTGTTTCTATTCAAGTAATGTGACTTATCTTTTTGTAAATAAAATATAAAATTAAATTTTTTCTCCTTATAAAATAATGCTATATAATTAGTGTAAGCTATTATTTTGAAATTGATATCTGGGTAGGTTCCAAGGGAAAGAAAATAAAATTTTTATTTTATTAACTTTTTAAAGTTCATTTATTTACTTTGAGAGAGACAGAGAAAGCACAAGCAGGGGAGGGGCAGAGAGAAGGAGAGAGAGAATTCCAAGCAGCCTGTGTGCCACCAGTGCAGAACCTGACTCAGGGCTGGTCCCACACCGTGAGATCATGACCTGAGTTGAAATCAAGAGTTTGGATGTTCAACCAACTGAGTCACACAGGTACCCCAGAAAAGTTTTATTTTAAAACAATTTTTATTAATGTTTTCTATTCTTTGTTTTTTAATCTTTTATATTGTGAAATGAAATATACATATAAAGAAATACATAAAACAGAAATAGGCAAGTTGATATTTTTTAACAAATCAACAACCTTGTAACCACACTTAATATCAGCACCCCCAAAGAGAACTCTTACCTCCTCAATCCTTCCACCTTCCCTCTATCTCAGAAAGAGTGAGTACTTTTTAATGATAATCATATTCATTTTGCTCTTTTTTAAATTTATATTTTTACCACGTTAGCATAAATTCATAAAAATTACTGTATGTTTCTTTTTACTTTTAATAAATGAGATTGTATTGTATGCACTATGTGTACCTAGTTACAGCTACGAGGTTGCATGTAGGAGTAGTTCATTCTTTCCACTCTTGCATAGTGTTCATTGTGTGAATATATCAATATTCGTGCATCCACCTGCCTTGTAAAGGACATCAGGACACGGTCAGCTGCACTTGTTTATTATGAAAAATGTGTCTGAATATTCTTTTACATGTCTTTGGACTGCCACATAAATTGGTTTATTGTTTATATGTTGAAATTTAGTAAAATCTTCAGTATTTCAAATTAGGTATCACAATGTGAACCCTCCCTTCATCGTGTGAGCAGTTCACCAATAGGGACTGTCAATCCTTTTAATTTTAGTCATTTGGGATAAAAGGTGTTTGCCACTCGTAAAATTTGCAAACAGCATATCCGGTTTGAAGATTTAATTTTTACTATCTTAATGATGGTTAATTATTGAAGAATTGATTTCTTAATGTTATTATAGCCTAATCAATTTTATCTTTATAAATAGGGATTTGTGTGTACCATTTAACATTTTTACATGCTCTAAGTTTATAGTGATTTGTTACTATGCTATTTGCTGGAATCTATATAGGTTTTCCATTCACTTGTAAATCTACAATCCCCTGACCCCAGAATTAACTTTTTATGGTGTGAAATATTTGTCAAGTTTATTTTTCTTATTCCTATGTGGAAATTCAATGTTTCCAAGACCATTTATTGAAAAGACAGCTTTTTCCCATAGCTCTGCAGGGACACCTTTGTCACAAATCAAGTATATATATATGCATAGATTTGTTCCTAAGTTTTCTGTTTTAATCTTCGTGCCAATAAAGCATGTCTAATTGCTATACCTTTATAATAAATCTTGACAGCCAGTAGTGCAACTACTGCCACTTTTTTAAAATCTCAAGACTATGCTGGCTATTAGAGGCCCTTTTTGCTTCCATATACATATATCTTAGAAAGAGCCTATCCAGTTACAGAAAATAAAAAAAAAAACTGTTTACAATTTTAATTCCAAATGTCCTAAATATGTAAATCAATTTGGTGAAAATTGTAATCTTTATAATACTAAGCATTCCAATCTATAAACCTAGTTATCTCCCCATTTATTTAGGTTAGCTTTTTTTCATAATATTTCAATAGTTTGACAGTGTTTTATAGAGATTTTTTTACTCACTTTTTTAAGTTTTTATTTTAACTCCAGTCGGTTAACATACAGTGTTATATTAGTTTAATGGGTACGACAGCGTGATCCAACACTTCCATATATCAGCCAGTACTCACCACAAGCGCACTCTTTAATTCCCATAACCTATTTCACCCGTCCCCACATTCCCATCCCTTCAGGTAACCATCAGTTTGTTCTCTGTAGTTAAAAGTCTGTTTCTTGGTTTGTATCTCTTCCTTTGCTCATTTGTTTTGTTCCTTAAATTCCAATATAAGTGAAATCATATGGATTTGTCTTCCTCCAACTGACTTATTTCACTTAGCATTATATCCTCTGGCTCCATTCAGGTCATTATAAATGGCAAGATTTCACTCTTTTTTTGGCTGAATAATATTCCATTATATGTATATAAAACATATTATATACATAATATGTTATATGTATTATTACATATATGATACATATCACTACATATATGTAATATATGTCATATCTTCTTTACCCATTCATCAATTGACGGATACTTGGCTGCTTCCAATTATTTGTTGCTGTAAATAATTCTGCTATAAACATAGGGGTGGATATATCCCTCTGGATCAGTGTTTTTGTATTATCTGGGTAAATCCCTAGTAGTGCAATTGCTGTGTCACAGAGTAGTTCAATTTTGAGCTTCGTGAGGAATTTCCATACTGTTTTCCCCAGTTTAAGCAGCGGTGTGCATTTCCACCAGCAGTGCCGAAGTGTTCCTTTTGCTCCACATCCTTGCCACACCTGTTGTTTCTTATGTTGTTGATTTTAGCCCCTCTGATAGGTATGAGGTGATATTACATTGTAGTTTTGATTTGCATTTTCCTGATGATAAGTAATGATGAACTTCTTTTCATGTGTCCATTGGGAATCTGGATGTCTTTGGAGAAATGTCTGGTCATGTCTTCTGCCCAATTCTTAACTGGATTATTTGTTTCTTGGGTGTTGAGTTTTCTAAGTTATTTATGTATTGTGGATACTAACCCTTCAGTGGATCCACCATTTGAAAACATTCTCTCATTCTGTAAGCTGACTTTTAGTTTTGTTTATGGTTTCCTTGGCATGCATAAGCTTTTTATTTTGATGTTGTGGCAACAGTTTAATTTTGCTATTTTTCCTTTGCTTCAGGGGACTTAGCTCTAGATAGGAATGCCCGGAGTCACTCCAGTATGGTGTGGGGGTTGAGATCTCCGCGGCTGTGGGCTGTCTGGGTCTGGGAAGCTGCTGCTGCCCCAACTGGAAATAGGGACGGTTTCGTGGGTGCTGGGGCTCCAGCCGGGACCTGTCCGTGGGGCCTTGGCCTGGCTTAGGCTCACCATCCCCACCTTCTGTGGTAGGCTGCTGGGGTTGCCGGGGTGGAAAGGCCTTCAGTACCTAGGCCAGAATGTGGGTGAGGGTTCCCGCACATCTCCCTGCTGTGAGTCCCCCTCCAATGGGGCTGTCTGTTTGGGCTCTATCCCATCGGTGCTTTCTATAGGCTGCTACTGGTTGGGCACCAAGGGCCTCCCACAAAGCATTGGCTGTAGAAGAAGGTGGGTGGGTGCCACCACCCGGGCCTCTGCCCGGAGTCTCAGCCCGGAGTCCGAAAGTTGACAAAGCCAGTATCAGAGAAGTTACTACCTATGCTCTCTTCTAGTATTTTTTATGGTTTCAGGTCTCACATTTAGGTCTTTAATCCATTTTGAACTTATTTGGCATATTGTGTGAGAAAGTGGTCTGGTTTCATTCTTCTGCGTGTAGCTTTGGAACACCAGAAGAGACTCTTTTTCCCAGTGAATACTCTTTCCTGCTTTGTGAAGATAAATTGACCATATAATTATAGGTTTATTTCTGGGTTTTCTATTCTGTTCTGTTGATCTATGTGTCTATTTTTGTGCCAGTACCATACTGCGTTGATCACTACAGTTTTGTACTATAACTTGAAGTCCGGAATTGTGATGCCTCTAGCTTTGTTTTTCAAGATTTCTTTGGTTATTCCAGGTCTTTTGTGGTTCTATACCAATTGTAGAATTTCTAGATCTTGATTCTATTTTTTAAAAAGAAGCTGGTATTTTGATAGGGATTGCAATGAATGTGTAGATTGCTTTGGGCAGTATAGACATTTTAGCAATATTTGTTTTTCCAATCTATGATCTTAAAATATCTTTCCATTTCTTTGTGTGATCTTCAATTTATTTCATCAGCATTCAGTTTTCAGTATACAGCACATTCACCTCTTTGATTAGGTTTATTACTAGGTACTTTATTATTCTTGGTGCAACTGTAAATGGGAATGTTTTCTTAATTTCTCTTTCTGTTGTTTCATTATCAGTGTATAGAAATGCAGAGGATTTATATAAATAGATTTTATACAGTGACTTTACTAAATTTGTTTTTGGTGGAGCTTTTCAGATTTTCTATATGGAGAATTACATCTTCTGCAAATAGGGAAAGTTTTACTTCTTTCTTACTAACCTAGGTTCATTTTATATCTTTTTGTGTCTGATTGCTGTGGACTTCCAGTACTCTATTGGATAAAAGTGGTGATAATGAACATCCTTTCTTGTTTCTGACCTTAGAAAGAAAGCTCTCAGTTTTGCCCCACTGAAGATTATACAGGATGCAGGTCTTTTGTGGGTGGCCTTAATGATGTTGACCTATGTTCCTTCTATTCCTACTTTGTTAAGAGTTTTTATCACTTAGGGACACTTTGTCTTTATAAGCTTATTTCCTTATTTTGAGAGAGAGAGAGAGAGAGAGAGAGAGAGAGAGAGAACACACACAGGAAGGGAGGAGAGAGAGGGAGAGAGAGAGAGGGTCCCAAGTAGGCTCTGCACTGTCAGCATAAACTGTGAGATCATGGCCTGAGCTGAAACCAAGAGTTGGACACTTAGCCAGCTGAGCCATCCACGCACCCCTGAGGTTTTTTTTTTTTTTTTTTTTTTTTTTTAATCATGAATGGATGTTGTACTTTGTCAAATGATTTTTCTGGATTTATTGTAATGATCATATGGTTCTTATCCTTTCTCTTAATGGTGTGATACGTTACGTGTGGATTGACTTGTGAATACTAAACCATCCTTGCAACCCAGGAATAAACCTGACTTCGTCGTGGTGAACATTTTTTTTAATTTATTGTTGGATTGGCTTTCTAGTATTTCATTGAAGGTTTTTTGAATCTATATTCATCAGAGATAATGGCCTGCAGTTTTCTTGTCAGTGTCTTTATCTGGTTTTAGTCCCAAAATAATACTGGCCTTATAGAATGAATTGGAAGCTTTCTTTCCTCTTCTATTTTTATTTTTTATTTTTGAGATAGTTTGAAAAGAATAAGGATTAGTTCTTTAAATGTTTGGTAGAATTCCCTGGGAAGCTTAGACCTGAACTTTTGTTTGTTGGAAGTTTTTTTATTATTGGTTTTCTTTGCTGGTTATCAGTTTTTTGAAATTTTCTATTTTATCCTTATTCGATTATGGGAAGTTACATGTTTCTAGGAATTTATTTCCTTTTGGTTGGTCAATTTTTTGGCATATAGTTTTTCATAATATTCTTCCATGACTGTTTGTATTTCTGTTGTGTTGGTTGTTACTTCTCCTTTCTCATTTGTGATTTTATTTGCATCTTTTCTCTTTTTTTCTTGATAAATCTGGCTAGAGGTTTATCAATTTTATTGATTTTTCAAAAAAACAGCTCCTGGCTTCATTGATCTATACTATTGTTTTCAAGTTTCTATATTTTATTTTAGTCTTAATCTTTATTATTTCCTTCCTTCTGCTGGTTTTAGGCTTGTGTATAGTTCTCTTCCTAGCTTCTTCAGGTATAAGGTTGAGTTGTTTAATTAAGATTCTTCTTGCTTCCCTGGGTAGGCCTGTATTGATGTAATTTCCCTCTTAGAATGACTTTTGTTGCATCCCAAAGGTTTTGAACCACTGTGGTTTCATATTCATTTTTTCCATGTGCTTTTTGATTTCTTCTTCTATTTCTTTATCTATTCACTGTTTATAGCATATTATTTAACCTCCATATATTTGTGATTCCTCCAGATGTTTTCTTGTGATTGACTTCTGGTTCCATAGCATTGTGGTCAGAATAAGTACACGGTATGATTTTAATTTTTTTCAATTTATTGTGGGCTGTTTTGTAGCCTAATATGAGATCTATTCTGGAAAGTGCTCCATGTGCACTTGAAAAGAATGAGTATTCTGGTTTTAGGATGGAATGTTTTGTGTTAAATCTATCCATTCTATAGGTCATTCAAAGCCACTGTTTCTTTGTTGATTTTCCATTTATATGATGTATTGATGTAAATGGGGTATTAAAGTCCCCTACTATTATTGTACTATTATGTTAGTTCCTTTATTAACTGTTTTATGTCTTTTTTAAAAAGTTTATTTATTTATTTTGAGAGAGAAAGAGGCCATGAGGAGGAGGGGAGAGAGAGAGAAAGAGAGAGAATCCCAAGTAGGCTCTGCATTGTCTCCGCAGAGTCCAATGTGGGGCTCAATGGCAGACAACGGCACGACCTGTGAGCTGTGACCTGAGACAAGAGTCAGACGCTTAACCATCTGAGCCACCCAGGCACCCCTGTTTTATGTATTTGAGCACTCTCATGTTGGGCCCATAAATATTTATAATTGTTACATCTTATTGTTCAATTGTCCTCTTTATTGTCCCCTTTATTATTATATATTGCCCTTCTTGGTTTCCTGTTACACTCTTGATTTAAAGTCTCTTTTCTTGGAGTACCTGTGTGGTACTCAGCCAGTTTCAGTACAGGTCATGATCCCAGGGTCATGGTATCCAGCCTCATATCAAACTCCATGCCGAATGTGAAGCCTGCTTAGGATTCTCTTTCTCTCCCTGTGCACCTCTTCACTCACTCTCTCTCTAAGAAAAAAGAAAGAAGGAAGGAAGGAAGGAAGGAAGGAAGGAAGGAAGGAAGGAAGGAAGGAAGGAAGGAAGGAAAAGGAAGAAAGAGAAACTATACTATTGCTATTAGCTTATTGCTACTTCTCATAAGTGTATGTAACCAAGAAAATTATAATCTTTAAAATGGAGATCCTGGTTCTTCGGATCTGGGTAATAATTTCAGAGGTACCTGTGACTATTTTTCCATTTTCCTTTTTATGGCTTAGTATGAACTTTATTTCTAGTCAAGAAAAATAGGGCTAGAGAGCCAAACAAAATAAATGATAAACACAAGTGTTTCTAGGGAGTGCATGCTCTAAACTGTTTCATTAATCTGTGTGTTCATTTTGATCTTAATGATTTGGATATTGATAAAACTAAAGAATATGCTGCTATTTCAGAATACCAATTAAGCATTCCTTGGGAGAGTGACATAATATTTAATATAAATTAAGCATGTGTTTTCTGTACTGTTTTATTTACAATTTCCTGAAAGTAATCTTATTGGTTACCTACTTAAAAAAAACAATTACACTACAACAAAAATACAATCTCAAGAATGACTGAGGTTTTGGGGTGCCTGGGTGGCTCAGTGGGTTAAGCAGCCAACCTTGGTTCAGGTCATGATCTCACAGTTCATGAGTTCGAGCCCCATGTCAGGCTCTGTGCTGACAGCTCCGAGTCTGAGGCAGGCTTTAGGCCTCTGTCTCTCTCACTCTCAAAAATAAATAATAATAAAAAAGATTTTAAAAAGAATGACTGGGTTTTTTTTTTTGTTTGTTTGCTTGTTTTCTGCAGTTTTTCACCAAGTTACAGTATATGTAAATTCTAGAATATGTCCATTTGGGAGTCACATTGCCTGGGTTTGTCTGCGTTCACTCTCTTACGATCTGTATGCCTGACTTTCTTAATCTGTAAAATGGGCTTTATAGTAATTCTTATCTCAGGACATTGTTGTAAGAAGTAATAACATATTCCATGGCACATATTAAGTGCATAAACACTGGTATTAGTATTAATGTTAATTTTGATAAATCCTAAGTAATAATGAATAAGTATTTTTCTACATACTTCCTGCCATAAATACATCTTAAAATTGTGCAAGTGAGTATATATTCTCACAAAGGTAGTAATTAAAATAAGATTCTTTAAATATGCCGTGTGAGGGAGAGGACATAGACTTCAAGAACACAACACGCGCATTCTGGCATATAGTGTGAACTGTCCATGGCGAAGGCAAAGTGCTCAAATATGTTTCATGTTTTATTAATTACCCAGAGTTATGGTCTATGTTTTGCCAAATTATTCATTGCATTTGTAGGTTTTCTTTAATAACTTTAAAAACTTAAATCACATTTAAAAGGCTGAGATTTTAAATGCATGCTTGCTTTTAAAAATTGGATAAGCTGTTACTTTGTTTAACTTAAAATATTGTGAAATTATAGTTTCAACATTATTTTTAATAACAAATGTTTGATGGTTATCAAAGTTTCACATATATTTTTAAAACAACATTATAAAAGTACGCAGAATGAAAGAATTTCACTTCTTACCTTTGATCCAGAAGAAATCCAATGGAGGTCAATGTCAGAATGATGAAGCAAACCCTCAGAAGGAGGGTCACTTGTGACAGTGCCTGTCAAGCAAACACAGGGACCAACAGATTCTTTAGGAGAATAATCAGAAAGAACATTAAAACTTAAAGCTGTCAAGAAAATCAGCCCCAAATTTTATTTTATATTACACCACTTGACACTGACATTTTTCAAAAAGGTTGAATACACAGAGGACATTAGGTTTTCCTAATGTCATTTAATTATCTTACTGGACACTTAGGAGAATGAATTAGACTCTTCCACAGAAGTATTTTGCTTAAAATATTCTTCCTAAAAATTCTCCTCTAAAGTTATGATTTTCATAATTCTTTAAAACACCTGTGCCCCCACATATGGAGAAATCACTTACATTTTTATGAATAAATAGCATGGTCCAATAGCTATTTTTATTATCACCAATTCTTTGTGGTTTCAAACCCAACACTGTTTTTAATACAGAAAATATTTAAATGAGAACGTGTTTCTGACTGCAAACACATAAATGAAACATTGCACAAATAGATATTCACATTTGATGAAATCTATAGTTTCCTATGTACAGGTCAAGGGTTATCTTTTGAATTATTGTAACAAAGACATTTTTATCATAATTATAAATGAATTATACATTTTGTTTACATGTCAGAATTTAATAATAATGTTTACTGAGCATCTACTATTTTTATAGCATCCATGTTATATGTTTCATATACTTTAATTCTTTTTTTAGTCCCAACAACCTTACAGATAAGGTATCATTTTATTTGCTTCATATATGAAAAAACAAACAAACTGGGAATCAAAGAATTAAGTAATTTTTCCATCATCACATAGAAAGAAATGATGCCTCTGAAATTTAAAATACACTTCCCTAACCTCAAAGGATGACAATGCTGGAATAAATATGAGCAACAAATTTAAATGGTCGGGGGCAGAGAGGATGCATAGCTAACATTCACGGTCAGATGAATACTGTTTTCATTTGGAAGTGGATGAGTAAAAGTGAGAAGTTGAATGCACATTGCTTCAATGATTCCCCTACTCACTGACAGTGTTTGTGTTTCACTTTAATGAGAACACGAGAAGTGTGATACAGCAAAGTGGCTCACAGAGTTATCAAAGCATTACGCACTCTCTGCTCTTTAATGAAATATTAGAGGTAATTTCAACTCATTATTAACTAATATATACACCGACAAAACTGCATCTGCATCTGCATTGTATAACCAATAAGCAAAAGCCACTGATTGCCATTCCTGTTCACATCTCCTACCCCGTCTCCACACTGCCTCATAAATCAACCCCGACCTCAGAGACAACTTCTATCAGCTCTCTCTATTCAGCACTGTATGCTTGGATGGTACCCAGAACTGAAAAGGGATTTAAAAGTTTCCAAAGCAATAGGTTAGTAGATGAATATGGATGAGTAATCAAAAATATGAAATGTTGAAATATTTTAGAGTACGGGAACAGTGCTAGGTGTCAGATACAAGAGGAGAAGCTCAGTGGACAACAGAGTGTTTTAGTGGAGAGCTATCAAGTGCTATTTGGATATGTGGAATTCAGTAGCGACTGCTTTGGGATAATGCAGCCCAAGTACCAACAAATTATTTTCATGGTGGTAGAAGTTACTAGGTCTATTTGAGCAGATTAACGATTGTTTAAGGGAAACATTTTGTCTCTAAAGAAAAACCTTCTTTCACCATATTGCTTCATTCTGATTCCTTAGAAGAAAATTCAGATGAAGGAAAGAAATGATTCGTGCCCAGAAACTACAGCATAATTTTAAATGCTCCGTAAGTATATAGGGTTTGGAATCATGCATTGAATTTATAAGCCATGTAACCATAGGCAAATTATCTGGCATTTCTAAGGCTCTTTTATGTGTTTGGTACATTTGAAATAAAATATGAGTTTGGCAGCAACTATATTAAAGTACTAAGCAGAGTGCTTGGAACAAAGTATAAGGTGAACTAATGGTTATAATATGAATATCATTTTTACTATTTTTACACTATACTAATTTTTCATATGGGACTTAGGTTAACCTTGATGAATCACAATGAAACAAAGAAACACAAACAAAAGGTCCATGCACTATTACTCATATCATAGGAAATTCAGAGGAAGGATAAAATATATTTTCAACTCTGGTTAGGGAACTTATGATCCTTAAACAAAAAAAGGGGGCCTTGAGGAGAACTCCTTTTTCTGCAAATTGCTTCCAGGCTACTAGGGTCAGAGTAAAAAACAACTCAATATGTTTATCCATCTCCCTAGTCAATGCCTCTACCTGGCTGAAAGGCACCTGAAATTTAGCATGTCTAAAACTCTGTATCTATTTCCTCCTCCACACTAGACATCGCTAGTTTTCTTTTGCTTAGAATGGTACATCCAGCTTCTCCATTGCTCAAGCAAAAACAGAACAAAACAAACAAATGAAAAAAAAAAAAACACCAAAAACAAAACTGCCACTCATCCTTGACTCTTCCTCTCACTGTCCACTTAAAATACATCAAGAAATAAATGTCAACACTGTATTTGAAGTACATCCAGAAGAGATTTGTTACAAGGAGCTGTTTTGTGAACAAAAATTTGTTCCATCCCAACATGATCTTCACCACAATTGAAATATCCTCTTGCCTGGTGTCCCCACTTATAAAATAGTTTGTCTATTTAGCGTGGCCTTCTACATACTGTTTTGCAGCCAGAACTCTAATTTTTTAAAGACATATGTTATATCATATCATTATTACGCTCTAAATGCTCCAACAGCTTCAATTTCTTTATTTTTATTTCTTTTAAGTTTATTTATATTGAGAGAGAGAGAGAGCAGAGAAGCAGAGAGAGAGAGGGAGAGAGAAAATCCCAGGCAGACTCGGTACTGCCAGCACAGAGCCTGATACAGAGCTCAAACTCACAAACCGTGAGATCATGACCTGAGCAGAAACCAGGAATCGGATGCTTAACCAACTGAGCGCCCCGAGATTCAACGTCTACACAGGCTAGAACTCAAAGTCCTTACTCTGGCCCGTATATAACAGAACCCCTTATCATATGGTCCCTTAGTAATCTCTCCGCTGTTCATATCACAAAGTCTGTTCTTCCTTCCACATGGCAAGCATCCTCCCCACTCAAGTCTGTTTTATTTACTCTTCCTTCTGTTGGAACAACTTCCCCCAGTGACCCTGATGATTCATTCCTTCATTTCTTCAGGTACTCTTCGAACGTACATCCTTGTCTGTCACGTAAAAAGTAGAACTTTTCATAGTTATCTATAAATGTATTCTGTTATATTGTTCTCTATACAACACTTTTATACAATTACAATTTATACACTTATCATTTCTATAGAATTGTACATTTGTCCATTTTCTCTTGTTTTTTGTTGTGTGTCCTGCCCCACTAGAATGTAAGCTCCATTAGAGGTTATATATTTTGTTATTCACTGTATATTTCAAGCATCTAGAACATTGCCTGGTGCATAGTCAGTACTCAAATATTTTTGTAGAATAACCAAATGAATATTTTATATTTTTGTTTTAATATCCATGCCTTTATATTAATACTTTCTTAAATTATTAATTGGTTTAGTCAATAATTTAATATGATAACATTAAATGTTTAAGTTCCTGCCAATATTTTAGTTTCTTAAAATTAAAAATAAATTATATTAAATTAGTTAATAATTTAGTATTTAATAATTCAATATTAATAATTCAATATTCATACATTGTTTATTTTATTTTTTAAAAAATTTTAAATGTTTTTATTTATTATTGAGACAGAGAAACAGAGAGTACGCGGGGGAGGGACAGAGAGTAGAGGGAGACACATAATCTGAAGCAGGCTCCAGGCTCTGAGCTGTCAGCACACAGCCTGATGCAGGGCTTGAACCCACGAACTGTGAGATCATGACCTGAGTCAAAGTCAGCCACTTAACTGACTGAGCCATTCAGGCACCCCTCATATATTGTTTAAAGTGTTAAATATGTTAACTTTTAAATTCTTTAATATTTATTTCATTCCTTAAAGAACAGAATTGTCTTAAAAGTATTTGAGTTTAAAGGAAGGTAAGATTATCATATGATAGAATTCAATATAGACCATATATACTTCCTTTAAAGAGTCTACTTCTCTATTTAACTTCTAAGGTTTTCTGTAGAGCATCCTTTTATAAGCTAATTAAGGCATACCAGCAGTTATATCTACTTTCTACATATTCATTTCATGAAAGTTTATTGAGCATGTGCAAGGCATCATAATAGGTATAAGTTTAAGAAAGTGAGCAAGATAGACAAAATCCCTACCCTAGATATCATAATGCTTTAATCCCTGATTATATGATCATAGGCCAGCTACACTAGAGCAAAAAGGACAAAAACAACACATAAAATAGGATGTATAAGCTTTAACCATAAAGACTTAGACTCCTGTGTTTTAAACAATATGCAAAATGACTTTAAGATTGTTAGTTTTTTATAACAAATAACATTTTATTTTTCATTGGGTTAAGTCCCACTTCATACCATCCACTGTGGGCAAATGTTTCATGTAAAATATCGCTGTCCTAAAATGGAATTATTGTAAATTAACCTTTGAATGCATTATAAGTTTTTCTCACACACACAAACACAAAAACACATGAAGAAAGCTTTATCAAGCAAGGAATTATTTTTCCTTTTTAAAAGTTATCTTTCAAAATCAGCAGTGATTTCAGTTGCCTTTATTTCCATTGAAGTTTCCTAGTGCAGGAATCACTGTCCAAATTTGTATGCCTGAAGAACTCTACTCTGTGCAACTAACTGCCTTTTAAGGAAACAAAACAAAACAAAACAAACTACCTCAGAAGCAATGCTAATTACACAGGAACTCGAGTAGAATTACATGTTTGATGCAAAGTGCATAATCAATGAGCTGTGGGAGTCCTTCCTTTGCTCACAATTATAAAGGAGAAACCTTTTTTTCTTCCTGCCTGGTTTATCACCCTCTTAACCTTACATGGGAAAACTTTGTCAATCAACGTAACTCCCTTTCACATTTGCCCACCTGACACATCTCACAAAGCGAGGAATCAGCTCCATACACTGTGTCATAAAATAATAGTGTGTTTCTCTAGAAACAAATTCTTTCCTAAAACTTGGTGTTTCGTCAAAAATGCTTTGATAATATTTTCTATGATTTTGTTTCAAAGGACTTCAAAATGAAAATGTCTGGATTTTGTTATTATAACAAGGTAGCACATTTTTACGGGTTTCTCTGAAAGGTATCTGAGAAGAACTAGTAAAATCATTATTTTGATTCAAAATGTTTATCTTCCCAAACATCGTTATAATGAGGCCAAAGTCACCTAATGCTTACACCTTTGTGACATCTGATGTGAAGGCAGCCGACGGGTTTGCTGGCACAGCTGCTGGGCTGCCTCTCCCCCCATGACTGTGGGGTCCACCTTCCAGAAGCCGGGAGCTGCTGGATTTGACATGCTGACGACTGAGGCTTGAAGATACTTCTCACTATTGTAACAGACTCAGGAACAGAACCCCAGGGGACACTATCACACAATTTGTAATCCTATCTGAATCTCAAAAATGTATCTTGAAATAAGACTTTGCTCTTTTCAAACACTGTCAATATTGACCATAGTCTTTCTTCTAAATGATCAGATTCCTCTAGGTGGTTACTACTGAAGGAAAAACAAAGGAATGTAATTAGAATGAACATTTTCCAGAATTTTAAACAAACAAAAGAAATAAGAAGCAAACTAATTATATCAAAAGAGAAAATGTATTGGCTAAAAAAGAATAGTATGCTGTTCAGAAACACGGGACCAATGTGGAATCACTGCATTTCTACAAAAATTTGTAAGAAATAAAAGAAAATATTAAATTTAAAAAACTTTAGCTGCGGGACATGTAGGTGGCTCAGCCAGTTAAATATTCAACTCTTGATCTGGATTATGGTTCAGGCCATCATTTCACCGTTCATTCGTTCAAGCCCCACATTGGGCTCTGCACTGACAGTGTGGAGCCTGCTTGGGATTCTCTTTCCCCTCTCTCTTTGTCCCTACCCTGCTTGAGCTCTCCCTCAGAATAAATACATAAGCTTAAAAAAAAAAAACTTTAGCTCAGTATTTAAAGAACAGTTATGTTACAGTTATACATTAAGCTATGATTCCACTCCATTAAAAAACAAAATGAATGTACTCCCCAAAGCAAGAAAACAATATCTGGTTTATACTCACTGGAAAAACAACAACAACAAAAGTTTGTTTTCAAGACACTGGACACAAGGCAACAAGGTCAGTGATTCCAGGAAAATAGGACATAAATGACGTGACCCCAGATTACCAACTTAAGAGAGTTTTCAGGCCTCAGAACAGAGGGACCCCAGGGGGCCTGGTAGACTCCCTGAGGTGCGGCCATGGAGTTGGGATTTAGCATAAAGCAAGGAGGCTACTGTTTGGAAGACAGGGTACCAAAGCGGAGAGAGGTACATAGAGAGAACTCTAGAATTCAGGTCCAGTATATCAGACCATTCATCTGAGAAAACTATGGAGGTGAGAGAAGGATTAGTAGGGTTTGTAATATTAGAGCTTACAAAGGACCTGTGATAGTTCATGGCCAGGCTGGATAACCTCATGGTTCACTGGGCACTGAGTAGAGAACAGAAGAGTCTTGATTTGGTATTGGGTAATCATTAATCCAAAGGTGAGCAACCTCTGAATGAAAAGGTCATACAACAGTTTCTGGAAGGGATCTGTTCTGACATAATATCTTTCTTGGTTGATCAGTAAAACTATTTTCAGAGTCACTGAAGCTACTCTAAATTATCATTGTTTGCTTCAAGACCTCACTGAAATCCGTACACCAACTTTCACTATACTTGTGATAGAAAACTCTTTATTTTCTTCACTAAGAAACAAGTAGAAATATAAGCTATATTTCTTTCAGTTATTCCCCAAAACACAAAAGATAAAAGAAGATATTAAAAGACAGCGTTAGAAAGACAAATTTTCTTTTCATGAGGATAACTTTTAATAAGAAAATACATCTCCTCAGAACTGCATATTTAGACTTTGAGTTTTCCAAGTTGAGTTAAAATGTCTAACTTTTACATATTTTTTTCATAAATCGAAATAATATCTTCATTCAAATTATAAGCAGTTTATGATTGATTGTGTTTATTACTAGTATTAAAGGAGCTACCTGTTAGTGATCAAATTTTGGGACAATACTAATAATATGAAGATATGTTCAATTTCATAGTTAATGTTTCATTATTTAATGTAAATGGTATTTTTAATGTGTAATTTCCCACTTAATTATATTTCAATTTAGTGTACTAAAAGTATGTTTTCCACTGGAACTCACAATGATCACTCTTCCAAGTTCCTGAAACTTATGCATATCAGACAGGTAGCTTTTCAAAATACCCTTCCTTTAATACACACGCATTCCATTGTTTCACGGCTTTCGGTTATAACTGATGCTCATTTTGGCTCACATTTCTTTTTTTCACATTACCTCAGCTACCACCAAAAACTTTAGAAAATTAAATTAAATCTCAGTGGTCTGTACTGAAAAAAAACTAAACATTGGATATTGACTTGAAAGCTTTCGTGTAAGACCTAAGCTAGATCTAATTTGTGCAAATGACTCTGTGTTATGAGAGTACAATTGAATATATTGATTTTTAAAAGAGTCTTTTAAAATATGTCAACATGAAAACATTAGTTACAAAATTGTAGTGCCCATAATATTTTACAGAGTACAGCATACAGGGGAATTCAAAACTATAAAAATCTGTTTCCAAATTTATATTGGATATTCTCAGATGCCTCATTAACTTGAAATATATCATCAAATAATCTGCGTTAAAACCTATCTGCAGTAACTTTATTACACATTCTAAGACTGTTAAATATTCAAACTCTTTTGAGTGTGTCTATTATTTGAAAGGATAGCATTGCTTTTACAGTTTTACTTTGGAAACATGCTAGTGTGTCCATATTTTCATTTCAAACGTGTATTCATGATATCACCCCATGAACTGGACCCTGGCAGCTCAGGAATTGATTTCCCAAGCATTACTAAACCAAAATCAACATAAAAGTCTGTGGGTCATATCACTAAACTAAACACTATATATTTAAATGTATGCATTTCAAGTTTCAGCAAGAGAGGAATGTGCCTTTTACACCTTTGTGGTGGCCATCAAATTGCTTTTTTGACTCCCAAAGTTATTTATACAGAACTTGCACACATAAAACAAGTAAGTATTTATCTACTCTGGTATATGCATAAACAGAAAAGGCTGTGGGACCACAGCAGGGCCCCCAATTACAAGTCAGCCACAACTTTTCTATGTGATTATTGGCTACAGTGAATCTGGAAAAAAAATATTGCTGTTGGATGTTAACGTCTTCATATGCTTTTACACATCCCTGAGACGAGAAAGGCACTACAGAATCTTACAAATAAGTGACCTTTTTTCCTAGTTGCACAGCATGTTTTTAGCAAAGAAAAACATGTGTGGGAAACAAGCAAAAACACCTTTCAAAATTAATTTGTGTCAGGAATGAAGCTGTTTCCAACGCTAATTTCAGTCTGAAAAGGATTTCAACACTTGGCATTTCTCTTTGTCAATATATCTATATGAGTTTCTGTTTCTGATGGCAGCAAAAAAATCTTGTGGAGCCTTGCTATAAGTTGCATCTTTTAATACACACTGTGTCTAGCGACATTTTTGCTAAGGAAGTCCTCACGCATGCATGGACTCTCAAATCTCTTGGTGAACTTAACTTTCTATTTCAAAATAAAAATGGGTAAATTTCATTTTCTTTTTGATTGTTTTTAATGTTTATTTATTTTTGAGAGAGAGAGAGAGAGAGAGAGCGAGCAAGCACGGGTGAGGGAGGAGCAGAGACAGGGGGACACAGATCTGAAGCAGGCTCTAGGCTCCAACATTTAAGGATACAGCCTGACACGGGGCCTGAACCCAAGAACTTCAAGATTATGACCCGAGCAGAAATCAGAAGCTTAACTGACTGAGCCAACCAGGTGCACCCCAAATGGGTAAATTTCTAATTTTATTTCTATAAATTGGCATAATTTATTTTGGAATTTTGTTTAGTAAAACTTAAAAAATGCAATAACAAACTATACTCAACAGTGAGGTGTATATCAAAAGTTAGATACTTAGATGTAGATGATGTAGCTTTTCTTCCGGTTTCATTCAACCATGGAAACTATGAGTACGTATATATTTCAGTAATTATTTAGGTAAAAAAAACTAAGATAACAAAATGGAAACTAGAATTCATTGTGTTTTGTTATAATCAGTAAAGTCTATTATATATTTTCCTGTAGCTTTTTAAAAGTCATTGCCTTTGAACAGAGAACACATATAAACTTATCTATTTTCACTACTCATAACAATGTTTGGTTATTAATTTTAAATTCAAAACCCACAAGTCTGTATTAATAATACCAATTAATAAGTTCTTTCAATAATGATAAAAATTAAAATGGGCTTTCCTTAATATGTAATCTAGTAATGGTTATAATAACTTTTTATAAACCTATTTTATTAGTAGAATACCAAGCCACACGCTACTGGTTGCCCATCAGAAAATATTTGCCATTTCTTCTGTTCTAATGCTCTGCTGAGTTTGTGCAGGTATAAAAAAGGAATGTGCTCAAGGGGGAAGTGAGCTCTTTTCCCCAGGGAATAAATTATGTGTGGCATAATTCATTCATGGTTAATTCATGAGCTGGTATTAGTTATTGGTTCAGTGTGGACATGTGAATTAGTCTTGAATAATGAGACTTGAAAGACTATTTGCTTGGAAATATTCCTGAGCTTTTTTGTTTCCTCCTTCCTAAATAAAATGAAATTTATAAGATGTTCTAGAAGAAGTGAACTTGCTGTCTTTGGTAACAGTCTGTGAATATAGGATGCTTGAAGTTGCTGTAATTATCTTATGATGATGAATGTCAACATAATTATAGAGAAGACTTTTTGGAAGCTCTTCATGTTTGAACTGATAAACTAACAAATCCCAGAAACAGTTGCCCCTAAATCTCCAGTTTTATTTAAGACATAGTTCATCAGATATTCTGTTTTTTAGAGCAGCAGATATATATCTACAAGACACTCACGCCATAGATCCTTTAAGTGAAGATCCCCTGCAGGAGAGTTCATATGTCCTCATGTATTTTGTAAGTGTTTATAGAACTTTTTTTTGAAAACAAATTTAAATCATATATTCATATTTATCTGAGAAGGATTTATAAATATCTAATATTTGTTACTTTTGTTTACTCAAATCGCTCTCCCTTTTCCTATATACTATCATTAGTTAATTTTCTTTCTTTTTTATTTTTTTTTATGTTTTTGATTTATTTTTGAGAGACAGAGAGAGAGCACAAGCAGGGAGAGTCAGAGAGAGGGAGACACAGAACCAGAAGCAGGCTCCAGGCTCTGAGCTAGCTGTCAGCACAGAGCCCAATGCGAGGCTCGAACTCACGAACCGTGAGATTATGACCTGAGCCGAAGCCAGACGCTTAACCGACTGAGCCACCCAGGCGCCTCTAGTTAATTTTCTTTCAAGCCATTCTTTCTTCCTCTCTGACCATGAGGATCCTATGGAGCTGAGCCTGCTCTCCCATTCATGGAAGGATAACATTGACTGGTTCGGTGACATCCAGATGAACCAAACCATAACATCAGATTCCAACTTGGGTCCTTAATTTCTGCAATTCTTTGTTTGGTGGCATTTACAGCTAGAGCTGCTGGTAGCCATCTTGCCACCAGGAAGGCTGAGAGTCTGTGGGAGAAGCTGCACTGAGAAAAGTGCAGCTACAAGGAAGAATGAAGTTCCTGATAACACTGTTTGACTCATTGAATCAGTACTGCCTGAAGAAGAAATAGTCCAAACTCTTCACTTACAGGAGTTAATAAATTTACTCTGGGTTGAGTATCTGTCACATACAACCAATGAGTCCCACCTAACACACTCAATAATCTACTTCAAGCAGACTTCTTTCTTGTAATTCACTATATAAGATGTATGGAGTATTTGTAATTGTCCCAGTGGAATTATTATGCTAGGAATAGTAAAATAGTATGTAATTATTAAAAATAATTCCATAGGGTTTTATCTTAAATTTTTAAAAATAGGGGCGCCTGGGTGGCTCAGTCGGTTAAGCCTCCGGCTTCGGCTCAGGTCAGATCTCATGTTCGTGGGTTCGAGCCCCGCGTCGGGCTCTGTGCTGACAGCTAGCTCAGAGCCTGGAGCCTGCTTTCGGTTCTGTGTCTCCTTCTCTCTCTGCCCCTCCCCCTCTCATGCTCTGTCTCTCTCTGTATCAAAAATAAATAAAACATTAAAAAAAAGATAAGGATGTTAAAAATAATAGCATACTGTACCCATATTTTTCTGCATATATTATTTGTTAATTTCTATATGGAATTTTAAAAACTCATCTCTGTAAATAGAACAGACTTATTCATGGAAAAAAGTAATTTATTTTGCTTGAATTCATGGTCCACTGATCCCATTTGTATTCATTTAAATGTTTCTCTGGATTTTTGTATCTTTTTTTGGAGCTTTTCACACTATTCTTTATGTCTGAACATAATTTGTCATGTTTTTATTTTTATCTCATTGTCTTTTAGCACTGTATAGTGGGTATTTTTTTAAATAATGGATGACTCTATTAATACATCAATTTTCTCTTAATTTGGCTTTAAACTCTTATATAAGTCATTGACTTTCTCAGGTCTGTTACCACATCTTTGTGTTCTAGAAGTTTAATGTGATTATTATCAAATGTGCTGTATCATTTTGATAGTCTTGCTTTTTAAATGTTCATAATTTTAATTTTTTTAAATTTCATCTTCTGCATCTTCAAACATACTAAATTTACTAAGTTTATATTTTCACTTAATTTCCAACATGTGTTGTATTTGATAATCTGGGTCTGCTGTTTGTTGTTTTTGGTAATGCTTTGTCCTGATGACTTACTGTCTCCCAGAGTGGCCCTGTGCTCTTAACTGAGTTCATAACCATTGGAGCTTTATCTGTGGGAATACTCTGACACTTGGGTTTACGGGGATTGCTCCAAGCATGCTTTGAGCATGGTTCTTTTAGACACATGAGACCTAATCTGAGAACACTTTAAACTGACTTCTGAGTTTAGGTTTATAAATCAATGGTTAGTATAAATACCAGACCCATATGCAGTGAGAGTTGGTTTGTGGTTAAAAATTCTCAGGGAAGACTTTTTATTCTGCCTCCCCAAAGCCAAGTCAATATCAATACCATACAATAGGATAAACATTCTACACAAGAACACTTGGGATAGAATTAATTTACATTTAATAGTCTAGAAGAATTAAGTCACCTGTTTAAACAGGAGATAGTGCCAACATTGAAGTTGAAATTACAGAAGAGAGCACAACTATAATATGAGAAGATAATTTTCATTTTCAGACCAAGAGACAGATTGTTGTCTCACAAAATTTCACTTACAGCTTTATCTGCAAAGGTCTCTTCATAAAATGCTAGCGTCAAGGCAAACTGTACAACTGCATATATCCTTAATAGTTGGGACACCGATGACGCATAGGGCACTTCTTTCCCCGTGACCTAAGAAGACAAGAAAGAAGCTTTTCCTTTATCTTGCTCTCTGGCTTATTCCTCTCATTGAAATTCACAGTAAGTAAAGACGAGGTGTGCAAGAGAAAGGAAAATCCTTGCTGCCTTTTTATTTTATTTTTTCCAAAATGACTCAAACATTCCTTTATATTTTGATAGAAAAACATAAAAGCTCAGAAACTTGTTCTTCATTTCAGAAGCATCATGATTTTAATTTAATCTACTTTAAACAAACCAGTATAAGAATTGAGTCAGCAACATTTACTGATGACAAATACAACAAAAATGAACATAAAAATATGAAATATGATTACAGAAATATGTCCATGATTATACATAAAAGTAAAGAAAAATAAAAAATGGAAGGTGATTTGTAGTAGTGGAGATAATTATGCCTAAAAGGGAACTATTGTTTTGTTGGAAACAACTTTCCTAAATTACGGAGCTTCCAAGAAATACTACAACTCTACATTTATAATGCAAATTTAGGCACAGATAGGACTTCAGAATTTTCATTTTGGATTGTCTATTAAAAAACTAGAAAAAAAAAATATATGGATCATCGCTAACTAAACTTTCCCGAGCTGAAATAAGCAAATTATTTTCACCTGTATCAGGTTTGCTCATTGTTACATAACTGATTTTGAACATAACTAAAAATATCTGGGAAATTTCAGCAAAGCAGCTTTCATAACGGGGTGAAAAAAACATCCTTATGTAGATCAAAAGTTTTAAAAATAATGATTTTATTTTCTTGTAATATTAGCTACTTTTATACTTATATTACCTTTGATATCAACAATAGTTTACTCTTTCTATAGCTTTCAGGTTACTATTAGTGACAGTTATTTTAATAAGGAATCACAATATATATCCTGAAGGACTGAAAAGAAAATCTTTCTTTTTCATCTCTGTAAGAACTCCAGATTGAAATTGAATTTTTCATTTGGTTTCCAGGGTTTTAAATCTCTACCTCATTGACTTTTGGGTTTTAATATGATTTCTGAATTTAATGCTACTACTGTATTACAGAATGAATAAGGTTATGGTCTAACCTAATAACCACATCACCTTTGTGTGGCTTTTGACCTTCCATTCTAGAGACTTTTTTTTTTTTAATTTCAGTAGAGTCGATACACAATGTGACATTAGATTCAGGCATATGACTTAGTGATTTGACAAATTTATAAATTATGCTATGTTCACTACAAGTATACCTACCATCTACCCTGATATACTGTTATTTTAATATCCTTGGCTATATTATTTATGCTGTGACTTTTATTTCTGTGATTTATTCATTCCATAACTGTAAGTCTGCATCTCCTACTCCCCTTCATTCATTGGCTGTGCCAATTTACATTTCCACCAACAGGGTACAGGGGATTCTTCTTCTCCACATCCTCACCAGGACTTGCTATTTCTTATCTTTTTGATTTTAGCCATTCTGAAAAGAATAAGGTGATACCTCATTGTGGTTTTGATTTACATTTCCCTGATGATTAGCGATATCGACCATCTTTTCATTTTTTCATGAACAAAATGAAAGCTAAACTGAAGCATCTTTAAGCCTCATCTAGTAGTTTTAGGATTCTGTGACCATCCCTGGTGGTTTTAGGATTCTGTGACCAAGTAACATATGTTTGTGTAGTTTTTGCTCTACATAAAGGTTCTTTGGTGTAGGTTTGAATGGATCCAATAACTAGCCTCTGCTGCTATGCCTCCGAACCATGCTCCCCGGCAAGAGGCAGTGTCATCCTGGGAGAGGCCCCGAGGTGGTACCCACTCAGAAAGTTATGCACCACAGGGCTCTCTCTGCCTAAGGGAACATCTGTTTTCAGATCTGCATGAAGTCGACATATATACAGGCTGGCTGTAGACCTAATAATAGGATACTAATCTTCACCATCACTAATATGAACTCTATTTACCTCTGGGATTTCTTCGCTTAGTCCAAGTCTTGGTTTACCTGGACCCCATCCTGGTCCTTTAAATATGACAGAAAACTTATTGAAGAATCCAGGTGTGGCCCAGAATGTAGTCCATATGTAAAGTAAATGGTGGAACTAGAAGAATAAAAATAGAGCTTACTTAAAATAAGAAAAACTCATAACAAAAGAATTAAGTACAATGAATCATACATCTTATTTTATTTATTTCCTGTTCAATGACATCTATATGTTTTTCCATAATATACAGGTTATGTGTAATATGGTTAATGTAGATTAATATGCAGTTGCATTCCAAACTGTAATTCATTCTATTCATTCTGTGTCCTTTAAGTGTGTTTTTGTCAATATTTCTGAAGCCCCACACAATTATCATTTTGAAGTTAAAGAGGACAATTATTTAGAAAATCAGCAAAAATTAAGATCTTTGCTTCCAATGGAGTTAACCAGTAACTTGCGCACTCTACATCCGTGTCTAATGATTTTCTTTTAAAGTCTTGCTAAATGAATATGTACGTTGACCACGAAAACATACAACTATTATATATTTAAAAATAGCCCTTTATTTGCTGTATTGAGTTATAGACAATCATACCCATATTTATGGAAACACATTCAAAGCCATTTCTGAGTCTTTTAGCAGAAATCCACATTCTTTAAACAACACTGTATATTTGACGTGTCCAGAAGTTAAAAGTATGGTCACACATGATAAGTACTCAGCAAATATGAGCTATTAGGATAATTAGAAACATTCCATTCATGTGATACATGTGATATTCCATGCATGTGATAAAAATGCATCATAGTATTAAAAATAGTCCTAATGGTTGTGCATCAGCTGCAGACTCTAGAAATGAGTTCTATTATAAATGAAGTAATAAATTAATGTACATGAAGTTTTGGATCTATGGGAATTTGTAGTCTCATTGGCATGTTCACAGTTTTTTAAAGAATTTAAAGTGCTAGGATTATAAAAGTGGTTTTAAATTTGCTTGAAACATTACAATAGGAAATCTGAAGCAATTCATGAACAGTGCAGGGTTTAGTGGGCAGATTTTAAGGTAAATGGAAATTCCAGATGGAAATTTACACTGAGGTTGAATAATAATAGTACAAAACTTACTGTGCTTAGGAATTATAACACATATTAATACACTTATCTGTTGTGTTATTTTGAAAACTGACTACACTTTATTGGTCTCATTCTAGACATAAGCCATGAGAAATGCACAATGGCATTTTAAAATAAGGAGTACTTTTCCACTTATGGGCCTTCCAATGCCCTGAGAGTCCTGGACTCCAAGGAGAGCAAAGTGAATGTCCTATGCCCAATAATAAAGGGGGGAAACTTCCTCTATAGCTAGTGGAGGCCATCATCCATTGCTTTTGATACATCTGAGGATAAGGTGAGAAATTTACCTGAATATAAAGCAATACAAGTGAAAGTAAGTATATATTTTTGTAGGTTCAAGAACTCCTAATTCACACAACATTGCCAATATGGCATTTCTGACAATGTAAGTAAGAGTCTAGAAGCCTTTGCCTTACACACAGTTGTTATAAGAAAATTTTTATCTAAGGGCAGAGGCCTGGGGAACTGGACCTAACAGATTCAGCAGCAGCTCATAGAGTCTGATTGTCTGACTATTATGTCCCCCTAAATCCTGTCATCTAACTCCTTGTGTGGGTAGTGTTGTGAGGTTTACAGACTCTCATCTGTCTCAGTGATGAGCCCCTTTTTTCTCAGGATTGTGCACTCCCACATCCTTGATCCTTAAAGGACCAGAAGGAAACAACAGGTTTGGCAGCGCCCTCACTTTAATAAGATTCTTGCATGATTCATATGCACATGAGGTTTCAAAGGTTCCTTCCCAGAGGACAAAGATCAAGCTATTTCCCTTTTAATGTCCCTATTACAGAGATAAGATTATACCAAGTGCAAAGGTAGCTCTCAATATATTACTTGTAAATTAATTTTCATTCTATAAAGTTTATTAAGAAAATACTCTGAACTATTTGCTAATATTCTCCTGAGGGATATAACTTTAGGGGTGGCCAACAGAGAGAAAGGGAAATAGAGAAACAGAGAGACAGAGATGGCCTACAGTTGAGAAGGAAGAAAATGAATGAGAAGTTTTTCTCTCTTGAAGTGGGAGATAAATATACATTTTATTTGAAAAGTGGAAGCAATTTGTGATGGACTTTTCTGTAAAGAGGCAGCACAGTGTAAAAGTAGAATTGACTTAGGCCAGTCTCGGGCTTGGCCTGCAACCTTCCTTGGTTAAGTCTGAATCTAGCTGCGTGTGGCTGGTTGAACTATTTAAAGCCTGGGAACCTCAGCCTCACGCACTAAAAAAATGAGGATTAAAAAGTATCACTATGTCATAAGGTTTGAGTAAGCGTTTTATTAAATATTTGTACTGAGCTGCTAGCAATACCTTGTCCATAGTAAAAGCTCAAGAAATGTCCATTTATTCTGTTAGTTTAACTTGCCTAAAAACTTGGAAGAAATAGGTTCAGAAAGCAGACGTGACATGAACCTGTAACTCCTTCCCTTCCTGGAAGCTGTAAACCCGGTTCTCTGCACAGAGCTGTCAATGACTGACCTCTTCAGCTTCTCCAGCATTCTTACCTTTCTCGCATTTGCGAGCCCCTAACCCCAGGAGTGTCGGTGGTGCTCTGCTGCTGACCGAGCGGAGCTTCCCAGACATTCCTCATTTCTCTAGTGCGAGCCATTGCGATCAGTGAACAACCAACACCACATGTCTAACAGAAACCTGGTCCAGCGCGGCAAGTCTTAGCAGGTGAGGTCATGTGCAGACCTAACCGACTTGTAATAGCTCCTGACATCTAGGTCCGAGTAGAGTAGGGCAAAGGCCTCATGTTGAATTTCTAACCAGAGTCATGCGGCCTTGAAGCAAATATTTTTCTTACTGCGCTATCAGTCTTAATTATGCATTTACTACTGCTCCTTCTGAATCCATGAATATATTTCACATCTATTCTGAGAAAGAATATGTCTGTTTGAAGACCTATTTTTAAAAGAATTCTCGGGAGTAGGTATCTTTGAAAGTTCTTATAATGAGTTGTTTTCAAATGCATTTTGTCCAAGTTGATTCAAGATTTTGTTTGAGTGCCAGAGTTACTGCCAACTTCTTTTAGGGTTAAAAAAATTTATTTTCAGGATAGTTTGATGTACTTTCACCTTTGAACAACTGATCTTTATTTTATCAATAAGATTTATGAAAGGATATAACCAATTCAGAAATAATAAAACCAATTACATTACCTGCACCATGAATGGTTCAAACGTATTAATGGGATGTGTTAGACCATATATAACTTTTTCATTTTCTGCCTCAAATGTCCCTGAAAGATAAACATTAAGGATATAATCTTTGACTTTCTATGAGCTAAGGAGCTAAGTTACTATATTTATGTTCATATATATCTTACTTACCAAAAATTCTATCCCATATAATAAGAACGCCGGCATAATTTTTGTCAATGCAATAACGGTTTCTGCCTATGAAACAAAATATCTTTAAAAAACGTTTTGAAAAATGAAGTTATACTTTTGAAACATCTTGTTGTATTTTAGAATCCATTCATAAATTTAGGACTTATGCAACAAAATGATTTTTCTAAGACTCTCTTTTCACCCATAACGTTATTTGCTAAGTAAACTGCTTTTGTTTTACTTACTTTTGAGTGAATTTTACCAAAGAGACCAAAGAATTCCTTAAAACTACATATATTTAGAATTATCCCAGATTTCTTTTGCAGAGAGAAAGAAAGAGAGAGAGAGAGAGAGAGAGAGTGTGTGTGTGTGTGTGTGTGTGTGTGTGTGTGTGTATGCAGTGGAGGGGCAGGGGGAGAGGGAGAGAGAGAGAGAGAGAGAATTTTAAGCAGGCTCCATACCCAGTGCCGAGTCTGATGCAGGGCTTGATCCCATCTTTTTTTTCTTTTTAATGTGTTTGTTCTTAATTTTCCAATTTTTAAAATATCTTGGGTAATTCTAAGTAACTTTACTTTTTACTAACAAAGAGTAGGGGTGCCTGGTGGCTCAGTCGGTTAAGCTCCAACTTTGGCTCAAGTCATCAATTCACTGTTCATGAGTCCAAGCCCTGCATCAGGCTCTTTGCTGACAGCTCAGAGCCTGGAGCCTGCTTCGGATTCTGTGTCTCCCTCTCCCTCTGCCCCTCCACCTTCAAGCGCACACACTCACACACACACACAAATTCTCTCTCTCTCTCACTCTCGCTCTCTCTCAAAAATAATTGTTCAAAAAATTTTAAGAAGACTCTCAAAGAGTAATAATTAATATCTAAATGCCCCCCACAAAGGCAATAGAGAATAAGGTAAATAATATATCTATATTTGCATTTCGTTGGTTTTTAAAATTTTGAAGTGAGTTGCTATCTCCACCCCTTCTCTCTGCATCTTTTCAGGGAAAACAATTTTCTACTTAGAATGAAACTTTACTACTTGTTTTAATCATAAAAGACATTAGTGAAAATTAAATTATCCTTAATTATTTTTATTAACCATTAACTCAAAACATATATTTTTCCTCCAAAGTATTCAAATTACAATTTAAATTGAAATAGCTGGACACAGTTTCTTTAATAATAAAAAAATGCTTAAATAGGTACCCCCTTACTGACATGAGTGTAAATCAAAGGAAAAAATATTAACTAACCTACCAAGCCACTGCTCCAACAAACTCAACTGTCTTCATGTGTCATTTCTTTACATGCTTTCTATACATGGCTTTCTATACATGCTTTCTATTACATGCTTTCTATACATTTGAAAATGAAGACCCAAGAGACAAACTTTCCCAGTCCAAAAGTAGTGTGGGGCTAGCTATACAAACACACAACCCATTGCCATATGCAGGATAAACAGTGGTTTTTAGTGGGAGGGGAGAGCATATTGCCTCTCAGGCGACATGCAGCCATATCTGGAGAATTTGTTGAGACTCACAACTGGGTGGGGATATTTTTTGCATGTAGAGTGCAGAGACCAACATCCTACAATACAAAGGGCAGCCCCGTTCCTAACCTCACATTTCCAAGTGAAGAACTGTCTGGCCCAAAATATTATTAATGCTGAAGGTAGGAGGCACGTGGGTGGTTCAGTCAGTTAAACTCAGGTCATGATGTCCCAGTCCATGAGTTTGAGTCCCATGTCAGACTCTGTGCTGACAGCTCAGAGTCTGGAGCCTGCTTTGTATTTTGTGTCTACCTCTCTCTCTGCTCCACCCCTACTCGTGTTCTGTCTCTTTTCTTCAAAAATTAAGAAACATTAAAAAAATTAAAACACAATAATGCTTAGGGTAAGAGATTCAAATATAAAACAACGAAAAGTGGGAATGTGCTCTGAAGTCAGAAGACATTAGCAACTATTTCTTCTTTGGTGTGGACTTACTCTTCTCCAGTCCTTACGTTTCCTTTGCTGTGAAGTAAGCCCCAAGAGCATAACACCCTTAGTCTCTCCAGCTTCATACTAACAATTCTCTTAGGAACCAGTAATGTCTGTGAAGTTTAGAAGAGGGAACTGTGCATGTGCAACCTGACTCCTCCCACTTCTCCTCCCTTTGAAGGGAGACGATGGGGTGGGGCTCGTATTTCTGCTCTGCTCCCAGCCAGGCTGAAAGGGACCTGCCCCTTGGGAAGGCAGGCCTGCAGTGTTCCAGCGTTGCCTCTAATGCCTGGAAACTTAGGTAAAACAGAACAGTAGTATTTATTATATTATTACTGTCTTTCTTTTCTCAACACTATGTTTGTGAGAAGTATTCAGGACATTGCAAGTTCCAATAGTTTGAAGATTTTTATTTTAATTCCCCATTACATGACTAGTCTACAATTTATCTGTTCTACTGCAAGCATTTGAATTTTATCTCTATTTTTTCTATCAACACATATGCTGTTATGCACATTCTTGTACAGGTCTTTGGGTACACACATAAGCATTTCTGCTATGTTTTATGATGATATCTTTAAACCTTAAGCACTAGCCACATGGGATTTTTTTCTTGGTCATGCCAATGCAGTTCACAGAATTGAGGCTTATAAATAAGTGAATTTCTGCCTATTGGGCTTTCTTGAAATCCCAACAATTTTCAAATTCAGAGACTTTCTGGTTGTATACAGGAATGACCCTCAACATTGGGCCGGGTGGTAACCTTCAGCATAAGAAGTGTGTATCCCCACAGCTGGTTAACCTGTTTTTCCCTACAACTAAGGAGATCTAGGCAGAAAGGAAAATCCAAAAGAGATTTTTCCCCCACCAATCCTTTCTTTGGAAAAGAGGCTTGTCCAGGTACAATAGAAGACATGATACCGATTTATACAGTGAGTGGTGACTATGTTGAACAATTGTGACAAAAAGGTACAAAATAATATTGTTTTTAAAGACTTGAGGAGAAAAAGATCAAATTTCCTTACCATGGTGAACTCGGTGATGGCTGGGAGTATTAAGAATCAGTTCCAAGGGACCCAGGTTATTAATGACCTGTTTGAAACAAAAGCAATATTTATACACATAGGTATGAATAGATGTTTATGTATATTCACATTAAATTTCGACATGGGTGAAGACACATACCAAGTTTTAAGGTTGACATCAGAGTAAGAAGAAGTTTCTCTGCTTCCTGGGGTTTCTTTGACAATGACAATAAGCTCCTAACTCTATCCTGGTGGGCAGCACAGTAGACTGGCTAAGAGTGGTGCTGCCTAAATTCAGCTTCAGGAGCCTCCATTTATTCCTATGGGATCTTGGGAATACAACTTAAGCTTTTATCACTCCATTTCCTCATCTTTCAAATAGAAATATTAAAAATATCTACATACTAATATTCTGAGGGTTGGAAACAATATGGTATTTATATACTACCACTGTCAAGGCATACTTCTCTCACATCTCCTGTCAGTTCACACTTACACCTTTTAATGATGTCTTTGTTGATTAATGGTAACAGCGCATAACTAAGGAAGGGAAAACATTGTGTTACGTAGTATTACATTTGCTTCATGGTTAGTTGAGAATTGGTTTCACCCAATAATCAACCATGTAGCAAATGGCTTACTATTGTATCTGTTCCCTACTGCATTAGGGCGATTCTGCTTATTCAAACAGAATCCTGAATGGTCTTTTATCTGTAAATGTACTATCTTTGACTCCAATTTACAGGTACAATTAAAAGTCAAATGTAGAGGCGCCTGACTGTCTCAGTCTGTGAAGCCTCCAACTTTGGCTCAGGTCATGGTCTCAGTTTATTAGTTGGAGCCCTGTGTCAGGCTCTCTGTTAACAGCTCAGAACCTGGATCCTGCTTTGGATTTTGTGTCTCCTTCTCTCTCTGTCCCTCCCCACTCACCCTTTGTCTCTCTCTCAAAAATAAACAAACATTAAAAAAATTAAACAAAAGCCAAATATATAAAGAGGTCATTCTCTTTTCAGTTAAGGACCCTTCAGAATGTAGTCTACAACTATGTTCTCTCTCAAAATTTCTTAGCAAGAATCCCCATGCCAGGGTCTGCAAATTCTAAGGAGTGTAGGAACCAGGTAGGTGCCATATAAAAGAACAAAAGGCCATATAAGGGATTTGATATGCCACATTATTAACTTTAAGCAGTATTGGGGACCCTTCCACTTTTGATTTCATTATTCTTCCATCAATTATGGCAGATAATATAATGTTCACTTGAATTATGATCTAGGTCGATTTGTCTACTAATGACAAAATCAATGCATTGTTATATTTTAAGGAATTAATCACCTCTAGAGTTACTTTCCATTTAGAGGATATATGAGGAAAAAGACATGTTAGATGACACTTAAAGGGGAAAATATCCACTGACAATGATGATACATGAAGTGGCCGCAAGTCAGTGGTACGAGGAAAGAAGGGAGTCATGTGACCGCTGAAGATAAAAAGATATTTAAGATACATAACTGTTGGGAGCGATCTGAACTCACCGGTTGGGTGAAAATTCCTGGTGAGGGTACGGCAAGTTTGCACGGTCTCTTGCCCCTAGATAGCTCCCAAAATCTACCTTCTTGTAACTTTCGTTTCTGCTTGGGCACCAAACCTCAGAGTGCTTTGCTGATTAGTGTCAGGAGTGGCCTGTCCCCCTGCCCTGTCCCTGAGGTGTGATTGCACCTGGTCAGGGAAGATGAGTAAACTAGATACACCCTAATGTAACTAAGGCTAGCAACATATAATGTTCCTCCTAGCTGAGCAATTAACTGATATAACTGACTACTTTCTGGGCCTGGATGACTTTGCAAAAGTCACTACTGCAATAAAATGTATCAGTCGTCTCTGGGACTGTGAGAGCAGACATTATGTCTCCTGGGAATCCTGTTTTTCTGGGAAACTTTCTCTTAGAGCTGTAAACAGCCTAATGACCCTTACTCATAAAAAACTGATCTTTATTATACGATGCTGTTTGCCTCTTGGTTAAAGGTCGCTTCCTTAGGGCTATAACTAAGGTTTTGTATAAAATACCTGTCCTTCCCATATAATAGCATCAGTGCCTGTAGCTAAGTTTTTTATGACAATCATTACTACTAGAATTGTAACTTCTGCAGAACTCATGTCCTGGAACATTTAAACATTATCTATGAGAAATCATTTACTGCTCTTTCTGCCCCTTGTACCTTTCACCATAAATAGAGCTAAAGAATCAGACAGAGTAGAGATGCCTGCCTGGTGATCAGAAAGAAACTCGAGGCTCCCTCACTCTCTCTTTTGCCGACACCATCCACCCCTCAGGGAACCCTGGATCTGCTGGAGCTGACTCCAGCACATAACAGCTAAATGTAGTGTGCTGATCTTCTCAGAATACTGATTTGAACAAGCCAAACACAAAAGATATTTTATAGGCAATGAGGGATAAGAAAATGATTATATATTATATATTGTTTAGGGAGAAGTAACTGGTTTTTCAGAGTTGTGTAACTGAAGTATACATGACATTAACCTATAGTTTGCTAAAAGATATTTGGCAATGAAAAATGAAAAATAAAAAAAGGATAACTAATGAAAATGAATCAAAACCATAATCATTTTTGATTAAAGTGATGGATATATATAAATGCATTCCATTATTCTCTCCACTTTTCTGAATGTTTGAAAAAAATTAAGATAATATACAGGTTTCTTTTGGGGGTGATAAAAATGTTCTGGAATTAGACATTGGTAACTATTGCATAACTTTGTAAATATCCTAAAAACCACTGACTTGCACAATAAAGAGTAAATTTTATGAAAAAAAATTTAAATAAAAGAAATCACTACTCTAGGAATACAAAGTAATGCTTAGTTAGCCAGGTGGAAATATTAATAGATTGCTAAAGTCCCAAGCAAATTTTTAGATTGCAACTCTTTATATAGCAGGGTTTAATCACTTTTTTGGCAATCTCTGACATGAAAACACCCAACTTACAGTTGCTCTACAAATGTGAACAGCTGCAGTAGCCACAGCGTCCTTAGCGTGGTGGTGGGGAGGGTCCTATACTTTCTTGAGGTAGAAGCTGCAGCAATGTTGCCACATGACATTGCTGCATCTCTCCATAGGACAGGTGTCACAGCCATCTGCTTAATAAATCCACCGTTTACACACCTGAAAGAAGCAGCCCTTGCCTTCCATCCTGCTGCCAAAGGGATTCTGAGTTTCCCTTATGCGACAAACCGAAATGTTTACATGAAAAGGATGTGTAATATTTCACGTCCTATATTGATTTAAACACCTTCCCTCCTTTTTTCTTTTCTTTTCTTTCTCTGTCTTTCTCTTTTCTTCTCCTTTACTTTCTCTTCTCCTTTCTTTTCTCTTCTCTTTTCTTCTCCTTTCCTCTTCCTTTCCTTTCCTTTCCTTTGGGCTTTCTTTCCCTTCCTTCCTTCCTTCCTTTCCTTCCTTCTTTCCTTCCTTCTTTCCTTCCATATTTCCTTCCTTCCTTCCTTCCTTCCTTCCTTCCTTCCTTCCTTCCTTCCTTTCTTTGTTCCTTCCTTCCTTCCTTCCTTCCTTCCTTCCTTCCTTCTTTCCTTCCTTCCTTCCTTCCTCTTCTAGCCTGGTGTTTTATCACCATTTTTAAAGTTACTTCCATGAGAAATATATTATCAACTCCAAACAACAGATTTTTTGTTTAACTCACAGAACAGAATTCATTTCTACCCAAAAAACTATCTGTATTTTTTTTAATCCAGGAGATCAAAATACTGCAAAAATGTAGTATGTATAAGGATATCAGACCACATTTCTAGCAAATCAGCCACAGAAGGCATTATCCCAAAAATACGGTACTAAAAGCCAGGGATTGGGAGGGGAATAAGTAGAAATAACCCTGTATTTTATTGGACTCCATTGCTTTGTACTTGGTGGAAAAATATTTGTTAAGAAGAATGGTGATGGATAGAGAACAAGAAAGTGGGGCTTCTCAGCAGTCATAACATTGAAATCTGATGCTCAGTTCATGCTTTGTATCTCTGGCAGAGAACCAGATGGGAAAGGAGAAAACCATTTTATCCTTGTTTGTCTCTTTGGTGCCTAACATATGTTACAAAAACA
Source organism: Suricata suricatta (assembly GCF_006229205.1). Taxonomy (NCBI): domain Eukaryota; kingdom Metazoa; phylum Chordata; class Mammalia; order Carnivora; family Herpestidae; genus Suricata; species Suricata suricatta. Next base: position 90,474,799 of record NC_043701.1, read on the forward strand.
GACAACAAAAGGGGGTGGAGGAGACTACACTGACCAGCTTCTGCTACCCAGATGCATTTCTGATCCTTGGTCCTGGTGTGTGTGCAGCCAGATTTAAAGCCACACAAATGGTGAGTGCATTCAGATGACTGGAGCCTTGGCTGAGTGCATTATTTTTTTAATGTCAAGTACTTTTCCTCAAAGAATGTCTTTTGCTCCTGCAGGCTAAACCGTGGTGATATCAATATTGAAAGCCCCCCCCCCCCAACAGTTTTTTTTAAAGTTAAAAGCCAAGTACAACACAGGCAACCACAGTCAAATTTCCTGGTAGTGCCTATGAGTACCTTAGAGCTGAGGAAGACCACCTCGGGAGGGAGATGATTCATCATTCAGACAGCCCAGTCAGAACCTCTCCTGTAGGAAACTCCTCTGACTCAGTCATGGAGAAGTCATCAATAATTAATAAGGATTGAGCATAACGACTTAATTATCACCCACTTTTGCAAATTCAGTCATTTAGCAATTCAACCACATCTAGCTTTGAATCATTTCCTGAAAATATGTTGCTGTGGAAATAATTGCAGCTATTCTCATGTTTAGAAAGTTACTTTTTGTCTTGTTTTTTTAAGATTTAGATAAGTTAATTTAAATGAAGTAATTTTCTAACATATCAAAGACTTAAAAGCAATATAGTTCTATACCTTGTTATTAAAAAAACATAAAACTGACACTCATAAAATTTCAATTATCAGTTCAAGTTCAAATAGCTTGAAGCCCTAAAGTCTTGGTTTCAACTCAGGAATTGTTCTGCTTTTCTATCACATTGCTCTTAAGAGATACAGAAATAGATCCATCAAATAAAAGCAATTTAAACTTCTAGAAGTTTCACAGAAAATAACCAAATGCTTTTTTGCCACATTCCAGGCAAAAGAAATCCAGACATTCATGAAGAACCTAAACACTTGAGATTCTAAACTGCCTCCTCAGGGGACTTTAAGCACTTGTAGTTATTCTTAGATTCCCAAAGTAATGATCTAAGTCTTGTATCCTGTCATTTTTAGTCAGAATTTTTAAACCTGAGAACCATGGATACCATTTTAGAAAGGCCATCATTAGGCTTCAGTAGGTCAAGAACACCCTATGTGTTATACCAAATTTTATGAATATGTGCCAATGGGTATTTTTTCTGGCAGGAAATTACTATTTTCATCATATAATCACAGGAATAGATGAGTCCTAGCGGGTTAAGAACTCTCATTCCCAACAAAGGTCTTTAGATTATTTCCTTTGCCCTTATTTATATTGTGTTTTTAGTTTTCATATTAATAAAACTTGGATGCTAATTTCTCATCCAAACTTCAGAAACAGTAACTTAAACAACTTTTTTGCCTATTTCTTGAAATTATTGTTTCCCAAAAACTTCACTTTTGAGCTGTTTTTATTTGTACATTATTATAAATGAACCAATAATAAATAAAATAATTTATAATAATAAGCTCCATCAATTATATAGATTAAATTTTATCCAGCCGAATTGCTCTGGATCATTTGCTGGACTGGCCACATATTCACTTCTCTCCAGTTTCTGGCAGGAGTGGGGAAAAAAGTATAAATTCAGGAGAATACGGGCCATAAGACACCATCATCTTTTCATCATGTCATTTCCCCTCCTCAAAAATAAAATTAATTCAAATAAAAGGCCTCTCATAATGTACTAAATGAAGCCCAACAGATGTGGAATTCAAAGCTGTTCAAACTCTTCCTCAAGTCCGAATTCCAATGCTCTCTTTCTTCTGCCTAAAAGACCTTAAGTTCCCATCTCAACCTGTTGGAGTCCTGCTCTTCCCTTAAGACATATCTAGATTTTGAAACACTCTTCTTGATTTTTCCAATGAAAATTTTCTTTGCCTTTCACTGAATACATATTGAGGCAGTACTGATTTTTATGTCATGCTGTTCTGATTTCTAGTTCTTTGTGTTCACTTCTTATATGAATTGAAAGTTCAGTGAGGACAGAAACTCTACCTCATGCCTCTTTAAGTTTCTCATAGCACATGCAACACTGCTTTGCATAGAGTGACTGCAAAACAAGATTATATTGAGTCATTAAATCCACCTCACTGCCCTCCATGTTCTTTGCTTTCATAGTAGTAATTCTCAGATGGGAATGATTGTGCTTCCAGGGAACGTTTTGGCAATGTCTGAAGATACTTTTGGCTGTCACAAGTGAAGGAACTGCTACTGTAATTTCGTGATTAGTGGACTTTAGTGCTACTAAACACTCTGCAATGCACAGGACAGTACTCCAAAATAAGAATGATCCTCCTCAAATGTTGATAATCCTTTCTGTTTCATGGCTATACATGTCTTTTTGCACTTCAGTCTTTTTGTAGTTCAGGAGAGAAGCACTGTATAATTTCTGTCTTCCAGTTTGGAAATTGGAGGGAGGGGTGCATAAGGGAATTCCCAATGGCTAGAGACCAAACATGAGTCTGGAGTGCCCTGGGCAACTGAAGCCTGAAGAGAAAGTCAAACATGATCATTGATCTAGTGAACTGGAAAACTAAGATAAATAGCTAAAATGAAAGGGCCAAAAACTAGCAACAACAACAAACAAACAAAACCCAGAAACATACAATCGGAGACCAGGTAATGGGAGAGCTGAATGCTGGTGATCATTGGCAGGTGAATTTCTTGAATTATTTTTATGTTCTCTCAACACAGGTTTGTGAGGGCTTCAGTTTCAGTTGAAAGGATGCAGAGATAGAAAATATAGTTTCCATATCACCCAATGATTCTGAAATGTCTTTTGAGTGTTCTTATGACCCTCCTCCCCACTTGCTCTGCAGTCCCATTTTGAGTGAGCTGAATAACTTAGAGGCCTAAAGGTTAATGAAACTTCCATTGTATCTAGGTTACCAGTGGGAATAATTTTGCTCTAGAAATTGATAAAGTGACTACATGTGGTAAATCAAATAATTAAATGCCTGCTACGAACTGGTTGCAATTAATTTCTTCCACATTATAGTTCTCAGGAGTTTTTTGATTATCCTACATCCCCTGAACAACATACCTCTGTAAGTCTTTCTGAATGAAATTGATAAATCACTTAGTGTTGAACTCTGTAAAGCATCAAAGTAAATGTTCTAAATTAAGGTCCTGCCTGAAAGTATTTCTTATAAAATTAATGTATTCTATCCTATACATTTCTTAGTTGTTTTCACTAATTCTTCTGATTGGGTAACATTGACTGGCTAGGTTTTTGTAGTTCAATGAAGAGTGAAGAAATGTTTAACTATTGCAGAAGGTGGAGGGCTAAACTTGCTCTAAGCAAAATTCATTTAATTCCAAACAATGTATTGCGTGGAAAATTGCCTCTTCTCACCTCACTCTGACTATTAATGTTGGAGAAGAGATTTCCTAAATCCGTTTTAAAAAGAAACCTCTCAATTCTATTCTTTTGTCAAATTTTAGCATACTACTGGGAATGTCACATTATATTTCCACCTTTAAGCTTTTCTATATGCTAATGGGTACTACAAATATTGGAATGTATTATTGAAAGGCTAATGGAATATTTATAACCACTTACTTTTCAGAAAGAAAGCATGAGACTATTGTTAATTATAAATTTCTTTCCGAATAAGACATGCTTACAAATATTCATGCTTCCTGTCTGAGAGGGAAAAACCATAATAGGGAAAATATGTTCTAGGAAGCATGTGTTTTACAGAATCCTCAATAACAGTGAATGTGCTAACAATATGATAGATGCTGAGGAGCAAGTGGGTTGGGGGTGAAGTGAAATGAAATCTCCATAGTAGGGAAATGCCTGTATTCAGATGAGCGGAGGTTAGAGTGACACCATTGACTCAAACTGATCAAGTCTTCTTTAGAGTATCATGCATGACTGATGCTTCAGAGACCTACTCCACTGTGGCCTTCTGTATTTCACTGCAGTCAGTACTTAAGGGAAATGCTAAGCCAATTCTGAATGCATTTATCATCTGATATACAAATCATTGTCATGTTATATCTAACTAAGAATGATATCCTTGACATGTAGTCTGAAAACGGCAAATTTTTCAGATAAATTAGTCACAAGGTTCAATATAAACCCACAATAAAATCAAATGGACTAATAATTATGCCATGACTAGGGGTTTATTTCTTGGCAATTTTCCTTCCTAATTTCCTTCCTTCTTACCTTCCTTTCTTCTTCCCTCCCTTCCTCCTTCCTTCTTTTCTCTTTCTTCTTTTATCCATCAACAAAGCATGTCTGCATGTATACATTTAGCATTAAAAATTTTGAAAAATCTTTTATTTGTAAAGATCTCCACAATAACTATAGGCTCTTGCATATCTGTGAAAAGTAAGTGGTTATAAATATTTCTATGACCTCTGAATTATATATTCTAATACTACAGTCCCATTTACAGATAGAAAACCTGAAGGACAAATTTATTAATCTATACACATAAATTTACCTTTATTAAATATGTTTGTCATATATTAAATATATATTTGAGTCCTGACCAACTATTTTAAGTGACAAATTACCAATAAATATTTTTAGTATTGAAAATACTGTTTCAGATCATTAAAGGCTCTATGTATAAATCTTTATCAAGGTCTCTTATTAAAAGATAGTCATATAATAAGCCAACCAGGTAGAACCATGTCAATCAGTCCATTCATTCTGCAAAGATTTATTGAATTTCTATGGACCTTACTAGGTTTTAGAAGTAAAAAGAAATGGACTGATGCACAGGTACTTCCTGCAGTAAACTTATTTATAGTCCAGGGAACTCTTCAATGAAAAGGTAGAACTATTTCAGAAAACAAGGTTTTATAAAAAGTTTTCTTTTTCAACAATTCTGTGTATTTTTAAGAAGGATGAGAAAAATGATTCATTTTTCTTTTGAATTACTACTGCACAGTACAGATATTTGAATTTCTAATCAATTTGAATTTATAATGGGCAAAAGATGATCTAATAAGAAGTAAACCGAGTTCCTTTTCTAGGTTGAAAGCTAAAAATTACCTTTAGTAAAAATATACTTTTATATAGTTGCCTATAGTAAAGCTTTGCAAAAAATCCCATTAATTGTTTGCTCCCAGAAAATGCTGTAGAGAATTTACACTTGTTCACTGACTAAACAGAATTCAAAATAACCTATGTGAGCTTCATTTATTTAATAGGTATTTGTTCAGTACTTATTTTATGAAAATCCCTGTACTAAGATCTTTTGAGAGATTATAGGGTGGAACAATGATAATTACAAGTTAGTAGTCCATAATTTAACTATTTCTTAACTTAAAGGGTCAATCAGTGACAATGTCATTTTATTGTTTGTATATATATATATGTATATATATATATATATATATATCATTTTTATTATCAAGAATTCTATAACAAGTCCTCACTTAAAGTTTCAGGAAAAGAATAAAATCCAGGAACTACAAGTTAACTACAAGTTAACATGTCAAAATAATTTTACTTTTGGCTCTGAATTAGTTGATTTTTAAACACTCATTACTCTCCTTGTTAAAAACTTAATCAATCTGAACATTTATGGATAAATTTATATTGTAGAGCATCTGGCGATGAAATGTAAAAATAAAATCTTAATTGCCTCCCCCACTAGTTCTGCTATGTTAATTCAAGACAACACACTCAAGTATTTAGACAGATGGTGGCGGCGGCCATGTTAACCTCTGATTTCTCTACAGGGAAGCCCGAGAAAGCAGAGCTCTTAGGATGGGTGCTTGTCTGCCTAGTTTCACACTTTGAAATCCTCGACAAATGCTGATTTATTCACGGCCAAATGTTTTCCTATCTGATTAGGCAGCTTTCTACTTCAGTAAGCAAGGAATATGGAGGTAGCTGAATTTCCACACTAAGGAGTGAAAAAACAATATTTATTGTTTCGAAATAAAACAATCTGGAGGAATCAGTACTGTTGGGATCATAAAAAGCTTCATAGGGAGTAAATTTCTGATGAATCTGTACCATAGGGTTGAAGAGTTAAAAGCTTAGTTTTAAGAAGAATGAGAGTAGGCTATGTTTATACAATAAACAGCAGTTTTAAAAGACTGTGTTTATAATAAATTACCTTGAAGGCTGATTCTTGTCATTTATGATTGTATTATTCCTCAAACAAGAGGACAGGAGCTAGACCAGTTAGCATTTTATTTGAATTCATCTCAGCTTACATGTTAAATAATGCTTTTGATTTTCCTTGGAAAAATGAATGCTAGTAGCTACTGAACATGTTCCTTCAAAAAGAAGTGGATTATAAGTGACTTTCTTTTTTTAACAAGACCAATTAAAATTGACAGGATGGAAATAGGAAACATTCATATGCATAACCATATAAAACTTCATTCTAGTGTAACACAATTTTATATTTATCAGTTTGGATGCTCAGGGAAGAACCACATCATTATCAGTAGTAGTAACATTATGTTAAAGGCAGGGTGCGACATAGCTAATAAATGGCAGGGATAACTAGTCCCTGTTTAAATATCCAATCCAGGCAGTCTTACAATACATGCTCCAAGTATGCAACTCATTCTAAAAGTCAGTACATTTTGGTTAATATTATGATAAAATTCCAAATTTCAGGGGTGGCTTCTACATTCAACAATCATAAAATATTAATAGATTACTGTGTTACTGGAATTACCTAAGCATTAGAAACTTCCATCAGTAAAACTTTGAAATCTGCATTGCAGAATTTACAATCTCATGAGAGATCTCCTGTTACCTTTCATCCAGTTTGGTCTGCAAAAATATTTGCAATTACTAATCTTTTATTTTTTTTATTTTTTAAAATGTTTTATTTATATTTGAGAGAGAAAGAGGCGATGTGAGCAGGGGAGGGTCAGAGAGAGAGAGAGGGAGACACAGAATATGAAGATAGGATCCAGGCTCTGAGCTAGATGTCAGCACAGAGCCTGACCTGGGGCTCTAACTCATAAACGGCGAGATCGTGACCTGAGCTGAAGCTGGATGCTCAACCAAATAAGCCACCCAGGCACCCCAGTACTAATCTTTTAAAGTCAAATGTAGAATGGATTTTCAGTCAGTAGATAGAAGCTATAAGTATCTCTCTTAAGTTCATTTGTGCTGTTTTCATGTGAATACTTTCTAGAACAAGCGCTGTTTGTCCCTTCAGGCTTTTTTTTTTTTTTTCAAATTAGTACAACCTGTCTTAGTTCAGGATGCTATAACTGAATACAATAGACTAGGTGGCTTCAAAAACAAACATTTACTTCTCACATCAATGAAGTTTAGGAAGTCCAAGATCAAGATGTTGGTAAGAGCTACCTTCTCACTGTCTCCTCTCTCTCATGTCTCTTCCTACAAGGGCTCTAATCTCATCATGGGGACTCCACTCTCATGACCTTATTGATTACCTCCTAAAAGCCCCTTATCCAAATATCATTATATCGGGGATTAGAGCTACAACGCATGAATTTGAAGGAACAAAATCAGTCTTCTCTGATTTAAGTCTTTTTCTCCTGCTTCTCTCCAACATCATATATATTGTAAAACATCTAGTTAACAATATCAATTCATTTGTTATTGGGGTTCTAAAATCATCACCATAAAAGTCTATCATAACCATCTATGTAATTGATGGGAGGGACATAAGCTAAAGTGAGATAACAGAATGGAAAAGTTAAGAGAGATCAAAGAGCTATTTAGGAGGAAAACAAGTGTATGATAAATACTTTAAAAGAGTGAAAAAATGAGCCATTAACAACTATACCAGAAAAATGGGCACATATTAGGATTGTTTCTGTCAATCCGAGTCATCTCTAAGAAATGTAAAATCAGTGATACCAGATTTCAGAGGAGGAAAGGAGAAAATTGTTTACCAGGCTTTGAATCACATATCTACCACTAACTATCTACAACACTAGGCAAGTTATTTAATCTCTAAAACTTCAATTCCCTCTTTGAATGGGGACAGTAGAATTATATAATGATTAACTCTTATCAAATATTAGCATAGTGACTGACATAAGGTCTACATAGGTGCTTGACCTTAAGAAAGGAGACACTTTATGAAGAAAGAATTTGATTTGGGCCTTAAGGAATGTATAGAATAGCGACATGCAGAAAATATGAAAGAAGAGAAGCAGCAATGATAATATATCAGATGCATTTGGAAAATGGAAAATAGTCTAGTTTGAATTGCACAGAATGGACAGTAATGGGAGGTACACCAGGAAATCTATTTGGAAGGAGTGCATGAGAAACATAAAATAAAAGCAATTTAGACTTGGCTCATCAAGGAACTGAACATCACCAAAGGCTTTTCAGTAGTACTAGCCTCTGAGGGTAGATTAAATTGTAGGAGGGACAAGTAGGTATGCATAAAGGTCATACAGTAATTTGGTCCAGGCAAGATTACAGCTGAGTTCTGTCTTGACTAACCAGTAGCTTTCATCTTATTTCACAGTGCCATAAGAGTTATTTGTAAACCCTGTTGCCATCCATCATGGTACACTGACACAGAATGAAATAAATATATTGTTTGAGGAGGAAGTGTGAAAAGTAAGGGTCAAAACATAAACTCTGAATGCAGCTGTTACCTTATACCAACTGTAGAGTCCCAATATTCTTAGCTTTTCAAAGGATAGTGTTTGCTCACAAAGTTGGTGAATATAAAAATTCCAGTTTTCTAAAATTGTCTATGAAATCTGGGATGATTTCCTGCTGCATGTACTTCCGCATGCCCCCTTCAAGTCCCATTAACTGAATTTATTTGAACTTACATTCATTATTTACAAGCTATAAAAGTTTAATTGACCTTTAGTGATTAAAATCATTTTCTGAAAATTAAGTGAAACTTTTTGCTTGGCCTGTATTTGATGTTTAATACATGGCGTCTCTTATATTATGACATTAAGATCAGAAATAGATGAGGACAAGGAATCTGGAGCTTGGCTACTTGGTACAAAGTTCAGCTTTGACATTTAATAATCCTGTGACTCAGAATAAGTTACTTACTATACTTAATTTGAGGAAATAGTGTAACTTATTCCACAGACTTGTTATAAAGAGCTAATGAGATAATATTTGTTAAAATGCTTGAAATACTTGCTAAAAAAATGAGTGCTGGATAAGTATATGATACACCAAGTGAAATAAATAAAAAGACAAATTGAAATTTTATCTCATCAAGTTTCTCCTTGGGACACATCAGAACAAAGACAAATATCAGTAACTGAGAATTCTTGGCTTTGGATGACTACAACTGTTTATTCTTCTAAAATCTAGGTATTTAAAAATATTTTAAGCTACTTTCCCTTCAGCTACAATATTGTATTTCATTGTCCCAGTCTTTAATTATTTTTCCCTTACAACATGCAAGACTAGGAATGCAAATGGTACTCAATGAATGTCTGTGGGACATAATTGAAATATTTTAAAAGATATATTGAATTTGGCTAATTTCATAATTTTGCACATTGATTAGTTTCTGAATTAGTAAAAGAAAGATGACAACAAAAAAGCCTGAATAATGCATTTCATCATCAGAATCTTAAATTCATAAAGATACACATCTTTCTACACTAAATTTTTAGATTATTTCCTTAAATCTAAAATCCAAATGCATTAGTTTATATTATTAATACATACTAACCAAAACATAGGTTGCCTTAAAATTATGTTATAAAATGTACATGAACAATCATTATGATGGCTAAAGATATTTATTGATGACAGACCATAAAGTATCTTGAGTGCTGAAAAGGTAACAATAATAGTACTAATTGATAGATCAGAACATGAAATATCTTTTTTTTAACATCCACAATACTGTGCATTGTTGTTATCTTTACTTTACCTTTGAAGAGACTGAGGTACAGGAAGATAAAGAATACTGTCCAAGGTCATAGTAATAGTGATAAATGAAGTCAGGACTTGAATTAAAGCAACCTAGGGGTGCCTGGGTGGCTCAGTCATTTAAGCAGCAGACTTCAGCTCAGGTCATGATCTCACAGTTCATGGGTTCAAGCCCTGTGTCAGGCTCTGTGCTGACAGCTCAGAGCCTGGAGTCTGCTTCTGATTCTGTGTCTCCCTCTTTCTGACCCTCCCCCACTGACACTCTGTCTCTGTCTCTCAAAAATAAATAAAATGCAAAAAAGTTTTTTTAAAGCAATCTAATTTTTGAGGTCTCAAAAGGAAAACGCAGTATACATTAGGCAAACAGTGTTACTTACTTTCAATTTTTTAAATGGAAACTCTATGCTTAACACGGGGCTTGAACTCACAAACCTGAGGTCAAGATCACATGTTCTATGGATTGAGCCAGACAGGCAGCCCTATATTTATTATGTTTTAAGAAAATCATCTGGGATGAATAATTTTAATATTTAAGTTTTAATAATTACAGCATGTGATATATTCAATAATATCTCCCCTAGTGTCATCTTTAAGTAAAATAAATATTAATTTGTTAATGAAAAAGCTTTTTCAATTGGTTAAATAATTCCAAAATGTTTCCTGTCTACTCAGAGGGCAAAATAAGAGTTACAGAAACTTGAGATAAACGAAACATGTTTCTCTGTAACCATGACTTAAAATTCACATTATAAATATTGTATATTTTATTCTTTCTCAGTGATTTACTAAAATGATAGCAAAATAGATATATCTGCTTAAAATAAAACCACACCTTATACAGCACTGGCTTCATAAGATTTTGAAGAATAGGAAAATATTGCTAGACTTCCATGAAAAATCATAATGTTGGATACAAAAGGGCAATAAATAAACTACTCTATTAGGTGTATAAAGAAGTCGGACCTCCTAAGTCTCTCTGCTCATGCTGCTACCATGCTTTTGCTGCTATAAAGTTACATTTTCCTATTCTTCTCTATAGCTCCTGGCTTCTACAAACTTCTGGTTCCTACTTCTCTTCAGTTATGTTCCTTCATAATTCCACCACATATATCTCCTAAGCTTTCTAATTTTACACATCGCATGCTTGCAGTTCTCCTATATTCTAATTTCTATTGATGCTCACTCAATATGTGTGTCTCATATATATCCCCAGGGGAAAAAAAGTTTGAGCAGGACAGTTATATATGAGTATGGGGTTACTGATGAGAAGAACTTGTTTTCCTCATAGCTCACCAACCAGACCTCTGATGGCAGTGTCTGTGCGTAGTGAATATAGTTGGCTTAGTAGGATTCTAATACAGTAACTGCCCTAAGGCAAGTCCTGAATGCAAGGAGAAGGAGGTGGGGTGGGAGGAGCTGAAAGAGAGAGTGCTGGTCTCATCCAGCTAGGATCAGAAGTCAAAATTTGAAACTGCAAGAGTGACTGAAAACCAAAAGTTTTCTCTCCTATAAAGAAAGGATCTGGAGAGGAGAAGCTGCAATATTTGCACACAAATCTCCTGAATCTTGAGTTAAGACTCTTGGCTGATTCTTTTAATACTCATGCAAATATTCATGTATAGGAAGAGGAACTTGCTGAAAAGCCAACAAGGTAAATAGCTAGAAAATTGCTGACAACAATTTAGACTGCCGGCTCATGCAGTAAAAGTAAATATAGAATGCAAATTTTTAAAGTGAGTTTGTAAACACCTCAGGCATTTCATTAAATACAAAAAAAGACAGTTCTTGCCCTAAGATTAAAGACCACCAATGATAAAAGATATGCCCCATAACTAAAGACCATATTAAAAGACACATATCCTATCAAAGTATAAATCAAACCCTCCAAAAACACAATAATTAGTTACTTATTTCAGTGTCTCCTACAATAAAAATAAGAAAAGGGCAGAGGATAATAACAGAATCTTAAGTCCCTACAACTGTGCCATAGAGACTGGCATGTAACAATAATAATAATAATTTACTAGATATACAGAGAAGAAGGAGATGTGATCCATAACAAGAAAAATAACAGTCAATTGAAGTAGACTCTCACAACTTGGATGTTGGAATTTGCAGATAAGAATTTTAAAATAATGATTATAATTGACTTATGGGAAAATACAGTCATAATGAATGACATAATTTCAGCAGAGAAATAAAAAATGTTTATAAATAAAAATGGAAACTGTAAAACTTAAGGCATAATATCTGATGTGAGAAATCCACTGAATGGGCTTAAAAGTACATTAGAGGGTGCCGGTAAAAAGGTAATTAAACCTGAAGACAAATTAATAGAAATTAACCAATCTAAATAAGAAAGTGAAATTCTAAAAGTTACAGACCAGTACTGATATGAATCAATATCAAGTAGTATAATAAACATGTAGGTGTTTTGAGTTCCAAGAGAGAAGAGAGAAAAGGTATAGATATAATGTTTAAGGAAATAATGGCCATTAATTTTTTTTAATTTGACATAAAATATACTATCTGTGAACTCTAAATGAGGCCAAAAAAAAAATCCCAAAGAATACTATATGTTAGGTAAATAAAGGAAAGGAAGATATAAAATTATTCAAAGATTACATCATTGTCATTTAAAAATCCTGGAGAATGTTTAAACTAATTATTTTATAATTGTACAAACAATTATTCTTATAAGGCTGTAATAACCAATAAAGTGAGGGACTGGTATAAGAGGAAACAAATCAGTGGAAGACAATAGAAGTCTCAAATTAGAGCTAACCACATAGAGTAAACTTTTTTAAAGGACTTAGGTAATTGAAAGTATAGAATAAAGTCTCTAAAGGGTGGCAAAGTGGGTGTTCATAAAAATAACAAATTTTGTCCCCTACCAAATGCCATATTCTTTTTTTTAATGTTTATTTATTTTTGAGAGATGGAAGGAGAGACAGAGCGTGGTCAGGGGGAGGGCAGAGAGAGGCTCTAAGCTGTCAACACAGAGCCTGACAAAGGGCTTTGACTTGAGCTAAAGTCAGACACTTAACTGACAAAGCCACCCAGGCACCTCCCCCATACCACATGTTAAAGTTTATTCAAGTATATCAAAGATCCAAAAATAAAATTAAAACTCAAAAATTCTCAAAAGAAACTATAGGACAATTTCTTTGAAACTTTGTGATACTCAAAGACTTCTTGGAGAAAACACAAAAAATAAAAAATCCACCTAAACTAACCATTAAAAAAGGTAATCTTTTTAAGTTAAAGTTTTGATATTTTTCAAAAGAATTCACAAAGAAAATAAAAATGCATTTTACAAACTAAGGAAATGCAATAGAAATACATGTATCTGACACTGCTTTATACCCAGAATTTGTAAAGAATTCTACGTCACTTAGGCAAACCACTCAACAAAAAATAAAGGCTTGAGGGGCACCTGGGTGGCTCTGTCAGTTATGCATCTGACTCTAGATGTCAGCTCAGGTCAGGATTTCATGGTTTCAGTGTTTTCTACTTTCTCTTGTCCTAACCTAGCTGAAGGGAATGAACCTGTCCTCACTTTCAGAAAATCAATACCTCCTTATGACTAACCCCCCCCCCGCCCCCCACCCAGAGTGAAACTGATTTTATGGATGTCGATAGCATGAAACAACTGAATGAATCCAAACTCCACTCAGGAATGTTCAGGGCTCCATGGGTACCAGTGTCTTGTCTTGTGTATTGCTTCTGTGAATGGACTATTGTTTCTGTGAATTGAACTTTGAAAAATTAGGGCAAGCATTTTATCTTCTTCCCACTCCAGCTCTCCATTTCACTTGCCACTCTCTCCAGAAGCAGCTACTGTTACAAATCTCTTGGCTTTACTTCCTGTATAATTCTGTTACTTAAACAAATGGTAGTATGCTTTCTATAATAATAAATGTAATTAAATGCACAGCTGTAAAAAATCTTATAAATATGTTCACACCTAATATAAAATTTCAAGAGACAAATCTTAATTTCAGAAAGTGTGTTCATGCTGCCTGTGCAGCTCAGCTGTAGAAATTATGCATGATATGGTACTTTCAAACCTTTGAAGTATTGCACAAGTGAAAAGTCATGCATTGGCTTTGAGTTTAGAAATGAAGCCACCTGGAGGTTCTGAGTGTAAAATAAGGGTTTCACCAGTGGCTTTCCTCTACTGCTCCTTTACATCCTGAGATGGAACTCAAGCTCACAGACCTCTTAGAGGGACACAGGAAAAGGCGGAAGTTGCTTAGGCAACCATTGTTCTGAATTCAAACTAATACCTGACCCAATACGTGGCTTGACCCGGAGCCGAGCTGCTATAACAATGGACTTCTCCTTCAACCCCTCCATGTAAATCATCAGAAAGCTTTCCTCGACTGATTTAAACAAATTTGGTCTTTGACCTCTACAGTCAGAATTGGCCTCAACAACTCTTTCAGATGGCTGTAGTATTGACTATTTGATGTATGTCAACTGCCATAAAATGCAATGCTGTTTCACCACAGATCTTCAAATAATGTCACATATGTCCAAAGCCATCATAACAGTCTTTTTATTCCAAGTAAAGCAGTAGCATGAAATACTGCAGATTAATGAAATAATACACTTTGTTGTATCAAGCTTTGGTATCTAATACAGCTGTGATTTGCAGTATTCAACCAGCTGCAACACTTGTCAATGTGTTTCCTATGGAACTTCAAAACACTTCCAACAAATACCAAATGCTTGAAAAGGTTCTCATATGCATAAAGCAGAAGTTTTTCTGGGTCTTTGATTTTCGGTATTTAATAACCAGAAGAGTACAATAGTTCATAAAACAATCAGTTACTTAACGATATATCTGCAAACATTCAAATCTGGCAATTTGAGATACCACAGATATCCAAGAAATTATATTTGCTCACTTCTCTGGGGGGAAAAAAAGCTAAATGTATTGAACATTCTCAAAATAAAACCTAAACTCTAAAATTAAAGCAGGATTTCCAATCAGAAGAGTTTTCATAATTTCTTTAAGCATTAAACTTTTTATAAGGAGTTCCTACTGATTAATATATGTATGTGTACATGTATAAATGTAAATAAAATGTAAATATTATACATTTATACATTATTACAGTTTAGTATTATATAATAAATTATACTATAAAATAAATATAATAAATAACATTTACATCAAGTGGATAATTTACGTTTATAAATATGTAAAATTATATGTATGTAGTTAAATGTTAGATATATCTATAAATATGTAAAATTATATATATAAACTTAATCTTTAAGTTGAAATGAATTTCAACATCTTTGGGTAAACAATGTTTAATAAACTGTAATACAGAAAGATATTGTATTGAATATAGTATTAGAATGTTTTGGTACTTAATAGTTCAAAAATTATTTTATTTAATTGAGACCAACTGACCTCATTGTTTCTTATAAACTTTGCAATATATATTCAATAAAAAGGAATAAAAATAACAGATGTTTCTCCTTAAAGAAGGCAGACAAAGATTTTTCTTACACAATAAATCAGCTGTTAGTGGATTTCCAGGACATTGCCTTAGGGTAACTATTTAGGTATAAAACTTAAAAAAAAAAACCAAAAAGAAACAAAAGAGTCACCTCTGTATGGATCCAAAATTGGTAGAGAAGATTGAACTGAAGATGAACAGCATATACTGCAGGTGGTATGAAGAGGGCCAAGGGAGTGTAGAATATCTGAAAAATTAAAAATTTAAAAATTTGTATATCTTATTACTCAACATGAAGTACACCTTTACTAATGATTGTTATGAATATAAACTTCATTAATACATCTTATTCTTCAGCAAATATCCCTTGTTCTGTATATTTTATTGCCACATTTGACTTTGCAACATTAATTTTCCACAAAGTGATAAAGGTACAGATGTGTCAGAGCTAAGTCCACCACACTTTTTAAAAAAAAATTTTTAATGTTTATTTATTTTTGAGAAACACAGAGCGTGAGTAGAGAGAAAAGAGACACAGAATCTGAAGCAGACTCCAGGCTCTGAGCTGTCAGCACAGAGCCCAACAGGGGGCTCGGACTCACAAAATGTGAGATCATGACCTGGGGTGAAGTCAGACGCTTCACCAACTGAGCCACCCAGGTGCCCCAGGCCACCACACTTTTAATTCATATTTAATATTGTCTAATTAAAATAGCATAAATGGTGTGTCATTTCCTTAACCTTGAAAAGGTAGGATGTATTTCTGGAAGTAAAGATGTTTTTCTTATACACACAGATACTCACTTTAGTTGGAGAAAATTAAAAAAAAAAGGGATCCTGTAGCTTGATCCCTTGATGCCCCCCTAACTGTATTACGGCCTGGCATGCCAAGTAATAAAATGAAATCATGTTTTTAAAAGGTAACTTCATGTAAGAAGTTTTCTCTTTCAAATGTGTGGTTGATTGAGAGCAAGATATGTCCTAAATTTTCAAAGTCAGTAAGGAAGAAGCTATGATATGATGCCATAGTGGAAACAAGTTTTAAAGGTCCATATTTCCTAACAGACGGAAATGTCTTTGCCTTGAAAAAAACAACTTATGCTTAAACCGCAGAACTGGTTAGAATCAACTAATAAGCACAATCTGCTGTGTTCTTCTAATGACTTTGATCTCCAAATGTGATTTCATGTTGTAAAAAATCCTTTAATTAAATGACACACCAAACAAACAAACAAGAATAAGAAGAATCTTACTTTTAACTAACGCTCTGGATTTTCTAGAGTTAATATTTTCAGAAAACTGGCTATTTTAAAAACATTTCTCCTGAATATTACAATTTTATTTCTAAGTGATTGTTAAAGCTTTTGTTTTCAATTAGGCCAGTATCATTTCAACTGTGTTTAGTTGTGATTGCGTGTTTAAAATTGGACATTTACATAAACCCTTCCCATTTTTGTTTTGAACCTTAAGTCATGAAAAATCTCAGCTGTCATCACCAGCAGGGTCAGTTTTATTATTTATAAATGGATTATTAAAGAATGGATTGGATTGATGAGCAAAAAATACGGGGCTCTTTTTCAAGACATCCATTTCAAGTCTTGGTTCTACTGCAGAATCTCTCCATGGTGTTCACAAAGTTCTCAAACCCCTCTACACTTTAGTTTTCTGACAAGAATGGTGAAGGAAAAAACCATCTGAAACTTAGCCATCCTCTGGTTTCAAAAGATTTGTGATCGTCTGTTTTGACTTATTGAAAATACATTCAAAGAGTTCTCTTTCAAATGGTTAATAAATAAATATCGGAAACACATATACAACCTGTGATTTAACTATTTTAAATTAAGGACTATTTTAGAACCTTGGATGTGTGAATAAAAATGCAAAACAACTTAGGTTGGATGTCTAATAAATAATTTTATTCAGAAAGAGAGTGCATACTAGGTGAATATTTACAGTTCATTATAATTCCCCAAAGTATGAAGAAATAGTCCTTTGAGAAAACAGCTGTTAAGGAAAAAGAAGTTCTAGGATCAACTAAGTTGTAAAGTGCTGAGTTACACAAGTCAAACTTCTTTAACACAGAACTTCTCAGAGCCTTTACCATGCTAATGTGAATCACAGGTGTGTTAGCCCATTGAATATTTTTTAAAGTTTACTTATTGAGAGAGGAGAATGTGTGCATGAGAGAGAAAGATAAGGAGAGAGAGAGGGGGGAGAGAGAGAGAGAGAGAGAGAGAGAGAGAGAGAGAGAGAGAGAGAATCCCAAGGAAACTTCACTCTGTCGGCACAGAGCACAATATGGGCTCCATCTCAAGAAAGGTGAGATCATGACCTGAGCCGAAATCAAGAGTTGGACGCTTAACCACAGACTGAGCCACCCATGATCCCCTACTGGATACCTTCTTAAAGAATTTCCCACAGGATTAGATTTCCTAAAAACACATTTGATGAACCAATATCTCAAATCTTACAAATCAGTAAATATAATTATCCAAACACTGGAAAAATGAGTTCAGCATGAATTCCAAAAAAGGGAAACTTCTAATAAAAATAAAAATACATTGAGAGCACTGCTAGAAATTTACCCAAAGGATACAGGAGTGCTGATGCATAGGGGCACATGTACCCCAATGTTTATAGCAGCACTGTCAACAATAGCCAAATCCTGGAAACAGCCTAAATGTCCACCAACTGACAAATGGATCAAGAAGATGTGGTTTATATATACAATGGAGTACTACATGGCAATGAGAAAGAATGAAATCCTGCCATTTACAGCAATGTGAATGGAACTGGAGGGTATTATGTGAAGTGAAATGAGTCAGACAGAGAAAGACAGATACCATATGTTTTCACTTATTATGTGGATCTTGAGAAACTTAACGCAAGACAATGGGGGAGGGAAAGGGGGAAACAAGTTACAGAGAGGGAGGAAGGCAAGCCACAAGAGACTCTCAAATAATGAGAACAAATTGAGTGTTGATGGGAGTGGGGGAGAGAGGAAAGTGGGTGCTGGGCACTGAGGAGTGCACAGGTTGGGATGAGCACTGGGTGTTGTATGGAAACCAACTTGACAATAAACAATACAAAAAAAAGTACATTGAGCATCTGGGTGGCTAAGTTGGTTGAGTGTGTGACTTTGGTCAGATCCTGATCTCACAGTTCCTGGGTTCAAGCCCTGTATGCGGGGGAGGGGCTCTGTGCTGACAGCTCAGAGCCTGGAGCCTGTTTTGGTTTCTGTGTCTCCCTCTCCTCTGCCCCTCCCCTGCTTGTGCTCTACTCTCTCTCTCAAAAATAAATAAACATTAACCAAAAAAAATACAGGTCAGGGAGTAAGTCTCATGAACCACATGGAAGTTAATTTCTTATGATTAATATAGTACTATAAATAGAATCTAATGCACAATCAAGGTTCTAATTGCTAAACTGGAAAGCAGCTAAGTAAATGTCCAAGTCTGAAATTCCTCCCTCATCTTCTGTATCTCAAATATTCATATTCCCAAGCCCTCTGTAGTTTTTAAAACCAACATAAGTGTCCGTTCCATCATAAAGCCTGAAATGATACTAATTTGGGAGAAAAACATTTCTCCTTCCTCAAAGATAAACTCTCAGCACCTGAGTCAGGGAACCACACTGTTTATGAAAAACATGCATTTCTGCCATGCATTCAACCCATGTCATTCTGACCCCAAACCTCTTGAATCTGACTGTCTGCCCTAGGTTACTTTATTACCTTTTAGTTGAAGTCATATACAACAGGTTCTTAAAGGAGAAAAATAGCCCAGACCTATACGTGCGAAGAGAGAATGAGGACAGGCATACAGGTCACCTTAGTTCACGGACGGAAGATGGGGGTGTTATTCCGCTCATCACGTGAACGGAGCAGCCTGGAGTTGTGTGAAGGGCACCATGAGGCAGGACACTAAAGGGGAACTATAACTATCTCAGCCTTGCTGGAAGTGTTGGCTAGTGTGTCAAGAGATTGAATTGGACCACAGGGTTCATGGACAGATCTATCTAAGGGAGTCTGTGAGCCCCTGTGACATCCCTACAGCAAAGATGGAGTTTGTGTGCACGGAGGCATATGCAATTTCCTGAAGAAACAATCTACGGCTTTCCTCAGAGACTCTCTGGTGAATCTCTCTCACCATCAGTGACAAATGAAAGATAAAAACAAAAATAAAAACAACAAACGGTGGTCTAAACCAGGAGAGGAGATTTTAATGATATTCCAAGGAGACTAGATTTATCCTAGATCATGAGAGAGCAGTTAACTTTTTTTAAGCTTGTGAGAAAAACAAAAGTAACTTTGAAATCTAGTTCACTGGCCCAGTGGAAAATCACACACATTTAACCACAGGAATAGCCATAGGGATTAAAGAACAGAATGCATGCAAGAAAGCTAAAGCTATGGTGACTGTTTAAACATAGGAGATGAGAGGGACAGAGGAGTATCAGAAGACCTCCAGATCTGTGGCTTATGTGTGGGGTGACACTGTGTGCCAAGACAGCAGACAGGAGGAATAAGCGGTTTATAAAGTTCAACTTAGTGAATACTGTGATGGAATCCTTGAGATCCATCCCAAGGAAGCTACTGAGTAAGCAAATACGTTGTGCAAATATCAACTGACCTGAAAACTAACACTGGATCTGCAGGTTTGGATGAATGAAGAAGTAGGCCTGAAATCCAGACCTCATTAAGTTTAAAAATAACTCAAAGGAGGCGATGAAATAGATGTAGGGATTATTTACTTCTCTTTTTGGAAAACAGGGAAGGAGAGGGCTGGGGGTATTCTTTCAGGAGAACATATGGATAAGAGAAAAGATTTTGTTTGTTGTTGTTGTTTTTTTTTTTTTTTTTTTAGTGTGAGAGATACAAATATATTTTTGGTATATTTAGAAGGAGCCAGTTAAGAGGAAGAGGGACAGATGCCAAGAGTAGTTGGTCAGACAACATCCAGGACAGGAATTCAGACAGGAGCAACGTTACCATTCTGAGAATAAGATCTGCTGAAAAAAGGTGAACGTTTTCTATAAAACTAGAGACAAGAAATGTGTGCACTTTTGAATTCACAAATCTTCATGAGTATATCTGAAAGAAAGTAGAGTGAGGGAAGAACAGAAAAACTCATTCTCTGTGAAGTTTTGAATATGTTCACTGGCTGAAAGCAAAGGGCAGCCGTGGCAAAGGGACCTTGAGGAGACTACAGAATTCTGGAAGGTCTTCTCCCAGGTAGGGAGGAGGCTTGTGTTTAGTGCTTGGTGAGCAGCACTCACTGTAGCTCAGCTCTGTCTGGAAGCCACACATGGAGGGGCAACGAGCTGCCAGCTGGTGGTGCAGGACGCCCACGGGAGCCCGGCAAGCTGGGTGTGGGAACAGAGTACGTGGGTAGCCGGATTCAAGCACAGCTTGGGGATTTCAGAGCAGATGCAACAGAAGGAGGCAGACTGTTTTCCAGACTCAAAGGAATTAGCATTTCAGGTTGGATGAAGTAGGAAATAAAGTTGTGAGGCATGACAAACTGTGAGCAAAAGCAAGGGTCAAGAAGGGAGAGCTGTCCATAAGTAAGCTGCTAGATCAAATGGCTAAAGTTAGATGTAAAATTACTTTGAAAGAAAGGGTAAAACAATGAGCTCCAGGATTCGTGTCTATCTTATTTTCATAAAGTAGTTTGGGGCACCTGGGTGGCTCAGTTGGTTGGGCATCTGACTTCGGCTCAGGCCATGATCTCATGGTGTGTGGGGTCGAGCCCTTCATCAGGCTCTGTGCTGACAGCTCAGAGCCTGAAGCCTGCTTCGGGTTCTGTGTCTTGCTCTCTTTCTGCTTGCGCTCTGCCTCTGTCTCTCAAAAATGAATAAAGGTAAAAAAAATATATAGTTAAACTTTACTAGTATCTGTACTTCTGTAATTCTCATTTATTTTTACAATGCTACTTTAGAGAAAAAATTTTCCTTCATAGTTGAGGAACTAAAGATTGAATAATCAAGTACACTGTCCCACATTCCTAAAATCGGGGATTCATCATGATATAGAACCAAATCTTCTGGTTGCAGGTAGAGAACACTGATCTACCCTTAAAACATATCTACTTAAATTGTACATTTGAAATAAGCACTTGTGTTTCTACATAGCAAGTCCTTATTTTAAATAGTCTAGACCTATCTTTCTGTTCCCATACCTATGCTTTTATCCCTTTTTCCCTTTCCCCATTCCACCTTCTTATACATCCTATATTCCAGCGATACTCAAACGTTATGGGTTGAATCATGTTCCCTCAAAGGATGTGAGGCCTTATCCCCAGTACATCAAAATGTGACCTTATTTGGAAATGGTTTCTTTATGGAGGTAATCAAGGTAAAATGAGGCAATTAGGGTGGGTTCTAATCCAATAGAACAGGTTTCCTTCTCAGTGGGAAATGTGGACACAGAGACAGGCATGCACACGGAATAATGCCACGTGAAGATGAAGGCAGAGATGATGTGATAAATCTCTAGGCAGAGGACCACTAAAAATCACCAGCAAGCCTCCCTAAAGTGAGAAGATAGGCGTGGAACAGATTCCTCCTGACAGCCTTCAGAAGAAACCAACCCCACCAGCACCTTGACCTCAGGTTTCGAGCCTCCAGAAGGATGATGCAATAGATTTCTAAGCAACCCAGTCTTTGCTACTTTGTTAAGGCAGCTCTGGGAAACTAATACGTATGCCATACATTTTACTCACATTTCCTTAGGTTTATTATGCTTTTCTCATATTTTTTGTGTTTTCAGTGATGTGCTCCTTCTATATAACATTACATTTACAACCTCATTCTCAGCAAAATTCTATTCTCCTTACAGATTGGGCTCAGGCATTTCTTCTGTGATGCTCCCCTTGACCCACCATGGTTCTTAGCACAGACACTTCTCTCTAAAATCTTAACAACTTGTATTTATAATGGCTATTGCCTTAATGGAAGCCCGCCAAGGAAAGCAAGCACCTTAAGGACAGAGCTTATGCCTTATTTATTTCTCTTTCTATGCTCAAACTTTGCCACCATGACCAGCTCTGCCAATCAAGAGTGTATATGGAAAACAAACATAAAACAAAACGAACAAAACAAAAAAAAAATGAGTGGATGCACATCTCAAAATAAGAACAATGACAACATGTAAAGGGAGTTGAATAATTGGGCCGATTTTACATTTTTTTTTTAAGCAACAATGAGATGATGCTGTTTTATGTAGGGCTTTCACTATGAGTCTTATTTATCCACCGTCATAAAAAACCCTACAAATGACTGTAAGATTTCTGTAAAATAAAATACCAAGTATCAGATAATTTTATCTTTACCAAATTTTAAAATGACTTTGGTAAACTACAGAATAATTCCATTTTCCTGATGTATGCTAGAATCAAGACTCTGAAACTGGTCAACTCACAAACAGCAAAGGGCCTAATTTATTGAACATGTGGACATGAACTTTGTCTTATATGCTGTCTTTGAATGGTGGTTGAAGATGGGGGGGAATGCCTTGGAGTTCTGAGGCAAAGTCTTGAGACATGTTTTGTTTCTTTACTGCATGGGGGGTTCAGGTATGTTTTCCATCTGTGACAAGAGTTATGAGAATTTTATCCCCTATGTGTTTGACTGCATTATATCAAAGTTGTTAGTTTCTTGTGTCTTTATTTGTTCCCATTTGTCTTTATATAATTCCAACTCTCACATATTGAAAAACAGTCATTGTTTATGAAGTTTGGCAGAAGGAATAATGTAATAAAAGATTTGGGATTTCACTAACAGCTCCTCTGTAGTCTTATGTATAATATAAAACCAGTATTATATATGAACTTGCTATAGTTCAAAGAATTTCCACACTCATCATTTAAGATGATCTTCAAAATAACAATATACAAAGCAGAGCAAATATTAATGATCCCATTTCTAGTTTTTTAAGTTTATTTGAGAGAGAGAGAGAGCACGCCTGAGCAGAAGAGGGTCTGAGAGAGAAAGGGACACAGAATCTGAAGCAGGCTTCAGGCTCTGAGCTGTCAACAACAAGCCCAGTGCAGGGCTTGAACTCATGAATTGTGAGATCATGACTTGAGGAGAAGTGGGATGCCCAACCATTGAGCCACCCAGGTGCCCCTCAATTACCCCATTTCATGTGTAAGATCACTGAGTTGTAAACATTAATCAGTTGATTCAGAGTGGCAAAACTAGTTAATAACTGAGCTAAGGTTGGGATCTCTCTCTCTTCCTTATTTCTGGAAAATTGTTCCCTAGTATTTCTTAAATGTAATCAATATGTATTTTTAAATTATTATACTCAAAAATAATAGCACCATATATTTACAGTTTCCCTAATTTGTGGTAAGGAAAGTTTTCATAAATGGAGGTAATAACCATCTTTCTTTCCTCTGGTGGTGGATACAATTTACTTTATAGATTGCTAATATGCTATAAACATATTTTATAAATTCTTATTATATTAATTATAATACTAACCTAAAAATTAAAATAATTTAGATGATTGAGAGATACTACAGTGTTAAAAATAAATTATTCAACCTAGTCATTTAAACTAAGTGCATTTGTCCTTTATTTATGATGCTTTTAAGAGAAATACTCAATTCATTAAGTGTAGATGTTCCTCTTTCCCATTCTGTAGTTTCATATATGAAATAAATATGTTTAAATACATATTAAACAAAAAGGTAAAGAAGTTACTCTCCTTATGCTCTAATTTTTGGTATTCTTTGAAATACTTAAATTATTTAAATCAGTTCACACATTTCACTTACTCTAGTTAATGTAGCAATATGTTTCTTTTGACACATGTATTTTGACATCCATAAAACTTTTTAAAAATTTCTTTCACTCATGTAAGATACATTTATTAAGCACTAACTGCAACAGCCATTTTAGAGATACCAAGTACATAGCAGTGAAAAATACATTTTAAAGTTTACAGACTGGCACGAAGGCAGTAATGCAAATAATAAACGCTATGATAGAGATATGCAAGTGTGTTATGGGACAAAACAAAACAGAAAATCATCTAAGAAAGGAAGGAATTGAGTCTTGAAGGATATAACAATCGAGTAAAAGAGCAATAATTTTACAGATGACATAACTTCATGTGCAATGACATATCAAGACCCCACTGCATGGCATATTTTAGAGAACTGAAAGTTAATTGTTAATTGGAGATTATATTGGAGGTGAAGATTGTGGAAGATGAGATTGGAGACAGAAGTGGGACCAGGTTTTACTCTATCTGCATGTGGTAGGAGTCTGTGAAATTCTTTTCACAAAGCTAGAAAGTTATTTAGCCTGTTCAGAGCCAGCATTCTGGAAAGTTAAGAATGGATGATGAATTGAGGGATTAAGAATGGAAAAATAAAGAGCTACCTTAGAATCAACTTAAGACAGTTTGGCTGAATCCCTGTTCCTTATCATGCTCTCGGGGTCCCAGGAATCAATGGCTATTGCTGCTAGGTCTTTTTTTTTTTAATTTTTTTAACGTTTTATTTATTTTTGAGAGAGAGAGAGAGAGAGAGAGAGAGAGTGAGCAGGAGAGGATCAGAGAGAGGGGGGAGACACAGAATCTGAAGCAGAATCTGAGCTAGCTGTCAGCACAGAGCCTGATGCGGGGCTCGAACTCACAAACTGTGAGATCATGACCTGAGCTGAAGCCGGACGCTTAACCGACTGAGCCACCCAGGCGCCCTTACTGCTGCTGGTTCTAAGGGGTTTTGTTTGGTTCATTGGTTTCTGGTTTTTTAGAGTTGTTATATCATCCACAGTGGCTCTACGGCATCCATAGGTATGTACATATAATTGTATTTTTAATACATTATTCTATAATAGTTTTATTTTTGTAAATGAGTTGCAAAAATAGTACAGAGTTGCCACATACTCTCCACCCAGTCTCTTGTTAACATATTATTGTGCTGCATAGCCACAACTAAGAGACAAATTGTTACATTATTATTAACCAAACTCCACTAAACTGTACATCTTGTTTATATTTTACTAGGCTTTTTCCCTCTGATTATTTTTTCTGGTTTAGTATCCCATGCAGGATGCGATATTACATAGTCTTTGTATCTTATAGTCTATTTTGATCTGTGACAGTTTCTCAAATGTCCCTAGTGTTTCATTTTACACTTTTAAGGAATACTGGTTAGGTATTTTGTAGAATGTCCCTCAATTGGGGTTCAACAAATGTCTTTTCTCATAGTTAGTCTGGGGCTATAGGTAATGGTGACAAATACCAAAGGGATAAAGGGCTGTGCAATAGGACATTATCATCACATCTTGTTAAAGGGTAGTTGGTATTAACAAGATATCGCTGACAATGTTAACTTTATCTGAGACTGTGTTTGCCAAGTTTCCCCATTTTAAAGTTACCTCTCCATTCCACCTCACCATTTGTCCTCTCTCTCTCTCTCTCTCTCTCTCTCTCTCTCTCTCTCTCTCTCTCTCTCTCTTTGGTGGGTGTGTTTTTTTGTTTGTTGTTTGTTTGAATATACTTGACACAAAATGTTACTTTAGTTTCAAGTGTACAACTGAGTAATTGACAAGTTTATACATTATGCTATGCTCATCACAAGTGTACCTGCCACCTGTCCTGTTACATCCTTATTGTCCCTTATTCATTTTCTATTCTTTGTATAGAGGGTTCTCAGTACAGTCCGCCCTCATAAGGAAGACAATAAGCGCCATTTCCTCAGGGCAGGAGGGGTGGGGAGAAATATCTATGTGTACGATCTGGGATTCGTTTGGAATTCTTTAAAGGAACTTGTCTCCCACATATTCGTCCCCATTATCTACTTATTCTAGCATTTATCTATATCAGCATGGGCTGATTTCAAAGATATTTATTTTATACTCTATACTACATTATATATTTTACTGTTCAAGCTGTTCCAGATTTTGGCCATGAAGTGTTCTTTCAACTTGGCTCCTGGAACCCTTTGACATGCCCCATTCTTTCTACCTATGTGATCAATACAAAATGTAGCATTCAAATATTTTATCCAGATAAAGCTGGAAGAAAATGAAGTGTTTTTCCTAATATCCATGGATCTAGACACAAGTTGTTATTTGGAAAGACTATCATGTTTACATCATTGCATCAATTAGGACACATAGTAAGAGATGGAAATAGCATGTAAAAGCACATATTTCAGTATTTAGTAAATAAGGCTCACTTAAAACGGTTCCCCACTCATCGCATTTCTTTTTGGATGAGTAATGGTAAATTTAAGGTTAAAAACTCCTTCTATAAACATGCAAAAATACAATCAGAAATTCTCGCAAGTTGAATTCTCATTTCTAACTACTTTAAGTGACAGGTGTGTCACATTAATTTTTGTACTAATATCAAAGAAAAGCACTCTAAGATTAATTGTGCTTTTCATTTCCCAAATTAATTTTCTCTTCACAGACATTTATTACTTGTTCTAAAATATGTTGTTGCCTTAGCACTCACCAAGTTATCTGATATGTGCAACAGCACTAATGGAAAGAATGTTACAGAACATTCAAAGAAAATGAAAAAAAAAAACACTAGTGATCTTTGATTTTAATGTCTAGAAAGACATATTACAGGGGCGCCTGGGTGGCTCAGTTGAGCGTCCGGCTTCGGCTCAGGTCATGATCTCACAGTTCGTGAGTTCGAGCCCCGCATCAGGCTCTGTGCTGACACCTAGCTCAGAGCCTGGAGCCTGCTTCACATTCTGTATATCCCTCTCTCTCTCTCTCAAAAATAAATAAAACATTAAAAAAAAGACATATTACAGATAGTTAACTGTTACAGACCCTTAAACCATCTATGCTATCTTCTAACAGACCTACAAATGCTAGATAAAAATCCAATCTGATTCAGTCTCTGCCTTTCATTTCCCACATGGTAAAGCCTCCAGCTCACTCCCCTCCCCCCAAGTTAGCACCTTCTGATGCATTCCCAATGCTCATTTCCCCACTCAGCATATTTTGTGTCCTTGGCAATATGATATGAGGTTGTAAAAGGGTTTTATACTGGCAATAAATAGGTGTGAACCTGTATTTTACTTAGGTTTTCACTAATCTGTAGCTTTGAATGCATTGACTTAATAAGGGGAACAGCACAAATGAAACCAGGGAAAAGATTACCATAAACTTGGGAGTCAGAGGTCTGGACTCAAATTCCATCCGGCAATGTTCAATACTGTATAATGTAGTGGGCTCCTCTGAGATTCATTTTGTAGCTTTTGAAATAGATGATTTAAATATATTGTCTCTCAAGTCTCCTCTAGTTCTGAAATCTATGATGCTCAGTTAAAAATTCTCCTTTGATAATTCCTCAGATAGTTAATTTACTCACTGCATTAATTTCCTGGAGCAACTTCAAATACAGCTGCCTATTTTCTTGGAGGCTTTCTTCCCCAAATTGTAAGCACTGGAGGCTTGGGTTATCTTTATGCAAAGAGAAATATAGAACTCAGGAGAGAACAAAGATTTTGGGGATTATTTTAATCAGGCAAATGTTTAGCCTATTTTGTGTAGAATAATAAAGGTTTGCATTATGAAGCCATCTCTCAAGAAGGGAGGATAGTCAGCATCCCGCCTCCCATCAGAGGCCTGTTCCTTTTAGTCACTGAAATCCTAGACCAGCCTTGAACCATCCATCTGTGACACAGGTCATAGTTTCGTTCACACTGAATCATCCAGAGTTCCAGCACAAACCATAGGAGATGGAAAAAAAATATCTGTTCTTTCTTTTCCACCTATATTGCTTAGAGGATGTTATAGATTGAATTGTGCCCCCCCCCCCCAATTCATGGGTTGAAATCCTATCCCCGACCTCAGAATGTGATCTTATTTGGAAATACAGTACTTACAGATATAATTAGTAAAGATGTGCTCATAATGGAGTAGGTGGGGCTTAAACCAATGACTGTGTCCTCATGTAAAAAATAAAAAAGATAAATCTCAATCTAGACAGGGAGACCACCATATGCATCCTGGCCTTATGCTCCCAAACGTCAAGGAACTATCAGAACCTAAAAAATTCAGACGCAGTAGTAGAATATCCCCTTCCCTAAGGGGGACCCTGCCCTGCCAACACCTTGATTTCAGAATTCGGGCTTTTAGAGCTATGACATAACACATTTCTGTTGTTCTAAGCTCAGCCTGTTATACTTTATCATGGCAGCACTAGGAAAGTAACACAAACTGTAACACAGGGGTAATATCTTTTTCAGCAAATGTATTTGTACCATCACTGACTTAAAGATTCGTGCTGCCTATGTTGCTGTTCGGATTAGAACACAGGCCAGTATATATATTTGTATTGGTTATGAGGCATCTGGTTTCAGATACGGGGCTTTGTCACTTACTAGCTGTGTTACTTAACCTCACTGATTTTTGGTTCCCTGATAATAGTAGTAATATTATCTAGCATAGTAACAGATAGATCTAGCATAGTAATATAAGTGAAAAACAATACAGAGGCAAATAAAAGAGTAGTTGGGGTGGAAGATAAGAGTGGGGACCCTGCAGCCTGGTTGAATGAGTTCAAATTCAACTCTTCCTTTTACTGGTTTTATAACTGAACTATGAACTCAGGTCCATCATTTTATTTATTTTTCCCTTTATTTATTTTTAATATAATTTATTGTCAAATTAGCTTCCATATAACACCCGTTGCTCATCTCAACAAGTGCCCTCCTCCATGCCCATCACCCAGTTTCCCGTCTCCCCCAAGTCCCCATCCACCCTCAGTTTGTTCTCTGTATTTGTCTCTTATGATTTTCCTCCCTCCCTCTCTATTTGCAACTTTTTCTCCCTTCTCTTCTCCCATGGTCTTCTGTTAAGTTTCTCAAGAGACAGGTGCTATTATAACATTCATTTTAAAATGATGACATCATCTATGTCTCTTAAAGATCTCACGAAATCAAATAAATTAATGCATAAAGAAATCTTAGAAGATTGTCTGGAACACAGAAAATATTCAACAAATGGTATCTAAAAGTGCCTTGCAAACTATAAAGAACCATACAAATGCTGTAACATTATAACTTACAGTTAGTAAATAGCTTATTGATGAAGGCACTACACACTGATGACACTTTGTCCTTTAAAAGGTTTTTAATGTTTATTTATTTTTGAGAGACAGAATCAGAGTATGAATGGGTAAGGGGCAGAAAGAGAGGGATACACAGAATCTGACCCAGGATCCAGGCTCTGAGCTGTCAGCACAAAGCCTGATGTGGTGCTTGAACCTAAGAACCCTGAGCTCATGACCTGAGCTGAAGTCCAACACTTAACTCAGGCACCCCTCTCCTTTTATTAAAGTAATAGCTACGCCCAATCAGTGCTTTAACTCACAGCCTTGAAATCAAGAGTCAGACCCTCTACCAGCTGAGCCAGGCAGGTGTGTTGCTAACTCTGACTTTTTATTTAGTCAGTATGCCTCTTAGCAGTGATTTGGACAGTTACGGAGATCTAAAGACTGACAATCACAGATGAGGGCTATTACCAAGTGGGTCAAGTTTGCCCAGGAAATCAGAAGAAACTTCAAAACAGAGGCTATTTCTGGTTTTCATTAGTCCGCTCATTTCCTCATGTAAAAATATTTTAGGGCCAAAAGTTTTATTGAACAACATATTAACTGTTCTAATATGTAAATAAAAAGTAAAGAATTTAAGTAGATTTCACTTGGGCATCCAGAAATGGGAACTGAATTTTTTTAAACTGCTTTTAAAAGTTTCTAATGAAATCTCAGGGCGCCTGGGTGGCTCAGATGGTTAGGCAGCTGACTCTTGATTTCAGCTCAGGTCATGATTTCACGGTTCGTGGGAATGAGCCCTGTATCGAGCTCCATGCTGACAGTGTGAAGCCTGGTTGGGATTCTCTCTTTTCCTCCTCCCCTCCCCTGCTCGCTCGCACGCTCACTTGCTCGCGCGCTCTCTCTCTCTCTCTCAAACCAAATAAATAAATTTTTAAAAAGTTTATAATGATCACTTGGCATATCATATATGAATTGAGATACATTGTCTATACATCACTCTCATTAGTTGTAGTAAATAAAAAAAGTAGACAGGCAATCTCTAACCTTGCTGTATACCTCAAGGGGAAATTGTGTCTTTGTTGTTTTGCTTTGTTTTGTTTTATCAAATAAAAAACTGCCATTGCAAAATACCACTTGTTTCATATGTGTCTTGTCTCATAAAAGGAGACAAAAGCATTAGTAAAACATTTTCTTTTAGATTACTTGAAGGAAACAGAAACAACTGAGACTTTAAAAATATACTATAGGGGCGCCTGAGTGGCTCACTCGGTTAAGCGTCCAACTCAGCTCAGGTCATGATCTCATGGTTTGTGAGTTCGAGCCTGGCGTCATGCTCAATGCTGACAGCTCAGAGCCTGGAGCCTGCTTTGAATTCTGTGTCTCCCTGCACTCTGTCTCACTCTGTCTCAAAAATAAATAAAACACTTAATAATTTTAAAAAATAAAAAATGTATTATTTTATCACATTTATTCGATTGTATACAACTTACCCAGGACGTATATATTTGGAGAACAGACTGTCTCAGGGCTGTGGATAAGTTGTAGCCTTCGGAACTGTGGTGGGTTTGGTGTCCAGCCCACATAATGTTAACCTCTGCAAAACACATAATTTGAAATGAGCCATGAGAATAAGAACAAAGCAACTTACATTTTCAGTTATGTATGCTGCTCTTGTTAAGTGAGGAAGAAAAAGCTGGAACATCTCTGAAAAACCAAGCCAATATATTATAATTAAAATAAGCTGCTTCAAATGACTTTTGGAAACAGTAGGGTATAAATTACAAACAAATAAGAAAATTGAAACATGGCAAATAAGTATGTATAGTGTTTGTGATATAATGAAATGCCTCCAGCAAGCTGAAGCAACTTCCAAAATTTATACTTGCTAATGTATTTTTATAATACGACAAATCATAAGAGCTAACCATCAATGTTATAACAATGCAGTCAATGGATAGTGATGATTTTTCAGCATGTGATAATATGTTTATAATTAAAGAAGAATAATGTAATGGGAGAAATTGGTGCATAAATTGCAGAATGAAATAGTAAATAAAATTCCTTCCTGATGGCTTTTTAAATGTCTCAAAATCTTTCTATTGGAATAAGAGGCAGATCTGAGTAATATTTGGTCCTAAGATTTAACAATTCCTTTTTATTTATGGAAATGTATTAGTTAATACTTAACATATAGTTCTTCCAATACCTTACAAAAATGCTATCATTTTTAAAATTTTAACACATAATTGCTTTCTATCCTTATAATAAATAATAAATGTAAGTTGATGTTTTCATCAAGTGTTACGCAGACTGTTCACACACAGCCTTGCAATTTATTCACATCTCAAAGGGATAGTTTCTTCTTTTTTCTACAAAAAAATGGCATTATGGTGATATCTAGTATATAGAATACAGCAATCCCACGTTTTTCATTGTGTGCATATACTTTATTTCCTGCCAGAATTACAGATACAGTATAGTCTGTTCAGTTTTTAACTGTTCTTAGAAAGTATGTTCTTAGCTAAACTATAATTAAGTTCTTTGCTACAAATATAGGAGATGAAATTAACCATGTGATATGATCACTATATCCATGATAATATGTATTAGAAATTAAATCCTTTTGTCTTGCACACATGGGGACTGAACAGTGAATCTAAGAATGGAAATATTGGATATTGATCTTTACAGTAGCCCTATACCAGTAGTTAAAATACCTGGCACGTAACAGAATAATTTGTTAGAAGATTTTACAAAAATCATGGAGCTGTAAATATATATATGTTCCCTTCCCCACCAATCTGGGCGGACTTCTCTGCTTTTCGTTTAGGAAATGAAAACTCTCTGGACCATCTGTGTAGGGAGTTACCAAACAAAAGAGCAAAAGAATTTTTGGTAAATAAATGATAGCTCATATTTAAGAAGGACTTAACTCTGTGAAAATGGAAAGTTTATGATCAGACTTATGAATAGAAGTCCCCATCAGAAGTCACTACTATTAAAGTTACGTATTTTCAAGGGGAGCCAAGAATTTTCATAAACCATAAGTTTATATATAACTTAGGTCCTTATTGGTTGATATTTTTAAGTGTAATTACTTATTCTGAGAGAGAGCAACAGAGCACATGAGTAGGGGAAGGGCAGAGAGAGAAAGAGAATCCCATGTAGGGTCTGTGATGTCAGTCCAGAGCCCAGCGCGGGGCTCAAACCCACAAATTATATGATCATAACCTAAGCCTAAGTCAAGAGCCAGATGCAAAAGCGACTGAGCCATCCAGGCACCCCTGACTGGTTGACATTTTAATCATTCCTAGTAAAGACCCTATATTTCTGCTCAACCAATTAAGGAAATTGCTCTTATACAAATGAAAACTACTTCATCATAATGGTCCCAAACTTCCGAAGCATAATCCTTGAAATAACCTAGGACCTTAATCTCCGGTGTATTGGCTAGTTTATACAACTTCAAATGAGAGCTACACAAAGAATCCTATGGCACTTGGTATCTTCGAATGTTGTGTGAACGATCATTAAGACATGATAAATGTGATGAATCCACGAAGTCTTTTACAGCTCCTTGCAGAGTTAGACCCTGAAATAATCCAAACACCATTTTCTCTTTAGAACATAATCATTATTAAACATTCAGAACCTATTATTTAAAATTTCATTACAAAAAAAAATTATTGTCCATTTTGTTGGACTTCTGGGGATTTACTTTAAAAACTGATAATAACGCATACATGTTATGAATTCTGAACGGGATGAGCTAATCAGATGAGCCCCGATTAGAGAGTAATAGGATATATTTATAAACTACTTCCTATAACTTCCACAGAAGCTAAATGGTAGAACAAAGAGTCCACAAAGGTGGAGGTTAAAGACCTATCTCTTTGGTTGTTTTAAAAGCTTTTACTTCCTATCACAAACTGTGTGTAACACAAGACTTCCTTCAATGAAGTACAGCTGTGTAAACAGGGTACAGAAACCAGATCCTCTGCCTTACCTCTATCACTTTTCAGAACCAGGAAAAACAAGAAAAAAATATAAGATTTTTTTCCCACAGTTTATATGCACCTTGCTTGAAGTAAATCATTAACAATGTGATTATAAAAATGCATCTAGTAGAAAATTGTTTCCGTAGTTATTTTATGAACAAAAGAACAGGTTAATAGTGCACATACAAACATGCTCATTGTCACTAATATCTGAATTGATGAATTATCTGTTCTTAGGAATAAAAACAAATATTAAAGAGGACAAAATGACATTTTAAGAATATACTTCTTCCTAGCAAAGAACTGATATCATTGTAAGTTATAGTCCATAACAATTTTCTTTTCCTATGAGCAAATTTCTGATTATACAAGTATATGGTATATTATTATGGCTTTTAAATAATATAGCTAGAAATAGTATGTTACTTTCCAGTATTAAAATATATATTTGTATAAATATATTTTATTAATACATTGACCAATCATTCAATTTGGCCAGAATTTAATGCAATTTGTGTGTTTGTATGTATGTTACATTCTTGAAATAACTTTTTCTCTTATTTTTCTAAGTTGAAGTATACCTTATATACAGTGAAATCCAGCCCTTTTAAGTAATATGAATTTCTACCAAACAAATACAGCTGTATAATTACAATCAATATACAGGACAGTCCTGACCAACCCCCAAAATTACTCATTGCACTTTGTGCCTGTGGAAAGTAAACTCTATCTTGGCCCCCTGATCAGATGATGAGATTTTGGACTTTGAACTGATAACATAATGGGATGAAACTCTTGGGACCTTGGGGACAGTGAGGGTGTTTTGCATGTAGGAAAAAATAAATCACTGGGCTCCAGAGGGGTGCCTGTGGGAGGCAGCCTCTAAGAGGCTCCCAGTGACTCTTGCCCTTGTGGATGTTCATCCCTTGTACAATCCCTCCCGTTGAGTGTGGGCTGGATTTAACAATTCCCTTCTAATGAATATAATTTTGGCAAAGATGACAGGATGTCACTTCTGACATTAGGTTGTAAAAAGACAGAGACTTATGTCTTGGGTGCTCTCATATTCTCAAATGCTCTAAGGAAAGTCAGTCACACCATGTTGTCAACTGCCTTTTGGAAAAGCACATGTGGTGGGGAATTAGGAAAGGCCTCAAGCTAACCAGTGAGGAACTAAGCACCTCAGCTCAAACTCCACAAGGAATTGAATCCTGCCAACAACCATGTAAGTGAGTTTGGAAGCAGATCTTCCCCCAGCTGATCCTTCATATAACATTGCAGCTAGCAGACAGCTTAACTGCTTAACTACAACCTCATGAAAAGACCTTGAGCCAGAAGCACTCAACTAATAAGTTGTGCCCAGATTCCAGACCCACAGAGACTGTGAGATAAGCCACTAATGTGTTATAAAGAAGTGGATAATATAGTGGTCAATCCCCTCAGACTCATTCTCCCAGTCTCTCGCATCCACTGAATTGAATTCTTTCCTATAGTTTTGCCTTTTTGAGAATGTCATATAAATAAATTACACAGTATTTAGCCTTTTGGGGTCTGGTTTCTTTTACTTAGCATAATGCATTACAAATTTCTCCATTTTGCTGTATTTATCAGTACTTTTTTCCCCTTTTTTTTTGCTGAGTAGTATTCCATTTTAATGGTTGAACCACACTTTTTGTTTTGTTGTTATTCATTCAGTAGTTAAAGAACATTTTAGTCATTTCCAGTTTGGGGCAACTACAAATAAATCATCTATAAACATTTTAATACTTTCTTTTTCTCTGAGCATAAGTTTCATTTCACTTGGGCAATTACCTAGGAGTGAGATTACTGAGCTGTATAGTGTATTTACATCTTCTTTGTACTATCTAATCAAAATCTGTGCCCACATTTTAAGTGAGTTGTAGTCTTATTATTGAGTTTTCAGAAATCTTATATATTCTGCATACAAGTCCTTTATTAGATATGTGATTTGCAAACATTTTCTCCTCTGCTACGGCTTGACTTTCCATTTTTCAAGTGTCTTAGGAAGAATAGAAGTTTTAATTTTGATGAAATCCAATTTAAATATGTGAAAGCTTTATTAAAAGACATTTTTAGCATATATAACAAAGAACTGGGGTTACTTTGTAAACAGTTTCAGAATGATGAGAAATTTGTGCCTATAAGGTAACAGATCTATGTTACACATCTAAAATATATCTAAATAAGTCTATTGAAGTGTCTTCTCACCAATGGATGGAGAGAATAACCCTCTTGCCTTTGACAGGAAATCTAACACTATGAAACACACATCTTTCCCATTTTTAAAATGACACAATTGTCAGTTTGAATTTAAATATGCAAGATTTAAGTGAATGCTTTAAAATTTTGTTTTATCTATTCACAACAGATAAGCATGATTAATAAATGATTTCAAGAAATTAAGTGAACTAAGGAAATAAAAAGTCAGTCACAGACTGAAGCTATTAAATTAAAGTCTAACCGGAAAATATAATAGCTGGTGCATAACAATGGTCATGCCTTCACTTATTTTCTTATTCTGTACTCATTGAATGCATCAGCAATGTCATCCATTTTATCAACACGACTTCATGCTCTTCCTACACAGCCAATGAAATTATGATAAAATTGATGCCAATCCCAATGTCTTCAATTAGACTGATATTCTTTTTTGTAATTTATTCTAATCTGTACTTTGCCCAGTAACTACCAAAACACAAATTGCTAAGTATATCTAAAAATGTCAAATCAATGAGAATCAAATTGACAAGTTGGTTGGACCTCCACATTTTTATTTGACAGGTTTTGCGTATATCCAGATGCTTAGCATCACAGAAACTAGTCACATGAAGAATTGACCAAATTTTTCTCTTATCAGAATGTTTGGAAACACATAGACATTGAATCGTTTCTTCAGAGGAGGAAACATGATGACACTAAAATGGCCACAAATACTAAATAGTCACTCTAATCTTTCTAGGAATCACAACTTTATACTTTTCTAAAACATGATATTAAAATGGAAGCTTATAAATTCTATCATGTAGAATTTTAGGAGGGTTCTCCATTTATGTTTATATTCTTTTAAGATATAAGCAAAGCAAAATAGAAGAAATATATTCAGTATGAAATAAAATAAAAATCCTTAAGAATTTATATAATTTTTCCAATCAAAAATTCTACAAAACAGATGAAAATAATACAAAAGGAGGAAAAACAGAAAGGGAAACAAATCTTAAGAGACTCTTAGGTAGAGAACAAATGGAGAGTTGATGGAGAGGATGTAGGCAGGGAATGGGCTAAATGGGTGATGGGTATTAAGGAGGGCACTTGTGTTGAGTATGAGCAATGTTTATATCTCATGAAAATTACTTATCCATTGAATATAACCAAATTCTAGTGCCCAATTCCTGGTAGTCAGCAGTCACCTTAATGTCGTGATTTAGATTTTGGAGAAGTTAGTGATTTCATTATGAGACTCTTACAATATATTCAGATTTTAAGAAAGGCACACACTTTCACAGATTAAAAGCAAGAAATCCTCCAGAGTACTTAATGATGTATATTTGGCCTTCATAATGACCCATTCAGCACAATCAGGGGGTGGAAATCATGGGAGAAGATCTATCTTAATGTCAACAGAGTTAGCTATGATTAGCAAGCATTCTGACACTCCATCTATGCAGTGTGCCTGCCTATGGTGAAACGCAATGAATTTCTGCTGTATCATGTTTGGAAGAATGATTTATATATCTTGTCTCTACAAATCAAGGAATCCAAGAACAAATAACCTCTAAAGTTTAAAGGGAGAGCAACCTAAAAAAGTGAAGAGGAAAGCCAAAACAACCAAGAAGAGTCAGGAAAAGACTGGAAACCAGGAAAATAGGCATTGAAACCA
Organism: Suricata suricatta; assembly: GCF_006229205.1. Lineage (NCBI taxonomy): Eukaryota > Metazoa > Chordata > Mammalia > Carnivora > Herpestidae > Suricata > Suricata suricatta. The sequence goes on from NC_043701.1 coordinate 90,512,060, forward strand.
CTGGTTAGAAAGTGGTTGCAATCTGTCTTCATTCTCTCTCTGATTAGCCTCCTGAGTAAATGGAGATTACCTGTCAACAACAACAAAAGCCTACCAGTATCCCTTAGGCAATAATAAGAGCTTCCTGTTGGTCCTACCATTCTACCTTTATGCTTTGAAACTTTTATTGTGTCATAGCAAATATATGTAGTTTTAAGTTAGACATTTTCAATATCACTGGATATATTAGAAATACTATGGTGTTCAATGAAGGTGCCAGATTAAATTAGAATGGAATGTCCCAATTGGCATAAGTCAGTCTATTCTTTGTAAAAGGTGTCATTCTGACATAGATTAACATTGTTACTGGTTTTTGGGGACACAATCTACATCTGATAGATTTCATTTTGTACAGTGGAAACTGTTCCTCACACTGCTCATGCCATTTTTTACACATCTTAGAGCTGAATGTTATTTATTACTTTGAGTTATTTTGCTCTTTCCTGTGTTCCCTTCAAAGTACTCCTTAAATCTGAATATATGTCTGATTTAAAAGGGAGGATGTGAAGAACTACCTGGACTTACCAGGTCTGGAGAAAGAGATTCGTGTAATATTCTTAAACTTTAGGGCATGGAAAGATGGAAGGGCTTATGTGGGAACATATCACCCACTATTCTAATAGGGGTAACCTTAGAGTCTCCCCTCTGGACCCTCCAAATATGACCCCCTTGCTACAAGACTTTCAAACCCAAAAGCTATTTCTTGATTGATTTGTTTTCTGCCCATAATTCCCGTTTCTGTTTCTGATCTTGTAATAACACTTTATACCTTTGATTACGCCTATGTCCTCCCTGCCAAGTCCAGTGAGATTCCACTTTGCGCTTTCCATCAATCCATTGTATCACCTGCTCCCTTTCTTTCACACTCCAGGCCTAGATCGAGGCCTTAGTGCCTCAGTAAAACCAGCAAAGATTCACAGCGTGACATCCATGTATATGATATACTGCCCTTTTATTACTCGTAATCTAGTGCAGCAGTCAGCACTAATTCATGGACCAAATCCAGCCCACAATTTGCTTCGTACAGCCAACAAGCTAAGAGTGGCTTTTATATATTTTAAATGATTGAGGTAAAATCAGAAGAATGACGGTTTGTGACACAGGAATATTACAGTATAAAAATATGCATCTCCCCCTTTCTCTTTCGTGGATACCCTCTGTTCTCTGGGCTTGAACACCCTTAGCCCTTTCATGGTCCCCGTCTTTGTGTGACCTGTCAAAATAGTCGTCATCTTTCAAGGACCACTGCATATGTCATTTTCTAACCCACCCAGTCACAATTATTATACAATCTTTATTATTCCTAGGCCTCTAACATCACGAATACTCTGCTATTTTGCATCTTCCTCTGTTTTATAAGCTTCTTAATGAAGGGGATTAAGTTCTCTTTGTATTTTCTATAGCACCTCATTGTGCCTTTGCATAGTAGACATGAATATATTTTTCTTAATTAAACCTGTGTTCATTAAAAACTGACTCATTTGAGTAATCAATAACCAGGTCACACTATTTTATTTGTTCAATATGTTTTTTTTTCCATTAGTAAAAGTAATGTTTTTTTAATTCCCTTTTACACTATTCCTTTTCCCTAATTTCAGTCTTAACCAAACATTCCACTTTGTAAAACATGATCCATTGGCCTTCCATTTCTTTATTATTTTTGACCTCAAACATCTTAAAAGAGCAATGTATTTATTTTCTTAACTCCCATTCATTCTTAAGCTCATTCTTAACATCACTTAATTGTCTCCAAAGTCATTAATGGCCTCTTTCTTGTCAAAACTAAAGACCTCTTTTAGATGTCACTTGATATGAACTTTCTAAGACATCTGACCACTGCATCTATCTTGAAAACCTCTCCCTCTGGCTTTCCCTTCCCTCACTCCCAGTTCTGCTCTTCCATTTCTCAGGCCAGGTGCATTTCACCAACCCCTTCCCCTTTTCTCACCCATTTAAAGGGACTAATTCATTTCTCATTGCTCCTTACTTATTGTTTCTCATGGTATGCCATGACCTGAAACGACTTCAATAATCGCTTACCCAAAAGTTGATGGTTCCCAAATACTTCAGTCTATAGGTGTCTGTTGACTTCTAGGTCTGAATTCCTTACGGGGAATTCCATGCATATTATGCCTTGGATCTATTTAGTTGTCTTGCTTTCTGTCCCCTGTTGTCCTTTCCTTCTAAATGGCATCCTGTCTGCTTAGGCTCCAGGCAAGGGAGAGAATAGACTGGGAAGACCCCAAAGCAGAAAGATCTCAATGCCTTTTATATCCTTCTGACCTCTGTTTAGATAGTTATGCAGGGCTTATCAGATAATCAGGACAAAAACCAATATTTCTGTATAAATAAATTTCTAAAAATGACTTCACTTAAACTTGTGATATTTTCTTCTAATACACTGCAGCAAACAGGCCTAAGAGTTGGTTTTATTAGTAATAGGAACATTAAAAGAGGAGAAGATATGAAAAAAATGTTGAATGCCAATGGTAACATAGAGAAACATGATTATCTGTGAAGGCAAATCTTAGATATTCTTTCTTCAAAATTCTGATAGTTTAGAAAAATTATAGGGAATAGGGCATAAAAAAACTCAAAAACTGTATTTGACATTGTCAAATTCCAGAGCAATAAGATGGCTTTTATACCGAAGAACACCCTCCTCTAATTCTTCAAAATATATTAAATATTATCATATGGTGTATTGTGGCCCCTCTGGTCCTAAAGTTAGAATATCAAAATTGGAGCCTGGAGTGCTGTGTTTAGATTTTTGTAACCATTTGCAGAATGGCCCCACTAGAACTATGCCACTCGCTTATAATTAAACTTACCCCATCACAAAATTAATCTTTACCTGGGGACATATATATTTTTTATACCCTTTTGAGATTGGGAGAATATGAGCATATCACTCTGTCAAATTTTCTTTTGAGAAGCTTCAAACAATAAAAACAAAATCAAGTAAACGATATATCTACACAAAACTCCCTGATCATTTCTAAATTCCCAAATAGCAAACAAACATAAAATGGTCAGAAGGCATAAGGCTATCCCTATGATTCTTTTGTAGTATTATGGAACTTGCTAGGAAAATCCAAAGGAAATCAATCAAGGCCTCCATGCATCCTCTTTCTCCCTCTTTTCTGTTGTTCCAAGTATTTGTGGTTGTACTGTGAACTGATCTTAATCCTACTGGTCAAATAACAATAACCATATTTTTTATTGAAAAAAAAGCTCTTCTCGAGTAGCATTGTTTTTAAAATAATTTCAAAAACAAGTTGTTAGACATATGTTATAGTTGCTATAAGAATCTATTATTTGTAAAGTTGCTAGGCATGCAATGAAGATCACTTAAATTAACTAAAGTTTAAAAGACATGAAGCAAAATATTATCAAAGTCCAAAACTCATATTAGCTATTTCTCAGTACAGTCTAACACAAGAGTCCACAATAATTCGCTTTGATCTCTGAGCTTTGCAGGGCAATGTGAGTTTGAGCAGTTACACATCTATTAATAGATAATACAACAGATTAGTATAGGTCAAAATAATGATTTTTAACACATTATTTCTAATAATTTTCTCTTTTCTTGTGATCAACTTGTCTAAAGTCTTGTCAAATTACCAAAAAGAAAAAGAAAAACAAAACAAAACCCATCAAGTTCTGCTAGCATTGCAGAGTTGCATAAAGAGATTTCTTATAATGATGTCATGTTTGATGCTGTAGACCATGTGAAAAAGATTAACTGTGACCAAATTCGTATTATTTTGCAAGGCCAGCTGATGTGCACATGTAAAACATGCAACACATACTCTGAGATGCAATTAAATGATTCTCAAACACTATTCCAGCAGTAATTTCAACCTTATAAATATCTACCTTGTAGAGATTCCTTTTTATTTGTTTCTTGAAACAACCAAGAAGACAATGTAAGTAATTTCAATACATTTTCATCCTTGAGAAAATTACTAGCAAAATGCTTTGGTGGCATTTTTTTGAGAGGTTGGATAATGGCTCGCTTGTTCTTTTTAAAGAGTTCTTATAGTCATGTGTTCTCGGCTGTCTGTAGGAAAGATTGATGTCTGTGTCACTGCTAGGAAGTGCACACTGTTCAGCCTCACTGCAATCTATGTCCTCATCCTCTTGCTCCACAGGATACCACATACTTTGGCAGCCAACATTCAGAAGGGAAGTGCTTTAATGGTAATAAGTGATGCCAATGAAACCTTTCCCACAATGCTCAAAACTTACTGGTTGGAGGCTGAGGCACCAAACGGTGGGACTAAAGAAGACAAATGAATCAGTTAGCTGACAGGTTCTAATGCTATCTACCTAACCAATGTTGAAAGAGTTTCAAAATTTCTGCTATCATTAAATTTTTCACCAAAATATCATCCTCCTGATAGCCTGGGAGAATCTGGGTCTGTTTAGCTATGTCCTGACCCTCTCATTTGAGACATAAGAAACTTAGTGATCAATTGTGTTAATAATAACAATTGTCAGTGTGCTTTTGTAGAAGTAATTTCCACTGTATAATATGTTCCAGCTATACCTCAACCCCTGGAGAGTAGAGCAATAGGAGGGAACCCTTCGCAATGTAAGTAAAATGAAAGGAATTTATATAACATGACATAAAACAGGTGTTAAAGAAACACTGAGCTCCTTAGTGAAGACAAAACGTAATATTGTGGAAGCAAGACATTCAGAAGGTATACGATCACAGCAAAGTCACTTAGAGTTTCCAGTATTCCCATCAATACAAACGAGTTATGGTATTGCTTTTCATGAAAAACAATGGGGCTACATTCACAATAACAAACAGGAATAGAATGTGGGTTTTTCATTTTTTATAGATGGAGGTGGATTCTGACTGAGAAAAAGTTATTCATTTGATTACGTTAGGTTACAGGTATAGTCATAGCCACCAAATCCAATGAAACCAACTAACCACATGTTGATTTGACCTACCACCTAGGTCTTCTTATATCCATGCTTAAACAAATGACCTAATTCTTTGAACTATTCCAAGAAATAAACACTCCATATTTTGCAAGTAAAACCAGGAAGCATAAGATCTCAAACTGATCCTAACAACCATGAGTGATTTCTCTAATAAGTTGAAGTTGTGTTTTTGTTTTTGTTTTTGTTTTTGTTTATGCCTATGTCACTGCCAAGACTTTTTCAAATGTAAGTAAAATTCTACCAGGTCTTTTATGTAGCTTTTGAATTAGGGACATACCAAAAAGGAACCATTTAAAAGTAGGGAGTGGGAAGGCAGGGGAAGTAAAGACAAAAAAAAAAAAAAAAAAAGACTCTTGCCAGCAGTTATGAAAAGAAGTGAAGATGGGCGAATAAACAATGACATACATTGAAGAGCAGAAATGTTTAGAAGGCTAGGCATGTTTTTGAGATTATCTTTGCTAAATGAGTTAACTCTTACTTTCTTGCTATTTCAAAGAAGAGGAAATTGAGGACAAACTTTTTCGAGATCATAACTATAAAGTGGAAGAGCCAGAATTAAAATACAAACCTGTCTGCTTCCAGAGCTCACACTCTTTCCTGAAGTCTGAAATTGGTTAAGTGCTCACAGCTCTGCATGAGAGGAAACAACCAGACTATTGACTCGTGGTGCCTGCTTGGAAGAGTGTGTTCTTCAGACATAAAGAGAAGAGGAGGACATCCATATGAAAAAAACATAAATGGAAAATAACAAAGCACTAGTGCTGGATTAGTTGTGTCAATATTGCTTGGAATGGAGATCAGGGAAAGAACAATATAATTGGGGCCAGATTAGTCAGGTTAATCCCTCAGAAAAGGCTATGGTTGAAGCACTGCCTGAGTGTGAAGACAATAATTTCCTAGAAGGCTGATATTTAGTATATTAAGAGAGTAACTTCTTCTAAAAAACAAAACATATAAGTAATGCAAAATAATTGTGACAGTATGCCTTTATTTAAAACAAATTCAAAGTAGGGACTTTGAGGTTAACCTTATTAATGTATACTTTTTACTTTTACAAAGTCCTACTTGGATTAAAAAATAAGGGGACATAGGACTTAGTTAAAACAGTACTTGGTTTAAAGATTGTGTAGTATTTGGTTTAAATATTCATTTTCTCTGCATTTTTAGGAACTATTACTATGGTTCAAAGTAAAGCTTACAAAATGTAAACAATTTAATAGTGTTCCATTTAAGGAAGGAAAATGGAATGCAAATACCACTTGTTTTGAATAAAAAAGGACCACTTAACACTTCATCACATATTAAAAGCTCCTTTCCTACAATTTTATGACAAATACTTATAAGACACAGACACTTAAATGAATTTCTCTTCAACTCTTTTTCCAACCTAATTTACATAATCAGGAAGCTGTATTTTTCTCAAAACCCTCCCAGAAATTTCAGCAAAATATAACACATGTTCTCTAGTGTGTCAAGTGAACATTTTAAATTTCTGCCTCAGCTGATTAAATTTATTGAAAATATTAATTATTCCTCTAAGTATTTGTGCTACTGTCTTCAAACTTTCACCAAAAATATTTATTTAAATGTATTTTTTTTAAAAAGAAAGAAAGAAATCCATCTGTGGATTTCAGAGCTAATATTTTCATAAATGAGATTATTAATCTTGGCATCTCTATTCACAACTACACACACACACACACACACACACACACACACACACAATCAAACACTGGGTCTGATATTATCATCAGTGCATTAAGCCCTTGGTCTCTGTGCCTTTTTAGCAATAAAATGTGCTCTTAGTAATAAAATGCACATAAATATATGTTGCTTTCTTTGGTGTTAGTGAAAGTTCTGTTGATGGCTGATGGCCTCTCCTTTAATAGAACCAACCCATTTGGCAAATTTCTTACTTTTATTTGAAATATATACTTAGGAATCAAAACATGCAATACTGACAAGAAAATTAGAACTGAAATAAAGGGAAAAACTTGAATAGATAATGTTAATTGTTATGTTGGTCAATTGCAATGTTTTCTTTAAGTGAGAAATGAAGCTAAATATGTTAGGAAATTTGTCTGGTTAGAAACATATGTTAGGAAAATACTCTGGTTGATAGAGAAATGTAGCTCATATGAAGTATCAAATTTTAAAGAATTAAGCAAACATTGGCTACATGAAAACAACACTGAGATAATTTAAATCTTTCTCTGTCGTTTCAAAAGTTTCCTTCCTTCCTTGCTTCCTTCCTTGCTTCCTCCCTTCCTTCCTTCCTTCCTTCCTTTTTCTCTCAAGGACTTTCTGGGGACTTCTTCTCCTATATTAACCACTAACCTTTTGGTGCAATGGTCTTATAGATTATTATAAGGGACTATTTTCACTTTCAAAGAGGATTTGTGGACATAGTAACACTCTAATCTAGAATGAGGAAATGAGGATTTTTCTAATGCAAAAGGCACAGATTTTAAATGCCTTGAGTTCCAGTATAAACATATATCTGTTTATATATGTAAACATACATGAATGCATATATAATTGCATTCCATATATATATGTGTACATATATTGAATAATATTCCTTAATTTCTTTTGGCTTGATTTTCTTCATTAGAGGGACAATGGCATTTTTGCAAATGTTTGTAGAAAGAAATTATATCAATAATATAATAATATCCAAATACTCTTATGCCTAGGAATAGGCTGATTCCTATTTGATATGGGACAAACAATGGCTCTGATAGCATTAGCTAGTAAAATTGATATTTAAGAAATTGAAAATCTGAACAAAGAAAAAAGGAGAAGGAAAGAAGGAAGGAAGGGAAGAAAGAAAGAAAGAAGAAAGAAAGAAAGAAAGAAAAAGAAAGAAAGAGAAAGAAAAAGGAAGGAAAGGAAAGTAGGAAGGAAGGAAGGATGGAAGGAAGGAAGGAAAGGAAAGAGAAAGAAGGAAGAAAGAAAAGAAAGGAAAGAAAATAGAAAAAATATAATGATTGTAACCAATTATTAAATGTTATAGAGTTATTACAATGTCATTATCTAAGAATTCATATCTTGACTCCTCCTAATTTTCACTATCAGTTAAAGGTAAATATCCTACTTAATTTTGTACATGGACCTCATAGCTTACTTTTAATGTATCAAAAACAAATTTTAAATTATGGCTTCTTGCATTTGATGTGTATTACATGATTTGTATAAAAATTGTCCTTAATATCATCTTCTTTTCTTCTCCAAGTTATTTAATATTTAGGTCCTCTAGCCCCTTATCTCACCTGGATGATAGTTCTAGGGCATTCTTATTTTTGTGTACCTTCTCCTTATGTGCTTTTTTTGGGAGTACCAATATGGCATATCTCTATGTCACCTGGCTCTGCTCTTGTCTCTTTGTTCTTCTCACTACAATATACGCAATCCACAGATATTATCAAATTTTCACATGGAGAAGGAAAATACGATGCAGCAAGAGTGAGGAACTTGCCCATGGGCACAAAGCAATTTGGGGACAAAACTAGACTAATAGTTCAAATAAAACTACTCTAGTAGTACAAAGAATCCTCTCTTACATACGTGTAACCATTCACAGTGAGCCATATGCTTCACCACTGTTTGCATATTACAATCACACTCTCAACAAATCAACTATAAACTCAAGGCTCCAGAATTTCATGTCTGTGTCTTTCCCATATGTCATACTGAATGTGGGTGATATTTTTTAATATTTACCTTTTACCTCTTCTCCTGGACAATTCTAGAAGAATACTTTCCCAGTAGAATAAAATTTGATTAGAAGACAATCTTCTAATCATCTCATTTGCAATTCAATTGGTTTCAATAAACATTGTGCACCCTCTATTTGTAAAGCACTGTGTTTATCCTACACTAAAATAAGACCACATTGACCATAGACCTAAATGTAAATGATAAACTATAAAACTCTTGAAAGAAAGCATAGGTGTATTTCCTTGTGACCTTAGTTTAGGCAACAGTCTCTGAGGTATGATACCATATTCTAAGCAAACAGGGATAAAATAAATATATTGGCCTTAATTAAAATTAAAAACTTTTGTGCATTAAAGGACACTACCAAGAAAATGAAAAACAATCCCTAGAATGAAAGAAGATGTTTGCAATTTTATCTGGTAAAGGCCATGTATCTAGAATATACAAAGAACTCATCACGATAGAAAGACAAATTATCTGCTATTAAGATAAATTATCTAATTTAAATATAAGCAAAATGCTTAAATAGACATTCTTTTTTTAAAGTTTATTTATTTGAGACAGACAGAAACAGGGTGAGTGGGGAAGGGACAGAGAGAGAGGGAATGAGAAGGAATCCCAAACAGACTCCATGCTGCCAGTGCAAGACTCGAACCCACAAAACTGTGAGACCATCACCTGAGCTGAAACCAAGAGCTGGATGCTTAACTGACTGAGCCACTCAGGTGCCCCTAAATGGATATTTCCTTAAAGGAGATACACAGACAACAAATAAGCACATGAAAAGATGCTCGACGTCACCAGTCATCAGTGAAATGCCAATCGAAACATTAAGATGCCATTTTATATCTACTAAGATTGTTATAATAAAAAAATGGACAATCACAAATGTGAATGAGGAGTGTGGAGATTAGCACACATACAGCACTGGTGGAAATATAGCATGGTGCAGCTGCTTTGGAAAACAGTTTACAATTTCTCAAAAGGTTAAACAGAGAGTTACCTCACGCCTACACAATGCCACTCCTATGTGTGTATTCAAGAGAATTGATAATATATGTTTACATAAAATGTGTACACATTCACAACAGTATTATAATATCCCAAAGGTGGAAACAACCCAAATATCTACCAGCTAATAAGCAGATAAATAAAATGTTGTATACCCATATAATGAAATATTACTGATCCATGAAAGAAATCAATTATTGATACAAGCTACAGTGTAGAGGAACCTAAAAACATAATGTTAAATGAAAGACACAAAAGGGCAGATCCTGTTTAATGACATGTCCAAAAAGGCAACCCATAAAAGCAAGGTGGATTAGTGGTTGCCAGGGTCTGAAGGGAATGGGAAGTCATTGCTAATATGTATGATTTTTCTTTTAGGGCGATGAAAATGTTCTGCAATTAGTGGTGATAGTTACATAATCTTGAGAATATTCTAAAAGCCATTAAATGATACATTTTGAAAGAAAATTTTATTTACTTTTTAATTGTTTTAGAAAGAGAGAAAGCATGATAAGGGGAGAGGGGCAGAGGGAAAGGGAGAGAGAGAATCTCAAGCAGGATCCATTCAAAGCATGGAGCTCAAAGGAGCTTGATCCCATGACCCAGAGGAGAATCATGACCCAAACAAATTAAAAGTCATACACAAAAAGGCATGTGAGTGTCTCAGTCGGTTAAGTCCCTACTTCAGGTCATGATCTTATGGTTCATGGGTTTGAACCTTGTGTGGGGCTTGGTGCTGACAGTTCAGAGCCTGGAGTCTACTTCGGATTCTGTGTCTCCCTCTCTCTGCCCTTCCCCTGAGCATTCTCTGTGTCTCTCTGTCTGTCAAAAATAAAATAAGCTTAAAAAAAAGTCAGACACTCAACTGACTGAGCCACCCAGGCACCCCTGAAACGGTAAATTTTATAGTAAAGGGTATAGAAATCACATCTCAATAAGTTAAAATAAAAAGCACACTGGGAGAGAGGATAGTGGACAGTGAGAGAAGAAACCTTTATGAATGGGCCAGTTACATGCATTTCCACTTAAAAGTGAAACAAAACAAAACTATGTGCTAAGTAGTGTGGATCAAAAGACGAATGAGTCCTGCGTCTGAAACATTCATGGTGTGGGGAAAGCAGACAGAGCCTAACAGAATATAATGCAAGGTAGGCTGTAACCTAGTGCTGCTGCAACAAATGGTTGAAATATGAAGAGAGAAGAGAAAGTAACGAGAGATGCTTTCGTAGGGTAGGGAAAAATCAAACCAAGTCTTAAAGGATATCTTCCGGAAAAAAAGGCATTTCAAGCAAAGGAAAATAAGCAAAGGTGAAAAGACCTAAATGCGGCCAGAGCATCTGGAAAACAAAAAGCACTCCCTCCCGTAGGCTAGAGCTCAAGCTCCTGCACGGAAGAGCTGCAGGCAGGTCACAACCGGAAGTTTCTAGCAGCTGGCTGGGTCCATTGAAGAGTCTGCCCAAAGGTTTGGATCCTACAGACCTGGCTTCTCATCTCACTTCCACTACCTATGTTGCTCAGGGACCTTCCTCAAAATAGCCACCAATCTGAGTGTTGGGGATTATACAAAAAAACAGTATACTGAGAGAACTTAAAGGTGATGACGCAAGTAGAATGTTACGTTAGGTACCCAGCAAAATCGTACTTTCCTCATTACCAAAGTAAATACATGTTTATTGTAGTAAACTGGAAAAATAGAAAAGTAAATGGCAGAAAAAAATTACTGGCCTATGTACTCCCTCTACCCAAAGACGCTCATTGGGAAGTCTTAGTGTATATCCTTCGAGTATTTTTTTAGTGTGTGATCAGTTTACAATTATATAAAATATAAAATGATAAACATTTCCATTAACCTCAAACATTTTCTTTTTTTTTTTTTTTTTTTTAATACAGAGAGAGACAGAGCATGAGAGGGGGAGGGGCAGAGAGAGGAGGAGACACAGAACCGGAAGCAGGCTCCAGGCTCTGAGCTAGCTGTCAGCACAGAGCCTGACGCGGGCTCGAACCCACGAACCGTGAGATCTGACCTGAGCGGAAGGCGGAGGCTTAACCGACTGAGCCACCCAGGCGCCCCTCCTCAAACATTTTCAACAGTTCTATAATGCTCTGCTTTTTGTATATATTTACCCTAATTATATAAATAATTACCATCAGTTTGAGAGCTCTGATTCTTGAGCTTTGAGACCTTTGATTGCTATGGATATTCCTGGCTTATATATTTTTAAATATTTACCAGAGTACTGCATGTTCTGTAGTTTTAAAAGTCATACTTTCCAATATGCTTGTAAAGAAAAACATCAATGTTTGAGCCATCATTCCTCTTTCTGATTTTTTACTTCCCAGAGGCAACCATTTTCAACTGCTTGAACTGTTTGATTTGGTATTTACCTCCATGTTTTTAAATAACATTTTTAAGAATTGTTTAATGTTTATTTATTTGTAAGAGAGAGAGAGAGAGAGAGAGAGAGAGAGAGCATGAGAGGAGGGAAGGGCAGAGAGAGAGGGAGACACAGAATCTGAAGAGGGCTCCAGGCTCTGAGCTGTCAGCAAAGATCCCGACATAGGGCTTGAACCCACGAATCAGGAGATCATGATCTGAGCCGAAGCTGCACGCTTAACCAACTGAGCCACCCAGGCGCCCTTAAATAGCATTCTTACATTACTATTTTTAAAATATTTTAGACATTAACTACTGACTGACTGCCTACTGCAATAGACCTGAATTTAGCTCTTTATGCGGCGCTTACACACACACACCTTACAGACTTCTCTCTTCACTTGACATAAGAGCTATCATCGTGGTTTTTGTTAAACGTAAACATGTGCATTTTGTGACTTTGAAAATGTTATATGCTGCTGAATGATGCAACATATTATGAAATTTTCTTCTTCCATTTTGTTTACATGTTCTTTTTCTACATATCAATGATTTATTTCCAAATTCTGTTGCTGAAAGGTTCTTTATTAAAATGTTCAGTATTCTAAGAAACCTGTCATTTAGTTTTCTTTTTGGAAAAAGTTTGTGGAGACTTTGGCCCACATGCATCTCCGTTCTCAGGTTGGGCCCACAGCCTTTGTCCTAGGATTGGCTTTTACCACCAGTTGGAGGTGTTCTTTAATGTCTCTATTATTGGATTTCCTATTTCCTAGCTACCATTTCTTCCTACTTCTTCAACTTTTTTTCTTGTCTTAATAAATACACCCTCTACACCCTCTGCCTTCTAGTCTGCAGAAGGTAAGATTTAATATCAGGCACATATGAATATATTTTTATTCTATTTATATGCTTGATTGCTAGTTTGCTTAGGTGTATGATTTCAGTCTGGGAATGATTTTCCTTCAGAATTTTGATTGCATTGAAATATGGGCAACTAGCATCTAGTTGCTGGTGAAAAATCTTATCACCTTTTCATTCCATCACTTTTGGATATCTGACCTCATTATTTTCAACTTTCTAGAAGATGTTAGTCTAATTTTTTATTCCAAAATTCTGAAATTTCATGATAATATGTTTGAGCTTGGGTATTGTTTTCATTTATTTGGCTGGAGCATGCTAAATTTAGAAACTTTCGTCTTTCATTCTTAAACATTTTCTTGACTTATTCATTTGATAATAACTTTCTTCCCACTTTCTCTGTTCTTTTATTCTTTTTGGTGGGGGAGAAAAAAATCAGTTGGTTAATCAAAACCACCCTCAGATATTACAAGAAAACTATAGACTGATATTTTTCATCAACATACATGCAAAATTCTTAACAAAATATCAGCAAATTGAATCCAACAAAGTATAAAAGGAACTATACACTACAACCAATTAGGATTTCTCCCAGGTCTACAAGACTGATTCAACATCCAAAAAATAATATAACCCATCATATCAACAGGCTAAAAAAGAAAAAGATCTATAGAGGTAGAAAAAGCCTTTATCAAAATCCAGTACTCATTCAGGCTAAAAATTCTTAGTAACCTAGGAATAGAGGAAATTTTCCTTAAGCTGATGAAGAATATCTAGAAAGAACCTAGAGCTAAGATCATAATTAATGGTGAAAAACCTGAAGCTTTTCCACTAAGATCAGGAATAAGGCAAGAATGTCTCCTCCTACAACTCCTTTTCCAATACTGTAATGGAAGTTCTACCTGACACATTAAGACAGGAAAAGGAAGTAAAATTTCTACACATTGAGAAGAAAGATAGAAGACTACCTTTGTTTACAGATGACATAATTGTCTATAAGAAAAATCCACTAAAATTAAAAAAAAAAGCTCCTGGAACTAATAAAAGGTTATAGCAAGGTTGCAGGATACAGGTTAACATACAAAAGTAAATCATTTTCAGATATACCAGCAATGAACATGTAAAATTTGAAATAAAAAAACCCAATGCCATTCACATTATTATCCCCCCAAATGAAATACTTATGCATAAATTTAATACATTGTGTACACGACTTATATGAAGAATCCGAAATAACTCTACTTAATAAAAAATAAGAATTAAATGAAGAGACCATACATGTTCATGGATAGGAAAACTCAGTATTGTCAAGATATCAGTTTTTCTCAACTAAATCTATAGAATCAATGCAATAACAACCAAAATCCCAGCAGGTCATTTTGTGGATTTTGACAGATTCTAAAGTTTATATGGAGAAGCAAAGGACTCAGAATAGCCAACACAATATTAAAAGTCACTATTTGAAAACTGACACTACCCAACATCAAGACTTACTACAAGCTATAGTATTTGAGACAGTGTGGTTTGGTGAAAGAAGAGACAATTAGATGAATGCAGTGAAATAGCACAGAAATGGGCTTACATAAATATAAAGAACTTTGTCCTGTGAGAAAGAAGCAAAGGAAATGCAATAGAGCAAATAACGTTTTTTCAACCAACAGTGCTGGAAAACTGGACATCTACATGCAAAAAATTAAAAAAAAAAAGAAGAATCTAGATTCAAATCTTACAACTCTCACAGAAATTAATTCAAAATGCATCACAGATGTAAATCTAAAATACAAAATATAAAACTCCTAAAAAATAAAATAGGAGAAAATCTAGGTAACTGTGGGTATTGCAATGGCTTTTTAGATACAACACCAAAGGCATGATCCATAAAAAAGAAAAAATGGATTAGCTGCACTTCATTAAAACTGGAAAACTTTGCTCTGTGAAAGACAATGTCAAGAGAATGAGGAGAGAAATCACGTTGGCAGAAAATATTTACCAAAGACATATGTGATAAGGGACAGTTGTCCAAAAACAACAACAACAAAAAGCAAACAAACAAAAAAACGGCTCTTAAAACTCAGCAATAAGAAAACAGTGGGCCCATGATCTTAAAAGACACGTCATCAGAGAACATGTTCAAATGGCAAATAAGCGTATGAGAAGAAGTTCCACATTACATGTCATCAGAGAAATCCAAATTCAGAAAACAATGAGATATCACTACACATCCAATAGAGTGGCCAAAATCCAGAATGGTGCCAACTCCAAATGCTGGTGAGGATGTGGAAAAACAGGAACTTTCATTATTGCTGATGGAAATACAAAATTGTACAGCCACTTACATGACAGTTGAGTAGTTTCTTACAAAGCTAAACGTAATCTTACCATATGATCCAGCAAATGCACTCATTGGTATTTACTCAAAACAATTGAAAACATATCCACACAAAATCCTGCACATGGATGATTGCAACAGATGGATTCATAATTATAAAACTTTGAAAGCAACCAACATGTCATTTGATAGGTGAATGGGTACACTGTGGTGTAGCCAAAGAATGGAATATTATTATTGAGCAATGAAAGAGATAAGCAATGAAGCCATGAAAATATATTAAGCTACCTTAAATGCATATTAATACATGAACAAGCCAAACCAAAAAGGCTCTATTAATTATAATTTCAATTATATGACTTTTTGGAAAAAGCAAAATTATTTGAAGTAAAAGGATCAGTGGTTGTCATGGTTTGTAGGAGGGAGAGGAATAAATGGGTGGAGCTCGGAGCAGTTCTAGGGCAATGGAAATACTTTGCATGATATTCCAATAATGAATAAATGTCATTATACATGTGTCCAAACCCATGGAATAAGGAAATCTCTGTATCTTCCTCTTAATTTTTTGTGAGCTTAAAACTTCTCTATAAAAATAAAGCCTTAAAAGAAAGTTGACCTTCTGAACTAATCCCTATTTTTTTTCTAGCTTATTTCTAGTTTGTCTGTTTTTTTTTTTCTATCCTTTGGAAGATTTTCTCAACGTTATGTTTCAACCCATATGTGGAGTATTTTATTTCTATTTTCATATATTTCATTTGTAAGGATTCACTTTTGTTCTTGTGTATTTTACATAGCATTCTATTTTTGTTCACAAATGCAGTATCTACTCTTCCTTCTCTAAAGACATTAATTATGATAGTATTTTAAAACTATTTCTTCCTGATCCTTGCATGTCTCTGTTTCCTTAATTTTCTTTTGTTGCTATTGCTGTTCTGGTTTTTAATCTGACCTCTATCCTCTCACACTTTAAATGTCTAATGGTCAGAGAAAAATCTTTTTTGTTGTTGTTGGCATGGAGATTGTAAGAATAATTCAGAAATTACTGAATCTACTAGGGAAAGACTGCCCCTGTTTTCTTGTGTTCAGTTTAGTTACTATCTTGCTTTCAGTTCCATCTACTATTCCGTTATCCAAACACCTTCCAATTCACTGCATTCAGAAAGTAATGGTTGTCTGTCTTTTCCTAAATAAGGGAATGAAATTAGCCTAGAACTTCTGGGGTTCTGGGGATCACAAAATGCTTATACAGAATTTCAACTGACCCTGTAGCTTTCAACTCCAACTATACACCCTCTTCAGATGCTCTTACTGTCTCTAATTCTTGACACTTTCTAGGGTTCTCCAGTACAGATGATCTTGGTTCTTAGTTCCATACTCTGTAAGTTTGAATTTCAGCCTTCCTGGTAGAGCTAATTTAATTCTTGCCCACCAACTTTCAGCTTTCAAACTTTTGTTGTAGTACCTTCCACTTACTGCTCGTTGTTCTGAGGGCTTATGGCTTTGTCATGTTACTGTAATTTTTATGAGGCTTCTTAAAGAAGCAGAGATGAATGCAATTGGTCAAGCAGTCCTGTTGAAGTAGAAGCAAGTATCTATGTTTTTGTACTATTAACTGGTACAGTAGATGATGATCTTTTAATAATACTTAATGCTATAAAACAATATTCAGTCATTTAAAAAATGAACTTGAATGTTCCAATGAAAGCTTGGATTTCTATTTGACTATCAATTTTACCAACAAAGAATTTGAAATATTGATTCCTTTTGCAAATGATGTTTAAAAAACAGTGTTTTCTGAAATCTACCAGCCATTCAGTGGTCAGATAATTTTAATAAATGTATAACCCCCATAGAGATACATGATACTCATTAAGATAACAATGGTTCAGAGTAAATAAACACATATTTAACTTAGTGTAAATTTGAGTGCCCTAAACTGACTTCACAATTTGACAACATTCCCACAAAATTGCAAGAAGTGAATTGCAAGAAGTATAATATTTATTCTGCTAAATACATCCTAAGAAATTATGTTATAGGTTTAATATTTGCCTTGGCACAGTTTGCACAAATATAATGTATAATTAATGATTATTGCAATTATTATCAATTCTTTTGAATGTGTCATAAAAAAGCTAAAGTGGATGAACTTGCCATGGATATATAACAACAGTAGTATCATTATTATTTGGACTCCAAATAGCAAGCATGACAGTTACATTTTATGCAGAATACACAAATATGAAGAATAAATTATGCCTGCCATCCATGCATTTTAACCTAGCTCTATAGCTAATACAGAAAACCTACTCTGGCTGTTTTACTCTTAAGTCCAGAAGCACAAATGCTGAAAATCTAATCCACCTGTGACACTCAAAATTGTCATTTAATTATGTAGTATATAATTGGGTTAAATTTACATAAAAACTATTCCGAAGTAGGAAAAGAAAGAAAAAAGGTTATTCAGCTCATAGGACTGCTTCCTCTCTCACTTGCCTACATGGAAGCGTCACTAGAATTACCAAAGTAGCTATTTTTCTGCTGTTAGTTCTTAACCAAATATTGGCACCTAAGAGCACCGTCTCTCCTTCAGTGGATCAAGCCAAATACAACTACAGCCCAGAAAAGACATCCTGTCCCTCCTTTAACAGCCAGCAGTCTCCTCTCTTAGTTCCAAAGAAAAACAAGAGCAAATATTTGCAAAGGTTTTTTTGTCTTATACCAAAAATGAGCATTAATAAAATCATGCTTGGAGAAAAGCACTAAGAGAGTATATAAAAATGATACTGTAATGTCAAAGTGGGAAGCATTAATTCATAATATGCAGGAGTATTTTTAGATGGTACTGACAGTTTGCATGAAGCTTGGGAGTGGTGTGACTTGCTTTCATAGGAAAGGAATGGCCTAGCCTGGGAATTTTATTGGCAGATATCATGGCTTAAAAATGCACATGGGATGTCTGTCTTATAAAGCAATAAGCATAATATTTTACATTTTTTTCATTTTATGAAAGGAATCAGTTATTATACAAGCGTAGAGTTTTCTTGCTTTTCTCATTATTCATCTTACTTTTGCTAGACAGTATTAAACAGAAGTCTGCATATTATCTTGGATTTTATGGTTCTCTATGGTTTGCAAAGTACTTTCACATACGTCACCTCCTTTAATCCTTGCAACAACTGTTGAGGGTGTTATTAATACCTCTGCTTTATCTAAGAGAAAACTGAAGACCAAAAGGGATTAGTGAATTCCCTGAGACTACATGATCACTAAATGTGGCCCCTGAACTTCTGCTTCCAAATCTAAAGAAGACACTCCCCTCCGCCATGCCCGTGACATGTTCTTCCTTCTTTTAATTAGCTTAACATAACTCCAGACTTTATGAAACATCAGCCTACATTAGGGAGTTATTTTGCATCATATGTCAGATTGAAATAGACAAAATTACTTTTTTTTTTCAGGTCAGAAGCAGGTGAATATCAGCAATTTCACATAGTTCAATCTAATACGTTAGGAATCCCCATAAAGATATTTGATAATTTGCAATACTGCTCACATATAAACGTCCTGTTTGTAAGCTACACCATAAAAATTTAATGTTTCTTTAAAAACAAAACCAAAAGACGTCAGTTCTAACAATTTAAGCCATGTCTTTTGCACACACATTGGTTTTGTCAATTTGATTGACTTAGTTAAGCCAATGCAAGTAAAATTATCCAATGCGTTGTTTTGACTAAAAACTATTTTTTTTTCATTTTTCAATGAGTAAATCAACAGTTAGTTGAGTGGGTTCATTTGAGTAAAAACAGTGTACGTGAGGCAGTGAGAAAAGGTGCTGGTGGGCAGGGCTTCCAGGGAGTTCTCCGTTGTCAGAGGCCCTTTGCGTGGCCTCAGGACTCAGAGAGGAAGGGAAGAGTGGTCATGTAAAGAATGCTCTCATTTCCTGCCCTCTCCCCAGGGAGGCATAGATATCATAAAAGGTCCTGGAATGAACTCTTCTGAATCCTAAAATAATTCTTTTTCAACTTTTAAGGGATGGGCAAAATTTAGGTTTGATTTTTTTTTTAAATGACTCTTCGTCATTTAAGGGAAAAAAAAAAAAATCAGACTGCCCAAGCCATGAATTTAATAACTTGTGTTCATAGATTTTATAATGGTTTTAAACAAAGTTGTGTTTTTAAAAAATGTATAATTTTCCTTAGCTTAGACTCAGAAAAATATCAGTAAGAGGAGGAAAGATACCTAGATGTCAAGCTCCTTGACAGGGCAATCTGTAACAATTACTGTTAAAGAGCAAGGCGGTCTCTTCCGTCATTCTAGATGCTATCAGGTGCATAGGGTGATCTCTAAGGCATGGCCAATATTGAATTCTAAACTGTGATTAGCATTAGCATTTATTAAGAATTTTCATTCATTATTTAACTCATTCATTGACTAAACTTTATTTGTTCACAAATGAATACCTCCTGAGTGCTCACTATGGGCATAGTAAGATTTTTCAGATGGTTTGTAGCCCTCGGGATACAATAGTGAGCAAAAGAAATACATGAGATTTTAAAGTAACTATTCATCCAATTTCACTATTTCTTTTAATGAAACTTCTTGTCAGCCTTAGATGCCAGTTTTTAATTTTTTTCATAGACAATAGCTACAACCACACTTTTTCCAGTTATGTTTTCTTTATGAAGAGCTTCTGAAAAGTGCAGTCATCATGATTATGGAAAATATTTTGTCTTACTTGAATTAGATTGTGTTCAATCACACTTACTATATTAAGAAATGTATATGATATAAATAGTTTTAGAAAAAGCCTTTTAATTTTAATGAGCTACCTAGTAAGATCTGAGAAATTAAATATTGACCTAAGTTTTATGCCAAGTTAAACGTAAGGTTTTCAACTCTCATTGACCTGATTTAAAAATAAGGTATCAGTGAAAAGTAGCAAACATACATAATTAGGAACTCTTACAGGAAGCTGATTGGAGAAATTTGAAACAAAAGCAAGTTGTATAAAAAGACATTTTAGATAAAATATGAAACAAAAAGAAACTATAATTTCTGAATTGGAAATGAAACTGAGTTTTTGAGAAAGTTAAAGTAGCTGACATTACAATTAATAAAATATAGATTGTGATATGTTAGAGCGTAATTTCTTTGCTGAATTATAACAAATAATCTTTAGTAATTCATGAAATAGACCTTTATTGTGGACCTACTGTATTACACAACCAGTGCTGAGGAAGGTAGAGGTGGTCCCTGCCCAGGGAGGCCTGTGATTGAACAAAGGAAAGGAATGTTGTTTAAGTACCCGGAGATCAGGGGACGTGTCCAGCTAAAACAGAGGTCATCCAACAAAAAGTCATTACTTTGAGGTAATTGGAATTTTCTGCTACCCCATTTACTGTCTCATTATTAAGTGGTGTATGCTTTTGAGATCAGGATAGTATGCTTCAAAACTTTATATCTGAAGATAACAACAAATAACCCATTTTAACCTCATTTTTTTAAGATATCTTTTTTGCCTCTTCCTGTTTTCTTGGAATGCATGTTAAATAAAGGTTGTAGGGGAACAGCATTACTCCTATTTCCTCTCGGTGTTACAACTTCATCTTTACCACCTCTAGATAGTAATAACAACCGTAATGGGTTATACTGAAGGTCAAGCACAATGAGCTTCAGTAAAAAGCTATAGGACCTGGCAATTTACTTAGATATTAGAATAGTCACGGAGGGCCTATTTTACTGGAGCTCTAACTTGTCTATATCTGAGCAGTAGGGGTTTTCATTAACATTCATCAAATCCTCCTGCAGAGAGACCTGGGCTGCTGGTCCCTCTAGAATGAGCATGTCTTTTGGCACTTTGTTGATCAGACCTCTGGGATATCAGAAGGAAAGCGTATTCAGTAAATGATTCAGGATCTTAGAATTCACTTCCCTTGCCAAGAAAGGAAAACCAGAGTCTTTGGGGGGCTGAGAAGCTCACATAGTTACACATGTATTTACTTGAAAAAGTGTGGTACAAATTCCCAGGACTCCCAGGAAAATAAGAATATTGTTTTGTGGTTATATTTGGCAAAAGGACTAGAGATTCAATGTCATGATAGACAAATATTACAAACACTGAAATAAATGAAATAAGACCTTTCCCTTATTTATGCACCACAAGTGTTTCAAATAATTCACAATAGTTCTGCAAATGACCATAGGTCCACAAGCCTAAGGCTGAGTGATATTAAGTTAGACTCTAAAGAATCCTACTTGGAAAAGGTAAAAAGTTTTCTAATGCAAAAACAAGACACAAAATATGTATGATACTGTAGATCAGTTTTATCACCTACATCAACATAGAATTTCTAACTGAAGCTTTAGAGAATATTAGAAAGCTAATTTCATTGCATGCTTTCCCCAGTACTCTAAATTATTCTTTACACACTATGTGAGCTCAATAAATATTAGTTGACATTGATGTATTGTAAAATTTTTGTAAAGTGAAATTAATCTTTTCTAATTCATTTGAAGTTCTGAACAAGATGGGAGGTTTCAATACTATAAAAATAAAATGAATATTTTATATAATTGTTCTATCAAGGGTAAACCTTCAAGATTATGTATTAGTTTTCTGGAAAAATCAATCCTACTAATGTCACAGATATTTTTCTTTCTATGGTATACTATCATTGAGAAAGTTCTACAAATTAAAATATCTGACTCAGTGCTAAGATATACAAAGACATAACTAGAAAGAAACCATACTTCTTTTAGCAGAATGATAAGTCTTAACTACTGAACACTAAAAATAAAAAATTACAGGCATAGCTAAATCACATGTATGTGAATTGCATGATATGTAGGAACTATAGATATTTATCAACACTATATAACTGGCTTATTTTGTGGTTCACAAACTGCTAAATACTATGCATTTCTCTTTCTAGAACTCTATCACAGGTACAAGGAGAAACTAAGCTGTATCACGTGACTGGCCAAAATGTCCTATATGAATATTTTACATATCCAATCAATAGAACAAAGAATGATACTGATTTGTAAAGAAGTCAATGCAAAACAGGGAGAAAAGAAAAAAATGAATTACTTTACAAACTGTAGTTAATTCTATCTCCTCCAAAGGCATCTTCTAACAGTCACTGAGCCAAATTTCCTAGAGGGTAGAATGCAGCGGGCATAAATTGTGGGAGATAGGCTGTCAGATTCCCTGAAAAGGTCCACTTTCACAGAGTTTTACTACAGGATGTGGATGAAATTAACTGGATGGAAACATCTGGAGTGTCAGACTACTATGAATTAGATAATTGGAATAAGATATAAAAAAAAGAATATTCCTTTGTCCTTTACTTCTAAATTGCTGGATACAATTTGGTGTGCCTGTTAGAAATGAAATTATTTAACAGTATACAGTGAGGGTTTAAAATACACAATAAGTACAAAAGACTAGACTGCAAGTAGAGGCACTTTTTTGTTTGTAAATGGAAGCAACAGACATGACCTCAATTAAGGGGACACCTTAGAAGCAGTAAGAAGATACTATAAATTTGTCCACTACTAGCAAATGACATAATCCTACTTTATATTTACTTATCTCTTTTCCTACTGTAGTCCAGGAAGGTGAACTGTATTCACTTCACTCTTACTTGCTTGAAGGGAAAGAACAGAGCTGTCTCTCCACTACCTACCTTCTATACTACTCCTACTGGCAAAACACACCCACACACCCACACCCACACACACACACACACACACACACACACACACACTAATACACTGGGTTGTCCTTAGGACTATAATTTTACATTATTTCTATTTATGTTGAAAACAGGCATCAATATGCATTTTTGAACACATAATAGGTTCAAGAAGAGAGGGAAGGAAGATATTCTAGATGAGGAGAAAAAAGTGAGCAGTTAAGACACAAACTAAACATTCAAGAAAACAAGAATAACTGTATTTGTCTGAAGTATGCAGAAATGTTAAAGTAATGGAGAAACTATAGTTTGTTCAGTAATAAAAACCCTATGACCATTTCAAATAATTGTGGCTGTAACAATGGAAGAAACACCTTGAAGTTGCATTTGAATGTTTTTAGTTCTAAGTCTGGATAAAACTCTTTGATGCAAGATTTAAAAATCATCCTCAGACTATTTCAGCAGAACTGACTGAATTTTAGGGCACAATTTGGCATATTGAGCCATGAGAAAATTGTCCACCAATTTCTTTCAAAAATATTCTTCAATCATAGCCAAGAGCATTCCTTAAACTTCCTACTTGTTTGCTTGAAGAAGAAAAGATACAATACTGATCACTTACTGAAGGCCTTCTTCATAGATTCTTCAAGCAAAACTGAGATCAACATAGACCCATTAGAGTTCATATTTGTGCACTGTTCTGACTGACCTGGACTGGAAACTGGAGTTTACCAGAGGCTTTCCACTCCTCCCATCATAGAAACATGCAATCTTAGCCAGGGCTACTTGGTCACTTGTCATAAATAAATTATTAACTTGGCCACTGATGGTCTTTTAAATATTAAAATAATTCTACAGCTTAAATTCTAGATTTTGGCTAATCCTTTTAGGTAAAATTAGCGTCTAATGTGCTGCATGTGACATGGTACATAAAAAAATTAAAAAAAAAACCCTCCTTGTGGAAATTTTTTTAAGCAGGTAAGTCATACCTATGTTTGTGCATCACTTAATTCCTCTGGTAGTTTCCCTATTATTGTACTTCCTCCACAACCCATGGAAGATACCGTCCAACAAATTCTCAAACAGTTGATTAATCTAAGGTGAAGGTCTTCAAATATTAAATCATTCAGAGAAATGGGCCTAGAAAATCCAGAGTGAGATTCATAGTTGTCTCAGATGGTGGTGCTGATTGTAGACAAGACACTAGTTGTAAGTATTGTGCATTGTGTTGTATTTATAAGCACAGACTTTTTTCTTGAAAAAGAATCTCCAAATGGGGTGTCTGGGTGGCTCAGCCAGTTAAGCATCCAATTCTTTATTTTGGCTCAGGTCATGATCTCATACCCCAAGTTGGGCTCTGCATTGAAAGTACTGAGCCTGTTTGGAATTCTCTAACTCACTCATTCCCTCTCCGTCTTTCTCTTTCTCTCTCTCAAAATAAATAAACTTGAAAATAATAAAAAAAAAGTCACCATGTATGACTACAAATGAACAAATACTAAAGGCTAAGCTAAAATAATCAGCCATGGAATTTCTTGATCCCTAGGACAAGAACTCTCAAATAGAAAAAAAAAAAAAATCTCAGTATTTTGTAATCAATATCATAAAATGAGGTAACTCTGGAAGGAAGTAGTTGCTCTATGTTTGTTGCAATTTGCAAGCACAAACCAGAAGTCAAAAGATTACTTTACACACCACTGGGTCTACACTGACATGTCTTTTTTATATGTATATAAATAGATAAAGGAGCTCAGGAAATAGTACCTTTTGTTATATTATGACCCAGGAAAACTGCCTTTACTTTTGAGTTTTTTGGGGAAAAAACTTTACAGGTAACTTTGCATAAGCTAAAATGTACAGCATGCTACTTTGATATTTACATATTATAATATGATTGTTAATGTAGCAATATTTATCACATTACATAATTATAATACAATATTATTTTCTATATTCATAATACTCAACTTTAGAGCTCTGTGGCTTATTTACTTCTCATTACAAGTTTCCACCCTTATTATAAGTGTACTATCACTCCTGTTCCCCTCACGAACCCCCAGCCCCAGGTAACCGCCATTTTATTCTCTGTTTTAGGGGTTGAACTCTTATAAGTTCTACCTATTTGTGATATCAGACAGTCCTTGTCTTTCTTTGTCTTATTCTGTTTAGCTTAATTTGCTCAAGGTCCAACCATGTTGTCATATTCAGAGGATATCTTCCATTCTTGTAACTGAGGAATATTCCATTTGTATTTTTCCCGTATCTTTTTTAATCCATTCAGTTCACATCTCTCATTCTGATGGTTGAATACATGCCTTTGTACACCTAATCTACTAGGAATGGGCCCACCGTGCCTGACCTAACCTATACTACTCCCTTTTCCTGAGGCGTCCTTCCTTTCTGTTTTCACCACGGCTTTATAGAAACAAAACAAAAAACAAAACAAAAAAATCACTGTTTTGGATCTTAAATCAGAATAAGTACATAAATCTTCCCACATCAATTAGAGGTTAATATGTTGGATCTGGTATCACATAGATAAAATATTTTATTTCATTTAAAAGTCAAAATACCACCAAGAGATTAATAGTGGTGACCTTATTTTAGAGAAGAGTAAACTGAGTTTCAAAGATTAAAATAAACCTGCAAAGATTTCCCAGCAAAAAAAAAATGGCATTTTCAAAAACCATTTCCAAGGCACGTAATTATACTATCTCTTTGGATTGGATCCATTGTTAGGTTCTTGGCAATATTCAGTTTGATTCAGTCAGGGGCCTTCTTTGTGAGTACCCATCATTCAGTGATAAAGTACTCAATAGTATGACAGAAAGGTAGAATCTGTGTGTGAAATGTAAGCCTCTTATCAGGAATTAAATGCTTGTGGAAAAGCCATAATCAAAAAAGGACACAATGGTAAATCTAAAAAACTTAACAACATAGCTTAGTCTAGATGAAACAGCAGTATTTGACGTTATTGAGGCATAAATTAATGCTGGAAAATACCACACTTTAATTTGTGTAAGTCTGTATTCAAGACAGACAAAAGTTTTCCATCTTATTAATTCAAAAAGGGGACTTAGTAACACCAAATTTTAGAATTTGCTCCAAAGCATTCATTTTTAGCACAGGAAATACTCAGTCACATATTTAGGACTCAATCTATGCTGCCAATATTGTTTTATCTTTCTTTATTCAAGGATGTATCCTAGAGTGCAACCAAAACAACTATAATGAAAAGTTAATGGTTTGTTGTAAAAATTACTCTGACTACTGTAAAACCTCTAAGTCACTGTAAGGCACACTTTCAAGAACACAAATGGAACAGATTTACTGGCATTCAGTCTCCCATTTACCTAATGAATCTTAACATAAGGAAACACCCACTGTGGTTATAATCCCAGTTTATGAGTTGGAAGCACAACAGCGAATGGAGAAGACTGCATGTCAGTCCTCTCTGATCTCATGCTCTATTACTGCAGCACCTACTCTGCAGGTACTATATGAATCACTGCAGGTGCAATGATGATGATGATGGTTATGATAGCGACAAGAGCTAATATTTATTGAGTGGGTCTCTTTTAAAATTCAATTTTAAACTACTGTAAGATCTGTAAATTCAGAAACCTGAATTCATGAAAGTGGACAATAGGGCATAGTGGCTGGAATTCTGTGCCTCCTCACTCAGTTTCCACACATGACTTTCTTCATAATCTGTGATATCCTATTTGTGCTCTTCCTGAAAAGCTGAGGCCAAATCGCAGCTCCTGTCAGCTGTCACGTGACTCGAGGGCACAGATGAACTGTGTCTCACCTCGAGGTTTTGCAGACTACCTCTAACCTTCCACCTTGTGGATCTGATGTTGTCTTTAAAGCAAGAGCCGTGGCGGACCCACTCGGCGTCCAGGCATGCACAGAAACGCCTGGAGGAGTTAAGGCTCATGGAGCACCTTTGACTAATGGGAAACAAGAGCCAACAGAATAAATTGTTTTCCCTTCCTCACCCTGATGGACAGCTCAGAGAGCTTATCAGAACTCTTAGAAGTGGCAGTGGGGGAAGGAGCAATTAGCTTGTCAAGAAGCTGGGGCCAGCCGAGCAACGTAGTCCTTTGCATTGACTCTCTCTTTCTTTTAATGCCTGGCTTTCACTTCCCTCACTCCCACTTCCCTAGGATTGTACTTCCCGGGAAAATGTCCAGCCAAAGTGAAAAAGCATATGTTTTTGCCTCAGGCTGTATTTCCTAGGGAGCCAAGGCTAAGGGATAAGGAGTGTTCACCTAGTGTGAGGGTCAGGAAAGGTCCCCCAAGAAAGCTACCTTTGAATTGACATTATCAGTACATAGACTGATTGGAGACGGGGGCTGGGAGTTGGGAAGAACTCCATCTCATGGTAAAAGTTCTGATTAGGGCAGAAGCTTAGTGCTTCTGAAGAAATATAAAAGGTTAGTAGGGAAAATCATGTGGAAAAAACCCGTTAACACTCAAGGCAAGTACCTCTCTAAGCCTATTAGTGCTATTATGACATCAATCATCACAAGTCTCTGAACTAAGTATCATGAGTCCCATTTTCTTTTTTCTTATTTTATTTTATTTATTTGTTTACTTATTTTTGAGCGAGAGACACAGAGAGAGAGATGGAGCATGTGTAGGGGAAGGGCGAAGAGAGAGGGAGACACAGAATAAGAAGCAGGCTCCAGGCTCTGAGCTGTCAGCACAGAGACTGACACAGGGCGCGAGCTCATGAACTGACCAAGATTATGACCTGAGCCACCCAGGTGTCCCTACATAGTACCATTTTATAGATGAAGAAAGACCGAGAGAAGTTAAGGAAACTGCCCAAAGTCGTAAAAATAGAGAGGATATATAGAATGATTTAAGAATGCAGACTTTACAACTAAATTGCTTGAGTTTAAATTCCTGCTCTGCTACTGAACTCTCTGTGTTACAATTCCTTCATCTGTGAAATGGACTGATAAATTGTATCTCCCTCATAATATGGCTATAGGATTAAATAAGTTAATATTTTAAAAGCATTTTAAGTACTATGTGGCCTTTGATAAAGGATAAAGTCAATTTCAAACAAAATTCTGGATCTAGATCCCACACTCCACAGGCACTATTCTGGTAGTCTGTCTTTAATATGTAAATAGTGGTAGATAATGTTAACTAGGAAATGGAAAGGAAGACAATGATTAGTAATGACTTGGTAAGATAAAGTACAAAGTAGAGGTATAAAATTGTATTTAATGGCATGGATCTGTTGATTCATTTCATTTTTAATTTTTAAAAATTTTTTTTGAGAGAGAGAGAGAATGGAGGAGAGGCAGAGAGAGATGGAGACACAGAATGCAGGCTCCAGGTTCTGAGCTGTCAGCACAGAGCCCAATATGGGCCTTGAACTGAGGAACCAGGAGATCATGACCTGAGCCGAAGTTAGATGCTCGTCCCACTGAGCCACCCAGGTGCTCGGGAACAGTTGATTCTTACATACTGTTCCAATAATATTTTCAAATATCGACAAAACAATTTACCGTCCTACTAAATTAAAAAATATAACAAAAGGTGGATGAATATAAATCCTATTCAATGTAATAGTCTCTCAGGGGATTTTACATGGAAAGCATGATCCAGACAACCATGAAATGTTGTATTCCTACTTGCCTAATAGATGGATTGGATTTACTACAGCTCCCTCGATTTCATGTGGATATGTGGAACACAGTGAGCAGCAAAAGGGTATGTTTAGGGAATGTTTAAAGACCTAAAAGCTTGGGAATTCTGTTGGAGAGAAACTTGGCCAGACACATTAGGCTTAATTCATGGCAGCGACAGCATTTGTCCTGACAATAAAAATGGTTACAGTATTTTTGCTTGTTTGACCATAGGTGTTTCTTAGTTTTAAACTTGATTTAATTGAAGGCACAGTAGTGCTCTTCCCTTTCCAAACAAACAAACAAAACAAAAAGCAGAATTAAAAAAACGTTTTAAATATATACAAAAGGAGTAAAAACTTCACAACAGTGCATGGAAATTTAATAATAGCAGGATTCCTGAAAATATTTACACCCCAACACTGTGTCTATAATGGCTCTTCCAGGCAAATAGAAAATCCAGAATTTTACACAGGGTATTTGCACCATATTAAATGACAGGTATCTGTAGGTTTGGGATATTATTTCTGAGACAATATGGGATTTGTTAAATAAATCTATATTCGAATTCACTAAATCTTATTCATAATTTTATAATTTTAAGGAAACATAGTTCAAGATAGAGATATTTAATTTTTTTAGAAGAAAGATTTTATGTGTCCCTGGTCTAGGAAAACATTCATTGTTCACTACATGACCCTGAGATGTGAGGTGAAGGACGTGCCCCACCCCGGACCCCTGCAGAGCCCCATCACCTCCCACACAAACTCACTTTCTCCTTTGACCTCAGCAGACCTACTAGTCTGTTTCTCATTTGTAATTCTTCCTCTGCATCACTTAACAAGCTGTTCTAACAGATCTGCTAACAACAGCTCTCCTCCAGCTTCCTGATTGAACAAGGTGGGCAATTCATTAAATTCTTATACACTTTTGAGATAACTCATCAAGAAGAATCTGACCTAGATTCTAAAATGGTGATGGTAAAAATACTGTTAGACCCTTTGTAATATTCTTATAAGTGACGATACTACACAAGAGTACTCATATTTTTGCTTATATTGTTGCCCTGAATGCTGACAGTACCAGACATTGGTATCAAAATTACAACTCCAAAGAGATATTTTCTATGTAAGAATTATTTTTATGAATATTCAAAGATAAGCTCATTCATGTTTGAAATTTCCTATATAGCCTAACAACTTCACCGTAGGGAAAATGTGTAGTGTTGTCAATTGTATAATTATATATACATGCATGATATATATATTAAACACATGTAAAAATAAATACATATGCATTCAATATTTGATTTGTGTTTATGTATACAAATTATATATATAGATAACTTGTGTGTGTGTGTGTGTGTGTGTGTGTGTGTGTGTGTGTGATTTCGTTCTATAACTGAGAAGAAAGTTCCTCAGAGGTCTAAATTCATATTATCTACGAGTGTAGACATATATATCTACATATTACATAGGCATATATAATTATATAAATCTTATATAAATAATATATGCATATATGTGTAACTATTTACATGATTTATTGCCAACAGGAGGTTATACTTGACTTGCTTGTCAAATATTTCCTGAAGCTTACACAGGTTTGTGGAGGCATTAAATGCATAGAGATGAGTGGTTTTAATATTAAAATTGTTTTCTAATATCTTAGTACTATGAGATGGCTTTGGGAGGGTGATATCATTAATGGAGTTATATAACACATGAAAGCCAGAAACACAGGTTAATTTTGAACAGAGGTATCCAGGAAGAAAGATCTAGTAGATACAGTTGGAAATAGAAACCTAGATTTTGGAAGAGAAAAGTCAGTGAGGATTTGGATGACTGCCATGTCCACAATACTTGAAAGGGTATCTAGAGAAAAGCAAAAGAATAGATGATATTTTTGGGGAATAACTGACTTACTGGTTTTCCACAAAAACCTAGTGGAAACCATAGTTAAGATCTAGACTTAAAAAGAGGAATGGGTGAATGACTGAGAAAGGATGGTCAAGATGTAGAGAATCAGAACAGGTATTGTGAAATACAAGGCAGACATTCAGAAAAGATGGGGTAGCATGTAAAGAGGTGACATAAAGTAAGGTCTGGAAATATACTATTTATTTAATTGTTAGGAGATTACATAAGAAGTGTTGTGATAGACAGAGCTTTGGAAACAGAACCTATATAAACAGCTCTGAAGAATAAATAGTAAAAAATAAAATAAAATTGAGGGGAAGACAGCATTAATAGTCAACATAGTCATACTGCTGTAATACAAGTTCAGTTTTTTTAACATTTATTTTTCTTCATTTTACCTGTTACATGTGCTTATATTTAACAAAAAGAAATAATAGATTCAACCTATTTCTAAAATTTTACAACTTTAGGTATTCATGATTAGAATCTTAATAGATTGACTTCCACAAATTGAATCAGTGTTAAGTCATAGTAAATTAAAGATGGAATAAGTCCAGAATAGTTTCATGTGATCTACGTGAAGCTTTTCTTCTCAAACCCAAGTAATACCAAATTTAAGCTGTGTGTGATCTTGCTATTTTTTCCATAAATTTTTTATTGTTTTTTAATTCTCAAGGACAGTAAACTACAGGACCATAAACATTTACTCTTATATGCTTATGGAGCTTGAAAAAAAGTGAGACAAACTTCACACCCTTTTTTAGAATGTCCATGGATTCAAATATTTATTTCAAATGTCCCGTTTTCTTTGTGGGGAATGAATGGGTAACACATTTCTTTTTTCTCTATGGCATGTCATCCATAGTTTTTATGAATAATTAAATATATCCATAATCTTAGACCTAAGTTGTATGTTTAAAAAAAATAACCAGGTCCCTTTGGGACAATCAGCGGGCTGTAACCAGGTCCCTTTGGGACAATCAGCTGGCTGTGAGTACTCTTGGAGATAAATTTTCTCTCTGGATTTAATGATATATTGCAACTCCAACACATTATGATGAACACATTCCCCTCAGTGGTTTATTTATACCTCTAGAATAGTGTGCACATAAATCAGAATTGTACCCAATTGTCATCATTATCATTTCTCCATTTCCTTCATAATTCTTTGTATTGATATCACACACTGGTATGATCTCATAACTTTGTAAGCTAGACATGAGATATTAAATGTCATGGCCATTAGTAAACAGAGATAATACACTAAAAGTACAGAGCTTTAAATTTAATATTTTCTGACTTCACTGTATAGCTAGCAATAAACTATGATGCAAATAGTAAAAAAAAAAAAAAAAGGAAAATAATATTTATGGGCCTACATGGAACCTCTTACGAGCATATTCCATTCTGTATAAGAATGAGATCATTGCCCAGGATCGTCTTTCTTCTTTAATTATCAATGAAAAATGTCATGATTGTCATTTCTCTGCCATACTTGGCAGGGCATGGAGAAGAATCTGGACTCTTGAATATTGTTTAGTAGCTCTAACTATAAATGAGGATTACCCCACAATAAAGCAGCATTGTTTCAGAGACAATGTTAACTTTGTGATTAATGAGGTGAAGGATGAGGAACATATGACTGTTTCCAGGTTCACTCAGCATTTTTCTTAACTTCAACCTCAGCCAAAACTGTCAGCACTAATGACAAGATGACCAGATAATGTTTCACCTGCAAGTGGAGATCTTGACTGCAATTTAAAATTTCCAAAACTTCCACAAGGCGCAGCTCTTATGTAAAGCCAAGATTTTTTTTTTCTTTCAAAAAGCTTAAAAACAAATGGGACAGCAAATCTCTGAGGAGGAAAAGAAGCAGTTCAGTTTGCACTTTTGGAAGTTGTGGAAGTATAGACTGATTACCAGGGTGACTTGGCTGCCCAGAGACTGGAACATAAAAACAAGTAATTCTGTAGTAAGAAGAATCTTAACAATATGAGCCTATTTCTGAATGATCTAGTTATTCAAAATGCTGGAGTCTACAAGTTTTGATGAAAAGTTTTTGAAAGATGGATTGAATTTTAGCAGCTTGCACAAGATTTTCAACTCCTTGCGGTTAAGGATTATGACCACTCAAATCTCTAAATTTAAGAAAATCTCAAACACCCTAACCCTAGTAGTCAGTACTGTGAGCCATCATCAGCCTTTTGGGGTGAAGTTCTGGCTCAGAGAAAATATGTAATGTCAACAATGATCATAGTGTCAAAAAGTCTCATACTATGATCAACTTTCATTAATTTATTGTGAAGAATAATTTACCATACATCCTAAAAACATTTTCAAAAAGCTAATGGAAATGTGTTTCCTAACAGGAAGGATCTGTGCTTAAATTCAGATGTATGCAATTAGCAAATTATTTTAACCCATTTTCCCTCTGTGAAATGAAAATAACTAAATATGGGAGGTGCTTTCTGACACACTGAAACACTATAATAATATTTTAGAACTGAAAGAAACATTAAATGTCACCCATCTAAGTCCTCAATTTTATTTATTTTATTATTTTTTAATGTTTATATATTTTTGAGAGAGGGTGAGACAGAGAGTGGGGGAAAAGAGAGGGAGACAGAGATCCAAGCAGGCTCTATGCTGTTAGCACTGATGCGGGGCTCAAACACATGAACCACGAGATCATGACCTGAGCCGAAGTTGGATGCTTAACCAACGGAGCCACCAGGCACCCCTTAATTTAAAAAAAAGTTTATATATTTATTTGGAGAAAGAGAGAGAGAGAGAAAAAAAAATCACAAGCAGGCTCTATGCTTCAGCCCCAAGGTGGGGCTTGATCTGACAAACTGTGAGATATGACCTGAGCTGAAATCAAGAGTGGATGCTCAACCAACTGAACCACTCAGGTGTCCCAACCACTCAATTTTATACACAGTAAAGTAAAATATACTGCTCACTAGAGAAAGGTCACACAGTCCTATCGTAAAATCACAATGAGAACCCAATGCATGATTGTATTAAAATATTTTTATTCTGAAAAAAGATATATGTTTGATGTTTTGATAACTCAAATGTGACTATACTTTCTTGACACATTTAAAGGAACTTTATTGGGGTGCGTGGGTGGCTCAGTCGGTTAAGCATCATGCTGCGGCTCAGGTCATGATCTCACAGTTTGTGGGTTCGAGCCCTGCATCGGAGTCTGTGCTGACAGCTCAGAGCCTGGAGCCTGCTTCGGATTCCATATCTCCCCCTCACTCTCTGACCTTCCCCTGCTCGAGCTGCCTCTCTCTGTCTCTCAAAAATAAGTAAAAGGGACACTTGGGTGGCTCAGTCGGTTAAGCCTCCGACTTCGGCTCAGGTCAGATCTCACGTTCATGGGTTCGAGCCCCGCTTCAGGCTCTGTGCTGACCGCTCAGAGCCTGAAGTATGCTTCAGATTCTGTGTCTCTCCCTCTCTCTGCCCCTCCCCCTCTCATGCTCTGTCTCTCTCTGTATCAAAAGTAAATTAAAAAATGTTAAAAATTAAAAAAAATAAATAGAAAACATTAAAAATAAATAAATAAATAAAGGGACTTTATTGTGGTGATGTTGGCCCTAGCCTTTGCAAATGTTAAAAACATAAGGCTTTCATTCAAAAAATATATTATCAAACCAAAATATCTCATCTTTCTATAGATGAAGTCTTTGGTAAAATAATTAGGCACATTCAATGTGATTAAGGGTCGAGCTGAAAGTGACTTTTAACTGTACATGAAGAATGAATGTGAGTAGGAGACGAAACAATTGGAAACCTGCCAGCCTACCTTAATATATTCACCCTGAACTCTTTATGTTTGCTGTGTATCCATTAACATGTCCAAACCCAATTTCCTTCAATGAAAAATATCAAGAATCTGCAAATCCACAGTTATATTATACTTACCAAGAAAGCATTTAGATGTATTAAATGAAAATCAAATAATGCCTTTCCACCCTATTTAGAATTTCTAATGTAACTCAGCTAGACACAACTGAGGGGGTAAACAAGAAAAAGTAAAATGATTCAGGAAGCAGGATTTAAAGAGGATTTTAATGAGTTGTAACTATAAATGGTTGCATTTTTCATCTGTGTCTTAATTTTCACAGGCTGTGGAAGAAACGCTTCCAATCATCATCACATAATAGGGCATTAGTGATGACCTCGAGTTTACTAACCAAGGCAAGTAAAAGTGGAATGTGCTTCAAACTGGACTCCTGAAAAATTTTTGGGTGAAAAAACGGAAGAGTATCACTTTAAGTGGAGCTTATTGATACAAGTATGTACAAAGTAGGAATACATTTTGAAGTAGAAATATAATTTCACTTCTGGTTTTCCTTTATCCTTAAGGAATGGAAGATGACCTCAAGTATCAAAAGTAATTGCTGTTTGAATAAGCAGAGGATATGAAGAAAGAATTGTGGAAACCAAGGTAACAGTTTTCCAAAACAGCGTCTCAAATTTCAAAGATTTCTGTGAGGTTACATTAATCCACATATGGATTATATCATTCTTGACATTTTACTGAAAGCAGTAAACTACAACATCCATGAAAAATTCAGTCTCTGAAGATATTCTTTCCATGGAATGCTTCTTCATACACCAACGTGTGTTTACTTGACAAGAAGTCTAAGGGGGCCAGGCCATGCATAAGGGAGGCTGCTGTTTTGCCTTCACCTTCCTATGGGTATAAAGTCAGTTACTATCTCCAGAGCTTTCAACATCAAATTAGTCTCTTCACAATTGGGAAAAATACAAATCTGGATTTGTAGCAGTAGTGGTTTTATCCCTTTTCTCTTAAAAAAAAACTTTTTTATAGTTTATTTATTTTTGAGAGTGAGAGAGCACAAGTGGGAAGGGGCAGAGAGAGAGGGAGACAGAATCTGAAGCAGGTTCCAGAGTCCGAGCTGTCAGCACAGAGCCTGATGCGGGATTTGAACCCATGAACCCCAACCTCCTGACCTGAGCTGAAATCGGATGGTTAACTGAGCCACCCAGATGCCCCCTTCTTTTCTCTTTTGTGAAGAGTTCTGACTCCAAGGCTAGGATAAAGTGAGAAAGAACCAAAGAACACTTTCTCCTTTTATCAAGCGTTGAAAGTTGCTAATAAAGTTTGTCTGTTGGACTTTAAAACATTTGAAACACATCGCCAAGTATTTTGAAACACGTGTTAAACAGAACGGGTGGAATCTGTACCCTTCGAAGCACTTTACATGTCACAGAACTTAAATCTTAAAACAGCTTTCCAAAGCTAATTATACTGTCACCCACTCAATTTCATGGATGAGGGAATGGAAGCAGGGACAGTTCAGGTACCCTGCCTGTTGAGCTAGGACGTGAACTCCAAACAGTCTGAGTCCAGAGACTACCTCTTAACGCCTGTGGGTGTCCTTGTACTTGAAGAGACACCTACACAGAGACCCCCTCTCCCTGCCACCCATAATCTGGGAGTGCTTTTTATTTTTCATTGAGCAGGATGTTATTCTGTCAATAAACATCCATTCCAGAAAACGCCTTTTCATTAAAAAAAAAAAGACACATTCTCAAAAGTGCTAAATGTGCTAAGAAAAATTGATAATCTCAGATTAAAGGAAAGAACGAAACTTTGAAATAAAGTACTATAAAAAGAAGACAACATCTAGCACTATATAAATAAGAAAGTATATCTTAATTACAGTACCTGGATACCACTGAAACAGGTACCCGAATTGAATTATCGAATTTGCCCCACAGACAATGCATACGCCTGCATCAAATAACCGTCACTTATACATTCACTGTGTCTTGTATAAACCTACCATGTTTCCAGCAATAATATGTCTAGCAAAGCAGCATACAATGAATGTAAAAGAATGGGAACTTGGGAGAGGGAAATATGAAAAGATTATAGATTTTTCCAGCAGAATTAAAAAGAAATGTTGCAGTGTTTTTTGTTTTGTTTTTGCTTAAATACTTTGAAAGAAAAAATTAGGCAATTCTTGTGGGGCACCTGATATTTTTATGTAGCTAGTATCTAAAATCAACAAGGACAAACATTCCCCAATGCCTAATGAGTCAGTAAAATAAATTATTTCCTTTATTGGATTCCAAATTTGTTACCAAATCGGGCTCTCCAAATTTATTAATTATCACAAGCAACAGCATTGTCCTGATACTCCACACACTCAAAAGTAATGCTTCCTTTCATTTCCTACATTGTGCCTCTGCCGAATCATTGCTATGAGATATGTTTTCTCATGCAGTAATGCAATAGAATGATTAAGTCAAACTGCTATTTTTAAGTCAAAAGTCTAAACAGAAGAAAGAAAAATATGCCTACAGTTTACAGATTTAAAGTAACTGATTTTAAGTTGTTTACCCATTCTTCTACTGTCATTCTCTTTTTAAAAATAACCCACACATTTACTTAATCAGAATTTTAACTTAAAGCCCACGCTCGAAACTGTGCTGAAATGTAGGGGTGATCATGAATGGTATGTAAAGACATGATTTTCTAGATGATGACCTATGGCTTTGTTTCTCCAAAATTTCTGTGTAATACTCCAAAGTTTGAAATTATTCTTCTACACACCTTTAAAATGTTAAAACAGTTCCAAATGATATTGCTGCCTCTCAGGTTAGGGCAAGAAGGCCGGCAGAGAAAAGGTGACTGTCTACACTTCCAAGGCATGCGTCAGGCCTCAAATACACTTGTCTATTTCTTGCGGCTGCTTAGCTGCATTTTAGAGAGATAACAACACTTTACGAATAAACCAGGAAAACATTACTGTCTGAGTGTGTGAACTTGTCAATGCAGAGCAAGTGTCCCTAGCTTTATTGAAAAGTGTCGCATGACCTACACATTTTCAGTTGTGTGCCGACTTAGAGAGGCTTATGCTAGAGCACAAAACCGCAGATTGCTGAGACCTCCTTCCCGGACAGCGGCGGTCTGAAACCTGACTACAAGTCAGACTCACCGCAGAACACTAAATCTGATTCCCCGATCTCACCCACAGCGACTTTTATGTGGTTGCTCCATCCTAATACTTGAGAATCATTATGATAATATGAATTACAACACAAGAAAAAAATAGATAATCATACAACGCTTGGTGATTCTGATAGCCAGCCAAATTTCAGAAAGACTTCTACGCTGGACATTTGTTTAATTTTCAGCCACCCCGCAACCAGACACTTTCCTTATTTGTAGGGAATCCCAAAATAGGAGAAGGTGAACCATTGTGCCTTTCTCCAGTGAGTATTAAAGAGACATATTGTCTCCAGAGAAACGCTCTATCTTTGACCAGCCACAATCCATTCTTGGGTACAGAAAAATAAAGCCTGTTTGTACCAGTAGTTTGGTCATACTTAACGATATAAAACAGCTCCAGTCTCAATTGGAAAATAAGCATAGAGGAGTGGGAAATTCCTAGACCAGGAATAAGGAAAAGTTGAATTTGTGTACCTAACACATCCCCTAATGTAATATATGACCTTGAGCATGGCATTTAATCCCATTGGCGTTAATTCGCGCGTCCACAGAATGAGAAGATAGGATTTGGTAATCTCCAAGCGTGCTTCTTAGAAAAGAAGGACCCTGTATCTCAAGGATCATGGAAAATATCCTGAAGTAGAGGAGACACGTTTAACTGCTTTTTCCTTCCCAATCTCACTATGGGTCAGACTGTAGAACGATCGCTGAAGCAAACCAGCCAATACACTTTACAAAAACCAGGAGAGTGAGCTCAGCATAACATGGCTGTGACTTTCCTGTCTGCTGACAGATATCAGATCTTGTCACTAGCGCAGCCAATGGGGTGCAAAATCCTGCGGAATTTGCTGAGCTGCACAGGACACCACACGTCATGATGGGGACCTCAGACACCAGCCATGTATGTATTGTCATCACTGATCGTGTTTCTGTTCTCACGCCAGGGCCAGCCAGAGAGTCTGTTGTTTACATTAAAGTAAAGTCTGTTCAGATCAGATCAGATCTTATACAATTACTCTGACTTCATCAAGACTGTGTCTTTATCTTCAAGTTAATGATGTGGTGTTTGAAAAAAATACACTCCAGATAACCAGATTTATCCTAAAATTGGTGCCCTAGAACCCTAATATATCATGCCATTCATCATCTGGAATAGGTACTGGAAGCATAATCTTGCACAGTAACTGTATATCATGTTATGTCAGACAAATGAGCTAATGAACATTGCACCTGTGAGTGATACAGCTTTGAGGCTGATGAATTTAGATACATAAGTGCTCATGCATCATTTTTATTAGAATCAATATAAAAATCTGTACAAAGAAAACATATACTGTTTACTTAATTATTTGCTGTGCAGGAATGATAGCCATTAAAACAATACGTCACTAGTATGAAAAAGAGGGCACATCTCAAAATTATCACAAAATAATAATATTGTGATAGCAGAGTTTACAGTGAGAAAAGTAAAATGAGACAGAGCCCTAAAAGGGAAGAAGCCAGTGTGAGTGTAGGAAGATAGAATGGATCTAACACAAACATAGGTGATGAAGATCTATGTCCACAGAATTCTACAGTTGACAAGACCTGAGAAATAAGAGCTGAAAGGAAACTAGACACTGAGAGATGAGGT
Source organism: Suricata suricatta (assembly GCF_006229205.1). Lineage (NCBI taxonomy): Eukaryota > Metazoa > Chordata > Mammalia > Carnivora > Herpestidae > Suricata > Suricata suricatta. The sequence goes on from NC_043701.1 coordinate 90,551,247, forward strand.
GACGTTCCTGAATTTCATAGTAGAACTAAGATCTCCAAACTCCTGATCCAATGTTCTTTCCACTGTATCCCATAACTACAGTTTTAGGTGATTTAAAGACTGCCCTGAGTATAGGTAGCTTAAACTTGAAAGAGATTGTAATATTTTTTTCATAATTTTCCATAGGATAGAAATAAGAAGCTGGGGTGGTTTGGTTAACACTCGCAAACATAATTTAGTAAGAGTCATGTAAGTAAACATTGACCTTCCTTCTCATGCATCACACATTCCTACATTCCATCTATACTGAAGGCCTACCTAGCTTGTTTCCTCCCTGGTAAGGGAGCCAAACATATAAACAGATATCTGGGAAAAAATATATGTATATGGTAGAAGTGGCAATGAGAGGTTACTAATAGGGCTGGTACTGTAAGGTGAAGATAGATTGTAAAGAATATGTCCTTGGAAAGGAGTTTAAACTATATACTGGCAATCCAAGATTAGTAATAAAAAGGCAACATGAACAAGTTAATTTTGGAAAATTACTCTAGTGTGTTGAGGTAAATCAGTAAGAGAAGTGGAGATAGCAGGGTGACCAAATCAAAACCAGTTACCACAATTTGAGAAGATGGTCAATCTGAAATAAAACAGGCATAGAAGGGTTTGAGTCACTAGTTATTTCGGAGACAGAAATATTAGTCTCATGTAGTAATTAGAAAGTGATTATAAATTGTGGGTGCAGGTAGTAAAGGATTACCCAGTTTTCCACATTACAGTATAGGGGCTTCAGTCTGTGTGAAAAACAGATAAATCCACATTCTGAGGAAACCTAACATACTTCTCAACTTCAATTTGAAGTTCTATGAGAAAGGTAATGATGTTTTCTATCAGTTTGACTCTAATCTCCTAAAGTTTAAAAAAGAAGATGAAGTAGAAATGGGGGATTGAGTAGCCTTTGGCATGTAGTTGATGCCATGCTAGGGCAGGGGAAGGGAGAGTACTAAAACCAAGAGAGACAGATAAGGATAAAATCATATAACTTCATGGAAAAAGGACTCCTGGCATTCCTACCACTAAGAAGCAAATCAGTAACAGGATATCACAGACAGGTAAGACTACATTAGTTTCTAAGTTGTCCGAATTTTGGCTTGAATTCCCCTTCTTGTTCCATACTAATTCAGACACTTATCAAAATTAGCTGAAATCTTTAGCATCAAAGTGAAGACACTCTGGAATGGATTTTCCTTTATCTGCCCTCCCATTCCTCCCATCTCATAAGAAAATTTTATTGTTTGGATCTTATGGTTCACAAATGTCTGTCTTTGCTATCATATAAAGAAAATAATTGGAAAGTCTCCTGTTATTGACATAGGAAAGTGAGGATGATTGGTTGAAACACCACCTAAGGTTAAAATAAGTGAGAATTAAGTGTGCGTTGGCCATGAGGACTGAGCAATGAGTAACAAATACTCACACCTATAGGTTCTTAGGTGTGAAAAAGAAATGGAAGAGCTATAGCATTAATATTGATTGCCACATCATTATAGGACTGTGGGGTCAAAAATATTACTTTTAAATTATATCAGTCTCTTCATTGATTTAAAGAGAAATAGTGACATACAAAAAGGACAAGAAAATAGAAAAAAAAAGTGAGATGATGATTCTTAACACAAAACATTTTATTGCATGAATCCTATCCCCAGTTCCTAGTGGGCTCTGGAAAAGTGCAGTGGAATATTTGTCAGTAAAAAAGGACTTTGGGAACATGTGGAGAGTGACATAAGTGTTGGGAGTTACCACCCAGTCCTTGAGTCTCTGCCAGAAACATCATAGCTTAACGTGAAGAAGAGCTAGACAGTTTGATTCTAGAAAGGCACAAAGCATCTCTAACAATGAAGAGGAATGTTTCTTAATGGTAAAAAGATCAATCTGTGAGAAACTTTAAGTGTATTAATTATATATACCTAATAACATATCTTCAAAACTTTTAAGCAAAAATCATATGACAGAACTAAAGGATAAATAGATAAACCCACATTCTGAAGACCCTAACATACCTCTCAATAACTGAAAAGACAAATAGAACAAAAGAAAAAAAACTAGTAACGATATACAAATTAGGCCAAATTTGTTAATTGTGTGGTTTACAGAAAGCAATTTTTCAATTTTTCTATCAATTTTTTGGCTAAGTTCTGGACCATAATCAAGTTTAATAAATTTCAAAATATTGCAATACTTCAGAATATGTTCTCTAAACATAATGCAATTACCTAGCAAACAGTAAGAGAATATCTAACTAGAAAATCCCTACATGTTTGGAAATGAAGTGATACATTTATCAATAACACAGTGGTCTGAGAAAAAAATCACCACAAATTAAATGATAATGAAAACACGACATGTAACAAATTGTGGGGTGCATATAAAGCAGTTCTTTGAGGGTAGTTTATAGTCTCAGCACACATATTAAAAAAGAAGTTTGAGAAATCAATGATATAAATATGAATATTAAAAAGTTAAAAAATATAACTAAACCCCAAAAAAGGAGAAGGAAGGAAATACTAAAAGAGCAAAAATAAAAGAAATAGAAAACAGATGTACAATAGAGAGACTCAACTAAAGTAAAAGATGTTTCCTTGAAAGAACCAAAACACTGGGTGCACCACTAATAACATTTATCAAGAAAAATATGAGGAAGGTATACATTGTCTATACAGGAAATAAAATATAGATATCAATATAAAGCCAACAGATTTTTAAAAACTTAATAAGTTCAAAAAGTTATTTTGGCAATTTCATGCCAAAGTATTTGAAAATTTAGGTAAGTAAGGTAAGTACCTACAAAAAAAATTATAAAAAAGTAAACAATAATTAGAAAATCTGTATAGGGTATATCTCCTAAATAAATTAAATTTAGAAATTGTCCTAAACTAAATGTCTAGGCCCAGATGTTTTCATAGATGAATTCTTCAAACCAGTGAGAAAGAAATAATGCCAAATTTAAACATTTTCATATCCTGGAAAAAACAGAGACATTTTCTATCTCTATTTTGGGGCTAGCATTTCTGTTCTACCAAATTATGAGAACAAAATTATAAACAAGGAAAATGATAGGGCAGTATCTGTTGTGGGGGAAAAAATGAGATTTCTCAGAGATGGAAAAAATAAATAATATCACATACTTAAGAATATTATTGAGGACCTACCTGTTTATAAGGTCTTATGCTTCCTGTTCAGCTAGATTTACATATGAATGAAATATACACAGGGTGAATAAGAAGTTTAAAAATTGGCAAGTCAAATGAACTGATGTGTGGATATAAAATAAAGTAAGATAAGCACAGAGAAGAAAAATGGTGATATAAGGATGTTTTGTATTTAAGTATGAGAAAATGAGAGAAAAGTTGTTAAAAAAGAGATCTAAGACTAATAGTCAAAATGTTGGCTAGGAAGATAGAAACAAAATCAAGAAACCAAAATTACTTGTGTCTGTGGTCATGAGCGCATGAACAGACTTCATCAATTTTCCCATGTTCAGTTGAAGTCTCTGGGGTGGTTTGGACTTTGGTGGTCAGGGAACTCTGCTCAGTATTAACAAATGCACATTGTAACTCATTTCTTAAAGCATAACAGAGACATTTCTCCCAGTTTGGTGGGGGGTATGCAAGAAGTTGGGGCCTGATGGAGATTGATGGCAGCCCTGGAAGAAAACGTAGATGACGGATTACAGGCTTCACCCTCCTCACATGGTGCCCTCGTGATCATTACCAGGACTGCATTACTCCTTCTCACTATTCTAATCAAGGAGGAGCAATTCTTTGTTTACAAACAAGGTTACTTCTCAGGGAAATGTGCTTTTATTCTTCTGTATCAGTTTCTTTTTAAACATAGGCCTTATCTGGGGCTTTTGGGTCTGAAATACTCTAAGGCTAC
>NC_043701.1:90555258-90581079 GCF_006229205.1 Suricata suricatta
AAGCAAGAATTCAGAATTAAGTGTCCCATGGTTTCTCTTTTTAATGATACATGTAAAATTTTTCCCTAGATCTATTTAGAATAAAGCTCTGTTTACAAAAAGGAAAGGAAATGGCACCATTTATTACTGGCCCAGAAGCAGAGAGAGCAAGGTATAAAGCCATTAAGTTTATTGAAATGTGCAACGTATTTTCCCCAACTTTTTAAAAGCTATTCAACTTGAGCTTTAGCTTAACAAAAAAATGGAACATAGTTTTTTAATATTATACTGCTAGTGAATCTGCTTAGCCTTGGTTATTAAAAATGTGCTTTGGAATTGTAGTTTCCCAGGGAAATTATTTAAAAAAAATAGTTTTGACTCTTTGATCATTACAATATGTACTGAGAACAGATAACATATTGTAAAAGAAAAATTTAGCTTTGTTTTGTTTTGCTTTTCCTGGGACACATACTAAGGGACAATTGACCTGTGTCATACTGTCTGTCTTCATGGTAACATTTGAAAATGACTTTGCGCAATCAGACTCAATAAAGCTTAAATAAGCCCATTCTTCACATTAGCATGGGTCATATAACATAGACCTTGTTTTATCATTTATGTAGCAAAGTATGGGAAAATATTGGGCTCTGATCTAACTTTTAGAAAAATCTAACTCTTAGGAAATCATTCACATCACATATTTCTTTTAAGTCACAAAGCACCTAATAGTGCTGAAAAATTAGTAAGTACTTAATACATATTTAAAGATCATCGAATTTAGATTCTCACAAGTTACTCCTAGGACCGTTTACAGATGTTAGCAAGAAAGACTATATTTTTACCGAATTGTGCCCAACAGTAGGTAAACATAAACATTCTGTTGTGACCCTTATACTATATGTAATTAATAATAGAAATATAATTTGCACTAATAACTTTTTATTTAAAAAATCAATAGAAAAAATGAGAATAGTTCATAAACATACTATGTCCTCACATTAGGACCACTGTTATAAAAAATGTGGTCTATAATTTTTAATGATTGTTTTTGAATTTAGGAAAGGCCCTTGAACATATTCAACATAAAAAAATGAAAACCAGGGGCGCCTGGGTGGCTCAGTTGGTTAAGTGTCCAACTTCAGCTCAGGTCATGAAATCACAGTTTGTGGGTTTGAGCCCCACATTGGGCTCTGTGCTGACAGCTCAGGGCATGGAGCCTCCTTCAGATTCTGTGTCTCCCTTTCTCTCTGCCCCTTCTATGCTCATGTTCTGTCTCTCTGTCTCTTAATAATAAATAAACATTAAAAAATTTTTAAAACCTAAAAAACATTACTTTCATCATGCCCCTAACAATAAAATAATTAATATTTCTTATAAGATTTGTAAAATCATGAGGAAACTTTTATTGGTTGAAGAAAACCCTAAACAATGATAAAATTGGTATAACTTTAAGAATTTTCTTCAATGCTGTAGCAAAAGAAGACTCTCAAATTAAAACTGTTATTAGAAGCATTGAAAGCAGTCAGGAACTGAGGCTGTGCCTCGCGGTCTTGGCTATTGTTGTATTATTGCAAAGTCCCATAGGCAATCCTCACATGTACAGTACATCCTGGATCTTTTGATTCTTTTGTCCACCCTCCAACCTGCACGGCCAGGAACCTTCAGCCAGGAAAGATTTATGGAGCTCCCACTAACAGGGTCAACCCTGTTTTATCACCAGAGGCCTTCTTCATAAAAATAATAACATCCATCTACAGCTCTGTTGGGCCAATTCTCTTGGCACTAACATTTTGTGTTTATCTTAACAACCAGTGCACACTCAAAGCCCCTGGTTGCAATGAGCACCGCCATCAATTCTACTGGGCACAGTAGTCCAGACTCCTGTGGTCTGTCAACCTGATGTCATCTAAGGTAACGAGTCGGTCAAAGTGTCTGTACACTTCAAAAGATTGCTAGGGTTTGCATTGTGAAATTAAGATCGTGAATTTTCAGGAGAAGAATTTGCAACAAAAGTAAACATATTTCAACAGAATCATGAGTAAATGACTCCAAAACACAATGGAGACCAATTAAAATACTACAAAACTCTGAATTTAAAAGATCAATTATTAAGCTATTAATATGTAATATTTGTTCTGCTTTTAGGAGTCTTCCCTAAGCTATTTAAAAATATTAGACGGATACAAAAACAGACTCCTGAGTTGTAAACATTACATAATTTTATTCCAATGTTACCAATTTAGACCTTAAGATATTTTATGAATGAACTAAATTATTGTTCCTGGAATGTTGAAAATGTATTAAATCATCAATTTTCTTTTCTGGTCATATAAATTTGTAAGATTTTACAAAATGTTTTGGGATTTCCTCTTTGAAAGCAATGTGCATAAAATCCAAAGAAATGCTCAATATTTTATTGTAATTGCATAAAGTAGTTCTCTCAGAAAGATCATTCTTAACAATCTTAGTCCCCTGTGCTGTGATGAGAGAGGCTTTTCATGGGTATTTGGCCAAAGTTTTTTTTTCTAGAGTTAATACTCCCACTCTTCTTCCTTAGGTGTCTTGGGATTTTTAACATCCGCAATACAGACAGGAACTTGGTTTTATGCCTCAAGAAAAGAATGGATCTTTTTTCATATAATAATCTGCAGTGCAATTACCAATGAAAAAGTAATATTGTGCACCATAAACTGAACAATCTGCAAGGAACATTTTAGTAATAGACAATTCTAAATGCAGAAGCCATAAGGAATTTAAATCAAGTGAAGAGGGAAATCAACACAAGAAAATAAAAAAATAATCTCACTATTTCACATTCAAAAGAAGTTGGGGGGGGGAACACTGAATACCTATTGTCTGCCATAAACCTTGAGCTCATCAGAAACCCATGTTTTAAAAAAGTCTTATAATTTAAAAATTGAATATTATAAAATGCTTGAGGGCTTTAAGTAATCAGCTATATTGGTGAAATTAGTCATCAACATAGCCTAGTTCAGGAATCAGTATTTTGGTAAGAATATCACTTACCATTAGGATTTATGTTGGGTGGAAGCATAGAAGAGATTCCCTGATGGTTTAGCAACTATAATTCTGAGGATTCTAATCTGTTCAATCTTATAATTAGGTGTTATTATGATTATTTACTGCTTTATTAATTTTTCAGTCCATTTATCAACAAAACTATATCAAACAATGCCTGTAGGTCCAGGCCCTGGAAGATGCAAGAACGATGGATAAAGAGTCCCTACCAACCAGCACCTTGTGGTTTAGTTGGGGGACAAAAAAGTGAGAAAGCAATAATTATTCAAAGTCATTTGTACAAATATATGTTTGTACAGGAAAATAGAAGATAAGCAGTGCTTAGGAACAGTCCTGACCCCACGGTGACCTCAACACGAATTGCTGAATTAATCTCACATTGGTATTAATCCTAGCTGTTCTTCCTTTGTTCCAAGACTGAAAATCAGTAAATAAACTCATATTTCTACTATTAAACACTTAAATATAGTACTTACTGTGTGGCATACCACAAAGTAAGCCCTATACAGAATGCTCCAAAAATGTTAACAATATTAAATCATTTAAATCACTTCATCATACTGGTAACAAAAACTAAAGTATCATGTTCTAAGGCTACAGCACAGCTCAGGATGATATCCCCAAAACAAAAAGGATTATCATGTAACACATTTTAAAGATGTCACATTGATCAGTTCATGAAAAATTCATACTTCTGTATTTTTGAGGATCACAGAGCACACCAAAGGAAATCTACAAGACTTTTCTCAGCGTAATTATTTTTTATATATTTGTAGTAAATAGACAATACATAGATCTTCATGACAGAACTAACTAGCCATTTTGTGAATCCTAAAATAGGAGAGGCTAAACTCCATTTTCTTTCAACTACTTGGAAGAAGGAGAAACATGGTCCTGGCTTCACTCTGTTTACTCCGGTTAGACCAAAGCTAGGGATATGGGCATCACAATTCTAGACTAAGGGCTCCACTACAAAGTGGCAATACCAGAAGTGATGGTAGTATCAAAATATACTTAGGGAGCATTTCCTGTGTTTTAAAGTGCAAATACCTTGTGATACTCATTCGAAGATTGTAAATGGAGCATGATGTGTTTTTGTTTCCAGGAAAGTGAAACTCTGTGAACTGAAATAAGTTGCTTAATATAGAGCTAGGAGCCAGCGTCAAAGAAGGCTAGTCCTTTTATACACTCGACGCCAGGCCAGGTCTTCTGCTGGGCCACTAAAACAGATAAATGCAACTAACTGCAAGTCAGATAGCAGATCCTCCTGAGGCTCAATGCTACTACTGCCGTTACTTCCACTACTTACTACCACCACTACCCCTACTACTGAATTCACTCACCAGCAATGCAAACAACTGTTTTCCACAGTTCTATGGAAGCTAAAACCAAAATCTTCTGGAACTTGCAGTTCTCAAATTATGTCCTTAGGTATCCTCAGTGTCCTTCACAGCTATACTTGACGTCTATCTAAGACTACACAAATTGCTAGCTCAAAGTGTTCATAATTCCAACATTACAAAGCTCTACATTTATTTCTATAACATCCTGTCCTTGTGAAGTGGGAGTTTCCTAACACCACAGTTAATGCGATGCAGGAGAAGAAATGCGAGCACTGGTGTACAATCTGATTTCCAGATTTGAGTAACTGTGCAGTGCCCATAGACACAACATCCCACTAGGAAGTAGCTGTGGTTGTTTAAGAATGAAGTAAATGTTTTCAATTTATATGTCTTATTTTTTCAAACAGCTACAAGTTGTTAGGACATAAATACTTTTAAGTTGACTTGACCTAACTGCCTCATACGAAGAACTGACAGATCTTTCTCCTAGCCTAGGGATGCTATGAAAAAGCAGTGAGAGGGGCACCTGGGTGCTTCAGTCAGTTAAGTGTCCAACTTCACCTCAGGTCATGATATAACAATCTGTGAGTTCAAGCTCCACAAAGGGCTCTGTGCTGTCAGCTCAGAGTCTGGAGCCTGCTTCAGATTCTGCGTCTCCCTCTCTCTCTGCCCCTCCCCTGCTCATGCTCTGTCTCTCTCAATATCAAAAAACAAACAGACAAACAAAAAACCAGTGAGTCACTAAGAACATCATAAGCCAAGAAAGTCTTGAGAATTTCTGTTCTAGAATAAATATCTAAATGTCTCAGTAAATGGCTTCTTCAGGTTCCTTTATTAAGGAAAGGAAATACCTTTACAAAATGAAGAACAGAGATCTTGACTTTATTACATTATTTCCTATTCTTCCTTAAAGTAGTAGATGTTGGACTTACAAAAAACAAAATAATATTTTCTTTGTACAAAAATAGAACCTATTCACATGGTAAAACTTCAATACAAAAGTACTTTCGTTGAAGAATAGTCCATTTTTAGTCACCCATGCTGCCTGAGTGGGTTTGAACACAAGGACTTCGGGGCTTCTTTATATTCTTTCACATTCAAAATTTTTATATAATTGAACGATCTTCATCACCTTCTCCTTTTGCTGTTGTTGTCATTATTATTTTTAATGAGACCATAAGTTCAATAAAGGCAAAGACCTTCTTTACTTCATCACTGTTTCCCCAATACTTATAAAGTGCTTGAGACTTAGTCAGCATGCAATAAATTCATGTTGAATTCATAGATGAAGGGAGGAGGGTAAGCAGGAAGGAAAGGAGGTGAGAAGAAGGGATTGCTTCCACAACTTGCCTTTATCCTGGTCCTTTTGCAAGTTTTCCTTCTGTTCCTGCTTTGGTTTTGTTTTGACAGCTCCTTTGCCTTCTGTATCTTAAATTCAAGTTCGCTATTTCTCTTTCTTTTCAAGTTTGCTATTTCTGACCTCATCAATTTATTTTCTTTCAAAAAAACTTTAATGTTTATTTTTTAGAGAGAGATAGAGAGTCAGAGAGAAAGAGACAGAGAGACAGAGACAGAGAGAGCATAAGCAGAGGAGGGCAGATAAAGGAGACAGATTCTGAAGCAGACTCCAGGCTCTGAGCCATCAGCACAGAGCCCGATATGGGCCTTGAACCCACAATCCATGAGATTATGACCTGAGCCAAAGACAGTCGCTTAACGGATTTAGCAACCCAGGTGCCCCATCACTGTCTTTTCTTATTATGATATATTAAGGATGTTTTAGAAGTGTTTGCTATTACAGGCAATGCTGCAATAAATAACTTTCCAAGTACTTCTCTAGGGTAGATTTTTTTAACTTATTTATTTGTTTGTTTGTTTGTTTGTTTTGAGAGAGAGAGAGATTGTGAGTGCACAAGCAAGGAAGAGGAAAGAGAGAATCCCAAGCAGGCTCCATGCTGTTAATGCAAAGGTGACATGGGGCTCCATATCATGAACTGTGAGATCATGACCTGAGCCAAAATCAAGAGTCAGACACTTTACCCACTGAGCTACCTAGGCACCCCTTTCTAAGACGATTTCTTAAGAGTGAAAAAAAATTTTTTTAGATTTTATATATAAAAATCTGAAGGATCTAGCTTAAGATATTGGTGAATTGTTCTAATACAGGTTTATATCAGAGTTTTATTTACTTTTGGTTTGTATAATTTCAAACATCCTTAAAAGTTGCAAACAAGGTACAAGAAACTCCCATATAACTCTTACCCAAGTTCACCATTTTTTTTGCATTTTGCCCCATTTGTTTTATTATTTCCTTTCTCTCTCTCTTCTGCACACACACACACACACACACACACACACACACACACATACAAACCAGAATATTTTTTGACCATTTGTTAGTAACTTGGAGGCCTCAGGTTCCTTTATTCCTAAATCCTTTCCTGTCTATTTCCTAAGGACCAGAGTATTTACTTACATAATCCCAGTACAATGATCAAGATCAGGACGTCATTTTTCAGATATTAATTTGTAATATATATTTCTTATTTCCTCTTCAATACTACATTAAGGCTCTTAAGTTCAGTGAATAAGTCCCACAGCACCATATACCTTCAGAATCTGGCCCAGTATATTACACATAATGGAGACTAAGTAAATATTTCCTGATAACTTAACACAAGGAGGGTAGGGTTTTTAGGAGACACTCCTCAACTAAGTTTTATGTGAAAATAGAGGTTTATCAAAATTAAAACCTAAGCTCAGGATATTTGAGTACACCTATTCACAGTCTGAAGCACGTACAAAAATTGAATTTAGTACTAGATCTAGTGCTTTATGGTTGATTATATTCATGCTATACAATTAAAGTAATTGCTTCATTTTAAATTAATGCACTCTAAATATACTTAATGACCTGAAATTAAATGTGCAATGATAGTATACATACATGAAATGATGTTTTGGTGTGTTTATGCTAATTATCCTGTGCCAGCTGAGACAGCTCTAGTGCACCTTTGCACAAGTGCTCAGGGAAGCTGTTGCTAGTCCATCAAGCAGAGATGCTCCTGTTCATAGGAGAAACACCCTCGCTGTGGTTGAGGGTTTGAGCAGAGAAAAGGTTGCCTTTTTCCTTACTAGTCTTGTAATTATGATAAGTAGGTAGCTAGTTTATAGAAAATGCCTAACTCATGAATATCCTCTTAAGGATTACGGAAAAGATCTTAACTCAAGAGCTCCCTTTTACAGAGACAGAATTACAGCCACAATTGGCCAGATCAAACAGTGTTCTGACAAAATTGTCCACTGATACTGTCATTCTTACAAATCTATTAACTAATATTAACAATTTGGATGAACAGGCAGCTGTCACTAATTAGAAATATATTCTAATTAATGATTCCTTATGTTTGCTGATCCTAGAACCTATGAAGTTTAATCCATGCCATTATAACCAAAGGATCACTTTTTAATTTTCATAGCATTAGTAAAACAAACAAAATTCAAAACTTTGGCAAATACAACTCTCACTGACACCTCTGCTAGCACACGCTTGCCTGATAGAATTTTGCCCTGTGCTTAAGAGTTTTAAGATTCTATCGCCTTAAATTCCAGGACTCCGAAGGCTCTGGTTATCCCCTTAGAGTTGTAAATGCCCCTCTTCTTCTCAAACTATCTTAGGAATGGCAGTACCAGTAGGATTTGGTACCGTTCCAAGTACCACCCCTTCTCCTTCATGTTTATGTCTAACGTATTTTAGAGATAATGTGGCCCATATGTTTCTGATACCTTTGGCCTTGTTTCATCAAAATATTGTTTGCTCAGGAATACTTGATGGCCAAGTTGACGTAGCAAGCAGGATCTTACAGCATTTGCCTTTAAAGTGGAAGGGTCGATTTTGCAGGCCTCACAACAGCAACTGAGGAGGAAGTGGTTTTGATTTGAAATTCCTACAGCTCATAGCTTCCCATACCTCTACTTTTAAACACATCTACTGTCTTTGTCGGCTTGGGGTGCTATAAGAAAGTACTATAGACTGGGCATCTTAAGCAATATGCATTTACATCTCAAAGCCCCAGAGGCCGGGAAGTCCAAGATCAAGGTCCTGGCAGGTTCAGATATTCGTGAAGACCCTCTTCGTCACTTGCAGATATCTGCCTTCTCACTTTGTGCTCACATGGTCTTTCCTGGGTGCTCGTACATGAAGGAAGCGGGGAGGGGTCCTTCTCTACCTTTTCCAGAATTTAATCCCATGATAAGTTCCCTACCCTAATGACCTAATATAAATCTAATTACATTACCTCCCAAAAGCTCAACCTCAAAATACTATCACATTAGGGATTATAGTTTCAACATATAAATTTGGGGAGGGGCAACAATATTCAGTCCATAATATCCACAATACACTAAAAATACATTGAGGAAGCAATACTATCAGATATTGCCTTGTACAGCCTGGGCAGCAATGCAAATATCATTACGCTTATTTTAAAGGTGACTGGAAGGATTCCAGCTCCCATGGGGTCACACTGTTATCTCAAGAGGGTTATAACATGGGCAGTGAGAAAAACATGTGACAAAGCAAACTGAGATATGCCAGATCACCATTCCCCGAGTGCTCCCACTAGATAAATGATTGGCTTTGCACGTCAGACTTACAGGACATACTGAGAGTCAAAGTCAACAAAATGACAAATTACCACATTTCAGACAGAGGTTCTCTTTAAAGCAAAGGAAATGGAGGTTTACTCTCTATTAAAAAAGACATGGGCGTGGGGTGCCTGCAGAGCTCAGTCGGTTAAGGGTCCAACTCTTGGTTTTGGGTCGGGTCATAATCTCATGGTTTGTGAGTGCAAACCCTGCATCAGACTCTGTGCTGTCTGTGCAGAGCCAGCTTGGGATTCTCTCTCTCCCCTCTCTCTCTATCCCTATCCTGTCCATGCTTTTTTTCTCTTTCTCAAGATAAATATAAAAAAATAATTAATTTAATAAAATGACATAGGTGTCCTAAGATCAAGGATTTTGTCCTAAAATGGAACTCACTGTTAGTTTGGTGTCACCTTACTCAATCATCCTGTTGCCTTGTAGGAATAGAGGCTTAAGAAACCAATGAAAATGCTGATATTCTGCCTATTGCAATTGCTGTGAGGAGGAACAAATGGGTGGATATGTGATCAAGGAAATTATAACAAGAAGTCAATTGTAGGATATAGGTGGTAACTAAATGGTTATGTGGATGTTCACTGGAATTATTTCAATTTTTTCAGTTGACTGAAAATATGCTTAATAAAATATTTGTTAAATATATATTTTTAAGGTTTTCTTAAAATTTTTTTGAGAGAGAGAGACAGAGGATAAGCAAGGGAAGAACAGAGAGAGAGTGAAACACAGAATAGGAAGCAGGCTCCAGGCTCCGAGCTGTCAGCACAGAGCCAGATGTGGGGCTCAAACTCAGGATCCACAAGATCATGACCTAAGCTAAAGTCGGATGCTTAACCAACTGAGCTACTGAGGTGCCCCAAAATATTTTTAATACTACCTCAAAATTATTAGTAGCTTGAGACTTCAATGAATTAGCAAGACACATTTCAGTTACCTTGGCCTTTGTGTAATACTCATTATTTACAGTCACTCATTCATTTATTAATGATCATGTTCCTAGTTACTCAAACTTCACTAGGATTCCTTTAAGGTCTTCTTGCAGCTCACATTGTCCCTAGCCATGAACCTACTTATTTCTCCACTTTCAAACCTTATCTATGCTATATTCCATTTTTGTGCAGCTTTTTGCTAATGTAACATCTGGAATGAACCCGATGGAAAGCATCTAAGGTGTGCTCAAGAGGAAAAGTAATGAATTCTATGTCAGAGAATCACAACCCTCACCTTAGTAGTCCTCCTTATTTGGCAAATAGCCCCTGTTAATTGAGCCCAGAGTTGTTTATTAAAGTCATTTTAATACATTTATTCATGGCAACAACCCTATTATTTTTATTGTAGGGATGAGAAAAGGCGAGTCAGAAAAGTTAAGCATCTTGCTCAGGGTTCTATGATGTAACAAGATTTGAACCGAGACCTGTCAAACTCCAAAACCTCAAACTATAATCACTTGTTTGTAGTGTCTTCCAACCCTCTTTACATCTTTGGGTCTTTGTTTCAACAATATAATTAGTCTATTTTACATGGATTTGTTTTTAGCATTAAATCAAACCAGAGTTTGTATTTACAATAGTAAAGAGCTCTGTAAATACAGATATAAATATTATCAAGATGTAAAGAACCTCTGAAATGGTTTTGACAAGTGCAATAAGGCATCATCTCTCATGACAGGAAAGCCTCAGAAAATACATCCTTGTTTAACTATTAGACATACATTCCTTTGGCAATTCCAAATAGTGGGAATACACATGCACTGAGCTGCATTAACTCTAAAGCTCACAATTATTAGATTATTTTTAAAACCATGTCTTGATAATGGAGAGAAATCATGAAGACACAGAACCTTATAATAACACAGAGAAGCCAGAAGATCTGCAATAAAAACATCTTTGCCCCATTCATAATAACACTGCCTGTGACTCTCTGACTTGTGAATCCCAATATATTCTGCTTCCAATCATGGGGCAAATTCAATTTTACAGAGGAATGTAAAGATTATAGTTGCTTAACTCAGTGCTTCTCCAAATTTAAAGAGTCACTATCAGAGTCAGCATTTAAAACCAACAAAAACATATTCTTAGGTTTTGGGTCCATTTCCAGGAGATTCTTACAGAGTGAATTGGTGACACTTGAGCAACAAAGTCTTTAGAAACTTTACTAAGACATTTTGATAAATACTATATTTAAATACCAGTACTTAATCATAAGGAACATGTTTCAGAACAATTTTTTTTCTGGATACCATGTCATATTTGGTGGGAGAAGTACTTGGTGGTAAGAAGACTTTACAAATTATGCTATATATACTGACTTCCCCTCTGCCATATACACTTAGTCTAAACAGAATATTTACTTAGTTCCTCTCAGTGAATTAGATCACACTAATTAAACATATGTTAAAAGCTTTTAGAGATCATTAATTTGTCTATCTAAATGTTAATTATACATGCCGTAAAAGAAAAAATACATAAGGAGTCCAGAAAAGATCATTGTTTTAAAAAGAAATAGCTAAGATTTCTTAGCAGTCGAAAAATAAGTTGTTATAACTTCTTCCCTGCAAAAGTTTTTCTCTGGTGGAAAAATGTAATAGTGATAATTTACTTTGTATATTAACAAAAAAGGATATTCAGTGTAACTCTAATTTTTGCATCAGAAAACTGATGAAGGCCTGTTTTTGGAGACATTCTGCGTATTTATATTGTTTAAGTCACTTGTATAGATAGAGGAAGCAAAGAATGACTTTTCCATGCTTATGTTTCTGCAGTTTGTTACAGATGAAAAATAGTTTAATTTTGTGTGCTCAGAATAAAAGAGGTTAGAAGGTTACAAATCATGTTTGTATAAGGTATTACAGCATCTCTCCAGTCAATTGGAAAATTAAACTTACTGATGCATTGACCAAATCAAAACAATGTGCTTATATTTTTCCTCTAGAAGATTTCCAGCCCAAATAGCAATTTGGCTTCCTATTCCTTCACTTAGAAAATACATTTTGATTTACCGCAAGTGTCTAATTTAATCAGGGGTACAAACGTGTAAAGGGTGTCTGGTTCTTATTTCACTGTGTTTTTGGAATATAAATGAGAAACAGTGAGAAATGTACGTTTTGAAGACATCTACTGTATATTTTCCCAGCACTGTTTATAAATTTCAAACTCTTGTGCAACAGTTATCTAACTGGTCAAAGTTTGATTTGATAACTAAATAAAATATCTGATTGATAAAAAAAAAAGTCACGTCATCCTCACAGAAGATATGAAGTTACATGACTCATGAAGAGTTTAGAGTAGAAAATGTGAAGGTGCACAGAGTCACAACTATTCTCCGACTCTCTTGCTTAAATAAGAGTAACATGAAAGCTTTAAGTCATGGATCTTAGATCTTCTCAAAGCTTATCACTCAGTGATCATCTAAGAAGTGATCAATAAAAACTTCAGTGCAATGCAGTTGGAGCCTTTTTTTCTAATCTAGTGGTTTGAGAATAATGCAAAAGAGGCTTTTGTTCCACGCAGCTCTTTTCTATAAAAGAGTTTACTCCAGGATCCCACTTTATGTGTGTACTGCGTCATCTGTGTTGCAAATATAAAGTGAATGCAGGCAGGTCCATGTGCATTAAAAAAAAAATCACAGTACATAGGATTACTTATTCTATCAGCAAGAGATATTCTAAATAGGTTTCTATGCCATTAAAATTACACTTAGATACTATTTCCCCCTATCAGATGGGCCAATATTTAGAGGTCTGACAGCTGACAATGCACTCTTTTTGGAGAGGCGGCGAAGGAACTGGTGTTCTCGTACAAGGCTGATAAGTGTACAGAATGGATCAGCGCCACGGTAATGGAATTTTGCAATAACTATCAAACATACATATTCATTTTCCCTTTGTGGTCCTTTTATAAAAACTATCCTAGATATATACTGCCAAAAGAAAATAATACAGAATATATGGACAAGGCTATTTACTGTTGCCAAAGACTGAGATAATCCAAATGTCCAACCACAGTGAGCTGTCTGATAAACCATGATACACACCACGATGTATTATGCAGCTGTAACTGAGCAAGTCAAATCTCTGTTTCTTCAAATTGATCTCAGTGATATACTATTAAGTGAAAAAATGCACAAAATTATATTTGCTGTACTCAATTTTTATGAAGAAAAAGGGGAGAGATTATATGTGTACCTATACATATTATGTGTATACATACGCACAATCTTTCCCCAAAAGAAGAAACTGACTTCTGAAATGAGAATTTAACATTTTTTAATGTTTATTTATTTTTGAGACAAAGAGAGACAGAGTGTGAGCAGAGATGGGGGCAGAGAGAGAGAAAGACACAGAATGTGAAGAAGGCTCCAGGCTCTGAGCTAGCTGTCAGCACAGAGCCTGACATGGGCAAACTGAGATCATGACCTGAGCTGAAGTCAGATGCTTAACCAACTAAGCCACCCAGGCACCCCTGAAATAAGAATTAATAAAAATATTTAGGTACATGGAGAAGGAGGGAAGTGGCTGCAGATAAATATGGGATGCATGAAAGCAAATTCCCTCAGAATACATGCCTTATAGTTTTGATTTTAGATACAAAAGTTTTATCTAAGTAAGAAACACACTGAAAATTTAACAAAGTTTAGAAATTGAAAAAAATGAACAAGTGGGCTTAATTGAATTTCCTGTTAATGTAATATCAAAATAGCCTTATTTCTAGTTATTATAAATGGAATACTTCTAGTATTTATCCCTAGTAGGACATAACCAAAGGACAAAAACAGCCACAAAGGAGTTTAAAACTGTTTAAATTACTTTGTTTGTAGAGAGAATATAGTACATATGTAATTAAGATAAGTTCTTAAGAACCAAAATTTTCATTATAAGTAAAAAATAAAAAATAATTCAAGAAGTGAAAATACTACAACTTTTATTTTTATTTGCAAGTTTAAGTTCATATCTTGTATGTGTGTGTGTTACTTTTTTTTCCTAATAATATACCAAACTCACAGAAAATGTCAAGTATAGAACAAGGAAATCCCATAAACTTTTTATAATTACCCATATTTCTTTTTTTAAAAAAAATATTTCATAGTTCTGTCCACTAAAATGGGCCCTAAGCAATGATAATCTCCTATCAGTGAATATCTTAGCACCTGGACTGTGACCCCCACATACCATTTCCTAAAATTAAATCAGAACGTTTTGAAGAAATAGCTAATTCCAGGTTTGGGTCAGAAATCATGTACATGATGAAGGAAGGACAGCTCACCATGCCTAAAAACAAAAAAGTTACCAGACCAATAAGGTCACATCAGAACGCCATAGGGATATTTAAATATGAAAACAAATGACGACACTAGAGGATTTAACACAGCAAATACATTTTTGAAAACTCATAAAGCCAAAATCTAATTATGATATTTCAAAAGCAAAATATACTCATGGATCATCTTTGCTAATATATCATTGCATTAATTTGAAAATTAACATAAATGAAACAAGACTTTCCCTTCCTTTTAGCTAGCTGAGTAACCAATTGAATATACAGTGAGGGCACATTTTTCTTTATAATTATTAAATGCAGGATTTAATTCCATATACATGGAAAATTTCCCTATACATGGAAAATTGCCTTTTGCAGCCCAGCTAAGATCATGAATTGATGAAGATCTGTCCCTACGTGCGACAATCACTAGATAGACAATTGGCGTAGACTTCAAAAGAGATGGGTCAATCTGATACCAGACACAATATGTTAATGTTAAGTGTATATAGCACTACCTTGGAAAAATTGTTATCCTACTCACTCTCCCAAAATGCAACCTGAATCTAATCAATTCTCTAAACCTAATTACGGCTTTATGAAGTATTACAGTGATGGAAAATAAAAGTCGAATGACATTGAGAGAATTAAATATGGATAGGTGTTTAGATTAAAAGATAACATTCTTTTCAACAGATAAATGAAAAGAAAAAGAGGAGGTTGTTAGATGGATTTTTTAAGATTATACAACATCTGATACAAATATACTGTTTGACCTTGTTCAGATTCTAATTCAAACAATCAACCGCTAAAAACCAGAGTGTTCATTAGATGCTATTAAGGAATTATTATAAGCTGCCATGTGATAATTACATTGTTATTATGTTAAAATAAAAGTGTTATAATTGCAAATAAAGATTCACAGTGGAAATACAATGTTTCAGATTGGTTTTACAATATTTCAGGCAAAAAGTATGTGCTTGTGATAGGTGAGGTAAAAACAGTAGAATGTTGGTAATCTTGAAACTTGGCAATGAGTCAACTGGTAATGGTATTTATTATAGTATCCTTCCCATTTTTGCATATATTTGAAATTTTCCATAAAATAAAACTAATAATAACAATAATAATAATAATAATAATAATAATAAAGTCTTTGACTAATGACTCAGTGACATTAGTGATGGATTTTAGGTCTAATTAAGTTAAACAAGAACTCCATTATTGAATCCTTAGAGAAAGGGGTGAGAGGAATTCAGGACACATGGTGACACCCAGTGCTCCGTGCATTTAGAGGCAGACTTTTTGGCACAGGAGAGGGTATCAGTAGCATCTGAGTTTTTAAATGACGAATAAACTTAAGACAGTAATCCCGTGTTTAACAGGAAGGTGAGTGTAACTAGACAAAATAGAAAGCATAAGAGAAGAAAGACAAGAAAACTGTGAAAAGCAGAAGCTGTTAAAATGCAATAATCTAAGAGTAAATAATCCCAAGGCAATATATCAACACGAACTGCAGAAGAACCTAACTGATTTCAAAAAGCTTTCCCTGTAAAGGCGGGGAGGGGACAAATTAAGTCTATATTTAGTTAATACTGTAATTAAACTTTGCATTTAAAATAAATTTTGTGAACACTACTCAGCAAGGATAAAATGGAAATAAAGAACAAGTCAGAAGCAGTAGGGTGTCTCAAGTTTGTGAAGTTCACAAATCTAAGCATTTATCAGATTTTGGATGACAGATTAGTCCACCTACCCTCTCAGGGAATGCATTTTCTCATCTGCTGAATGAGAGTTTTTAAACTAAAAGATCTCTTAAGTGCTTTGAAACTGATATTCTGTGTTAGATGACTAAGTTTATTTTTCCTCACCTCTCCAAAATTCCCTGATCTTTTGCACAGTTTCGAACTGGAAGAGTCTGTATTCAGCCCTTGCCCCTCCTCCTTCATCTCTAAACATTCTTTCACTACTACCCACCCTCACCCCTGAATCACGTTCCGGCAGCATGGGTGAACGCCAGAGGCAGGACACTGGTAAGCAATTTATAATTATATATACTGCTGCTGTCACTCTGGAGAGAAAGACAATTTATAATAAACAATGGACCTCTTAAAATTATCAAAGCAGTAGTCCTCAGCTCACAGGGTCGGTTCTCCAGAGGGTCACTGATGGTTTCAAGGGTCTGGCTAACATTTGCATGCTGTGTTGCCTCCTCATAAAGTTCCCTCTCATCTCTTCTCCTGGATTCTGTAAGGGCCACCCTAGGAAATGCCAGGGCAAATTATTCTAACGAATAAATGATGAACTGCAGAAAGGAAGACTTCGGTTTGGCAAGTGAAAAGAAAAACAATGGTTCAGAGAAGTCAATGTTAGGCAAGTAGAAACAAAAATGTGGAAAGCAAATCAAGCAAATATATTTAGAGAAACAGAGGACATCATTTCCCCTTTTTCATTTAGTCAAGATTGGGCAGGACAAGGTAAGCGTGATAGAAAAAAAAAGAACACTGAATTTGATGCCTGAAGATATGTGTTCAAATCGAAACTCGACTATGTGTTAGATTTCTGACTGGTAGTAGAGGCTTAAACGCAGGGACATAAAACGATGATAAGGAGAATAACGCTCCTCACAGGCCCTCCTTTGCCTATCCATCCACCTTTTCCTTATACTCACCATCATTCCTGTTCTTTTTGGAACTAAGGCACTGATTCAGAAAACCAGGACAAATCAGAGCCACATGGCCTCCTACTTCTGAATCATTCATTTATTTTCTCAATTATGTTTTCATTCAGTTCTTTGAGGCAGGTTAGGATGTGAATTTGTTAATCTGGGATGGAGATTATTTTACACCTACGGGGTCATTTACCACTCATACCACCTTCAAAGGAAGATTTTATCATCGTGACTTTACAGATAAAGAAAGTAAAATAAAAGAAGTTAAATTATCCTTAGCACATAACTGTTAGGTAACAGAGTAGGGATTTGAGGCCAGACTCATTTATTCTATCTAATATTTATTGATTTAATAGTTAATATATTTCTCAAGAATTATATCACTCAAAATGTTATACTTGAACATCACTGAAATAGACTTACAATTAGAAAAGAAACATTTTTGATCTGTACATGTATCAGGGCATGAAAGGAAAGTAAACAGTGATTAGTAGCCTCTGACAACATCACAAAAATTTCTCTAAAATCAGAGATAAGAAATGAATCAATCACATTTCTTGTCCCCATTTCAAAAAACTCTTAAAAAACTATATTACGTTTTCCTTTTTACTAAATAAAATAATCATTCTTTTATTTCTCACATTACCTAGGGAGACTGGCCCTTTGTAGTCTAAAAATCATGCTTTTCGTCTATAATCCTTCCCAAAGCAATCATAGAGACAATTGACACAGTTTGTGTAAAAGCCCTCTTTTCTTTCTAGAAGAAATTTAGGCATCTATCCAAATACCAGCAGAGGGAGTGGCGATCTAAAATGGATATGTTTCTGGGTGCAATATAAGAAAACATTTTAAAAGGCAATAGTTATTTTCTGACCAACCACATATACTGTAAAAATGATGCTTTTAATGCTTAAATTCTAATATAAATATCATATATTTTCCTTCCATAATCAGTTGAATGCATTAAAAATTTAGGAAGTTTATAAAGATAAATGTGAGGGGGAAAATTAGCATTAATACTTTCCAAAGAATATTTGATATGCTCCACCCTGGGCTTCTCTGATGGATTCTACAGCGCCACGTGTTAAGAAGGAAAGCTTTAATCTGTAAAGATGAATTTCAACCTCAAAACTCCCACTGGTTTTAATGGGAGTGACACAGCTAACATGTCACAACAGACTTTGGAGAGGTAGCCCTGAGTGTCCAATTATTTTAAGTGCTTTTCCTATTCACTGTCGCTCAACTGATCATAGTGGATTTATTTGGCAATAACATTCCTCTGACATGAACTTCCGGAGGAACTGCTCCATAATTCAACCCTCGTTAATGTTGCCTTAAAAATTAAGTGTTTCCGTAAGTTTTAAATAGATAACAGTACTTTCTAACAACTACGTTCTTAGATACAATTTTATTACTTAGACAGGGGTTTAAAAAAATCTGGCAAGAAAGATTTTCCTTTTTTAGTTAAAATGGAAAAAAAAAAAAAAAAAGCTATAAGAAAACATCCTGTCATGGGTCCCAGAAAAAAGTCCCCAACCTGGAGCTGGAGATGCAAACATTTTCTAAATTACCTTAATAAATGCAAAATACCCAGTTCAATATTCATCGCTTTAAAAAATGACTGAGTGTTTAGCATTAATAAGCATTCCGTCTTCTCTGAAGTGGCTTTTCTAGGATTACTATGTGTTCTAAGTCCTCAAATTTATAATGCCAATTTTAACTTCATGATTATTATTTAAGACATTAATCCACTGCCCCAATGAGCACAGAGCTGTATCTCTGGGTTATCCGAGCTTCACATCAAATCCCTTGCTGCTAAACTGCTACAGTTGGTCACGTCATAATGAAGATGGCAGTGAATAGAGTCCTTCATTATACTCAAAGAGAAAAAGTGTCTATTTAAAATAATGGGGGGAAAAGGGTGTTTACTTTTTGTTCTTCTCAAGGTCGTTAGGATTTATGAACAGTATAGAGGATAGGCCACACAATCAGGCTAGAGTAAGATACAGACCTGGTACTCATAATAAGATAATATAAAGCTAACGTGTTTTGTCTGATTGAAACGCCATCAATAATTTAGCAGAATTGACAGATAGCTGTGCTTTCCCAAGTCTGTAGCCAGAAGTCCTCTCTGCCACTTCACCCATGTGGGCAGATATTGTTTCTATGTAACCCGAAGCAACCCCAGGACTATGTACTCATCCTTCCAATTAGCTTCTTATGGTACTAAAATAAGCAAAACAGGGATCGGGCAGCAGCTACAGAGTTGTAAAAGGTCTTGAATTTTTGTTCCTGGGGATAAGAAGGAGTTCATATACATAGAATTAATAGAGCTACTCCTGTAAATATTAATTGGTGTTAAATCCCCATGAAGTCGTAACTTTAAAATATTTTGCATCATTCCCATCGCGTCATAATTTTTGGAAATATATTTCTTGGTTGGATAATAACAAAGAGTCTAAGAACTCCAAATAGACTCTTTATTTCTGTTTTTAAAGTTGAAAAGTAAAATAAAAATGACTATCATATGAGCCGTCTGATGACTTTTTAAAGTTTAATAACTTCAGCATGATACAAAATTCAGCATTTTAAAATGAGTATCCACCTACATACTTGGCAAGTTGCCAAAGTCTAGACTACCACAATGGCAAATTTAGAAAAAGACAGGAAAACACAATTTTAATCTTGTAAAGATCTAAACTGCCTAGAAGGAATATTCATTTTCATCTTTAACTGTGATTTATCTGATTTTTCTTAAATTCAGAAGTAAAGTCAAATTAATAAATCTACTTGGAAAACCATTTTGAGTTCTGTGACTTGAATTTATCTCAAAACCTCTAAAGAAGAACTGACTGCAGTTTTAGTACTTGAATATTTACTAGGTACCACGAGCTGCATATACGTGATATAGGTAACTACTCTCACTTCCTATGTACAAATGAGGAAACCGAGCCATAAAAAGGTGCAGAAACTTGCCCATGTTGTGCCGATTCTAAGTGACAGAGCTGGGGTTCAATGCCAGGAGTCAGATTCCAGAGTCTGTGCTGGTAACCGGTCCTACACTGGTGCGCTGAGACAGTGCGTTGATGACGCCATGTCCTCAGCGGCCAGAGGACTGGAAAACGTGCGTTATCCCCCGAGAGCTGTTAGGGGGCTACAGATAATACTGGGTGGTATGTTTCTGGTTTGTTCTGAACCTTAATTAACTATTTAGTCCCGTATCTTTGTTTGTGGGACAAAGACAAACTAAAGAGATGTTTCTCAAGCAATATTACTAGTATCATACCTAAAATAGTTTCCTATTTCCTACCTGAGGTGAAGTCGGAAGCTTAACCAACTGAGCCCCTCTTTCTCCGCATATTAACTCCAATACCCCTGTGGATATGGGAAACTGCCATAAGAGCATAGGAAATGAACAATTCAGATAAAAGTGGAAGAAGTAAATAGAGCCAGGACATATCAGAAAGTATAAATTATATAATATATACACATATTATATATAACTATATATATGTTAATATATTATATAAATATATGCCATATAAGAAACATATAGTAATATTTAATAAAAAGAAAAAGAGAAAGAGTGCTATGAAGTTGAGAGAGCTATTCTAGCAAATCCTTCCACCTAAATTTAAGGAAAACAAATTTCCCATAAGATGAGTAAAGGGACCATGGTCTCACATACCAGAGATTTGACCAGGTCATTTGAAAAGGAAAGGAAATCAAATTTCTGTTCAGTTTATTAAAATGATTCTTTATTTAAAGACAAAAGAAAGAAAAAGAAAAGGAATAACATATTTAAAATACTCCAGGAGAAAAAATGGGAGTCCACGATTATATGTGATTTCCAAGTACAAAAGCCAAGAACATACTGTTATCAGCATGCAAAAAGTCAAGAAATATTGTTCCCAGAGGAATCTACTGAAGAACTTCAGAAAACCATGATGAATGGGGAAACATTGATATAAGGATTGGATGCATGATTATCAGTGCTAACCTCACACAAGAAAAGAGAAAAACACAACAGTATGCCTCTCCTGACATCAGAAAACAATATCACTTATAAAACAATCTTGTCCTTAAAACCAAACTCGAATCTTATTCAGCCTTTAGTGTCTACCATTAATTCACAAAAATTATAGAAGACGAAGGAATACAGTAAGCTATACCACTGGAATGCAATCAGCCAACACAGATACACATAAATGTGGGAAGGAGGAGTCCAACACCTTTAGACAAAGAAATTACAAGGCAAAAGAGAGAGAGAAGAAATGGCACTTACAGTTAAATGAGATATAACAAAGTAGTAACCTCTGCAAGATAAAAACTTCATTGCATCTTTACGAAAAAACTAAGCTGCAAAAATGTTGTGACATTTATAAGACAATGAGAAGTTTGAACACTGAAGAGATAGACTGTGATATTAAACAATTCTTTTAAACTATTTTTTAAATGTGGTATTGGCCAGGGAAATATACAAAGAAAGGGGTGGGTCATGTTCTTTATTATACTAAATTATTAGCAGATCAGTGAATGCACTGATACAATGCCTGAGTCTTGCTTCACACTCATCTTGTGGGTGTGAAAGTAATAGGATCAGTCATGGGTGATGGCTGCTGGGGTGGAGAATGGGGCCTAGGTGCTTATTTTTATTATTGTTAAAAATTCACAATAAAATAAAATGGAAATAAGATAAGGACATTTTCAAACAAATAAAAGTTAGAAGAATCCATTGCCTACAGCCTGTGTTAGAAGTTGCACTGAAAGAGATTTTCAAGAAGGAAACTTATCCCAGATGAACACACAATAAGGTATGAAGGAAAGAAACTCCTTGAGGAAGGTAAAAAGTGAGTAAATCTATATGAAAACTACTTACAATAATACTAATTGTCTTATGGGGTTGATACATGTAGAATTAAAACACCTGACAGAAAATGAACAAAAGACAAGAGAAGGAATTCTGTGTTTCTTGCATTATCTGGGAAGCCGTAAAAGCACTAATTAACATTCAGCTTTAATGAATCAAGAATGCAAGCTGCCATCTGTAGATGAGATAATCTCTTTGGAAGACATTATAGCAGCTATTTATTTATGTATTTATGTTTGATAAAAAAAGAAGTCTAACTATTGAAATGCATTTAGCAGCTGCTACTTACAGTAAAAACTCTCTTGTGCCCTTCTAACACATCCCATTAGGAAGTGAATGTTAACATAAAAATGGGTGAAGAGGTAAAGAATAGAGAGACAAGATTGAACACAACCCTGTCCCCAAGGGAAGAGGTACAAATGCCAAGGAAAGCCCCCCAATAAGAATGCCACCACAAGGCAGAGACAGTGCACATCTCACATGGTGGTAGATTCGTTACACTTCTCACCCCCTCCCATACTAGACTTGACTTAGTACAGTAATGTTTGTTTTTGCAATAGGAGACGAAATGAAAATTGATCACATTTTTGGCATATTTCTATTTCCTTATGTCATGTAAAGCTTGAAAATTTAACATAAATATATGACTTAATATATACTTCTTAGATACATCAGCTTCCTTTAGGAACATAGAGAAATAACAAAAAGAAAATTGGTCAATAATGCTAAAAACTGACATGAAAACCTTTCTTACAAGGAAGCTTCAGTTCTGCATGGAACCAGTACTTATAATTGCGTAGCCCTTGACACTTTGATACAAATTACCTCATTTGACGAGCCTCAGGACTATCTAATAAGGTAAAAGGACACTGTTTTATTATTTCTAATTTTTGGATAAGAAAAAGGGGGATTTGAAAGAATAAGTAATTTACTTAAGGGCAAAAAAGATGCTACTGATTAAGAAAAGGAAGTGAACATATAAAATAGGTTAAACACGTGAAATGGAACTTATTCTGTTGTAATATGCATCATCTGTTGGAATGTTGCACATGGAACAACACAGCAGATAATGCTCTTTGAAATACTCTTATGTTGTCTTCCAAAATAAAGTTAGCCAAAGAAAATAATCAACAAAATTAAATTAAGACAGTCTACAGAATGAGAGAATACATTTGCAAATGACACATCGAATAAAGGTTTCGTATCCAAAATCTATCAAGAATTTATCAAACTCAACACCC
This sequence comes from Suricata suricatta, assembly GCF_006229205.1. Lineage (NCBI taxonomy): Eukaryota > Metazoa > Chordata > Mammalia > Carnivora > Herpestidae > Suricata > Suricata suricatta. The sequence continues at coordinate 90,578,316 of NC_043701.1, forward strand.
AAAATCCAAATAACCCAGTGAAGAAATGGGCAGAAGATATGAAGAGACACTTTTCCAAAGAAGAAATACAGATGGCTAACAGACACATGAATACACGCTCAACATCACTCATCATTAGGGAATACAAATTCAAAGCACAATAAGATATCACTTCACACCTATCAGAAAGGCTAAAATTAACAACACAAGGAACAACAGATATTGGCGTGGATGTGAAGAAAGGGGAACACTCTTGCACTCTTGGTGGGAATGCCACTCTGGAGAAGGGTATGGAGGTTCCTCAAAAGATTAAAATTAGAACTATCCTGTGATCCACCAATTGCACTATAAGATATTTACCCAAAGGATACAAAAAAAGTTCAAATCTTCAAAGAGGTACATGCACCCTAATGTTTATAGCAGCATTATCAACAATAGCCAAATTATGGAAAGAGCCCACATGTCCACTGACTGATGAAAGGATAAAAAGAGGTGGTATCTGTCTATCATCTATCTACCTGCCTACCTACCTACCTACCTACCTATTCATCCATCCACCCACACAATGCAATATTACTCAGCCATCAAAAAGAATGAAATCTTGCCATGTGCAACAATGTGGATGGAGCTAGAATGTATTATGCTATGATAAATAAAATGAGTCAGAGAAAGACAAATACCATATGATTTCACTCACATATGGAATTTCAGAAACAAAATAGAGGGGTGCCTGAGTGTCTCAGGTGGTTAAGCTTTCCACGTTAGCACAAGTCATGATCTTGTGGTCTGTGAGTTCGAACTCTACGTCAGGCTGTGTGCTAACAGTTCAGAGCCTGTAGCCTCTTTCAGATTCTGTGTTTCCCTTTCTCTCTGCACCCCCTCACTCATGCTCTGTCTCTCTCTCTCTCAAAAATAAACAAACATTAAAAAATAAACAGCAGATGAACATATGGGAAGAAGGAAAAGAGAAAAGAGGGAAATAAACCACAAGAGACTTAACAATAAGGAACTGAAGGTTGATGGAGGGAGGAGGTGGGGGATGGGCTAGAAGGGTGACAGGTAATGAGGAGGGCACTTGCTGAATGACCACTGGATGTTGTACGTAAGTAATGAATCACTGAGTTCTCCTGACACCAGATTTGCACTGTACATTAACTCAAAATTAAATTTTTAAAAAAAGGAAAAATAAAATAAAATAGGCATCAGTCTTTCTCATTATAAATCGCTTTTATAATGGTGATATTTTATACTTGAGAAACATGTAAAAGAAGTTCATCTATGCATTTAATTAGACTGATTCTACTGGGTCAGTGTTTTATAGGCCAATGTCCTTAGACAATATTTTCTAAGGCATTTTCTACTTCAATAATGTTTTCCTTTGTTTAGAAAATTTTGGGAGTAATGCTAAGATTGGCTCCAGGCACTAAGGGCCTTGAAGAAACAGTATTCTTCAACATACCTGAAACTTTACTCCTTTGCTCTGTTCTGGGTTATTTATCCCTTCTTCCTTAATGTCCATCCTTTTCTTCCCCTTACCCTTCATTCTGTGTAGTTTTTTTAAAATCTAGTATTAAAGTAATTTTCTCTGCTACTTTATACAATCTGCTATCAAATCCAAGTACTCAGTTTCTAATTTCAACATTTATATTATTCATTTCTGCAATTACTATTTTGCAAATTTGCAATGTACTTAAAATTATTTTCCTAACATGTATATTTATTTGCAAGATTTTCTTTCATTTCTTTAAATATATTAGGCATAATTGCTAAAATCTGTGTATGAGACTATAGATGTCCGAAATCTCGGCAATGAAGTCTTGTTTGTCTGTTGTTTTTGCTAGCTGTTAAGTATAATTACTGTTTCCTTGCGTGTCTGATTTTTTTGGATGTTGGTCATTACTATTCAAAACATAATTGAGGCATAGACAAGCATCACAATTTTTCTAGAGGCATTAATCATCAGGTACCTAGAATACTACTTTAAACTACATTCATGCCTTAAAATGTCTTGGAAAACCTGGCAGTGTACATTTTGGCTGTAATTATCTCTTTGGGCTGGGGTGTGGTGTATAAACTCTTAGAGACTAACTTTACTTTTATATTTCTTTATTTCTTCTATTTCCCTGCATCAAGACAATTTTCCCCAAATTCTGGTGTGTGTGTAAAAGACAGGGTTGGTTTATAGCTGTTTGACTCTGACTCTTTAAGGTCTTAGCTTAACTTCTACCTTCTTGTTTCCAAAGATAACCAAAATCATCACTCATTTTCACACTTTGGCCCACACAACACAAGTTGATTGGAATGCTACCTTAATTTTCTGTGCCTTACTGTCTTCAACATTTGGCCCAGTGATTCTTCACTATTTGGACATCTCTCTGAAAACATTAAGACAGCCTCTAGGTTCATCATGAAGTTTTACTGCCCTCAGAAAGAAAGTTCATCCCAGTAACCTGGCCTAGCCTTTCTAATGCAGGAATCTCTCAGTGGTATTTGACAGAGTTCATCATGACCTTCTCCTTGATTAACTTTCTTCACTTTCTTTTAGGATCCCCACACCACACCTTCCTAGGATTTTCTGTTGCTTTTCTAGTCGACTTTGCTCTTTCCTGCTAGTATCCCCAAATTTAAAAAAAAAAAAAGACCACAACAGGACTCAGCTTTTGAGATTTTTCTCTCTCTAGACTCATTCCTTTGCATCTCAATGTCTCTCTCTCATGTTTTAAATACCATTGATATGTTAAAGATGTGCTCATCTGTATCTTCTGCTGGGGCCCTTTCCCTGAAT
>NC_043701.1:90581179-90615001 GCF_006229205.1 Suricata suricatta
ATTCAGGGAAAGGGCCCCAGCAGAAGATACAGATGAGCACATCTTTAACATATCAATGGTATTTAAAACATGAGAGAGAGACATTGAGATGCAAAGGAATGAGTCTAGAGAGAGAAAAATCTCAAAAGCTGAGTCCTGTTGTGGTCTTTTTTTTTTTTTAATTTGGGGATACTAGCAGGAAAGAGCAAAGTTGACTAGAAAAGCAACAGAAAATCCTAGGAAGGTGTGGTGTGGGGATCCTAAAAGAAAGTGAAGAAAGTTAAGGAGGAGGTCATGATGAACTCCCCCTCACTATGTCCTTCCACCACCTGCCTGTAACAGGAGGAAGTTAATCCTAGAAAAGTAGCTCTTACCTTAACTGCATTTTCAAAGGATAAAGAAGAAATTCTGTGACTTTTAAAGTTTCTCTTCCAATATGAAGAATCACCTTCTGTAGGCTGAGGCTCCTGAGACTTATATGGTAGCCAACTAATGGTCCAAGCAGTCTAACTCTGGTGGATTTCCAGTAACAACTTTCTCATTAAAGACTGCCTACTTAATTCATTTTGAATTAATAACTTATTTTCTGAGCAAGTTATCATACTGTTACCTTGGACATCATTTTTTTTCTCTCCAGAACTACATGAGATCTAGGAAAACACAGAACCCAAATGGTTTCTTTCTTCTCCCCAGTTCAGTTGTGAGTTGGAGCTCAGCCAAAGAAGTGTCAACTTTAAGTCCCAGAGGCCTTTAAAATTCCCAAATTAGAATGTGCTTTGTTGTCATTCCCACGGATGTATGTTTTGGCTTCTAAGAAGCATGCCAGGCATTGTAGCCATGTAGAACATAAAAGAACATTTTGATGTATATGAATGAATATTTGAATGGTGGCAGTATCGGTCTTGTCCTGGAACATTCTGCTGTAGTACTACAATAGCTCTCTCATGAAGAAAGGACTCGACTTCTCTTCATTGATAGTCTAAAACAGTTTTCATCTTGATTCTGAAGAGAATTCAGAACTATGCTGAAAAAAAATGGCATTGTTTTGTGGGATTTAAAAGACATGGAGTGATTGTGCTATTTTTCTTCCACAGTCTTCCTTAGAATATTTGCAAGATGTTTATAAAGATATTTTATACTAAGAAGTAAGAGCAAGAGATTCCCAGGTAGAGATGAGTAAAGATACTTAAAAAGCTTATTTGCATTTTTGGTAAAAATAAATTCATCAAAAATGTTCAAACATATATTAAAAATGATAAAGCAAGAATTATACTCTAAGTCTCCATTTGCTTTATTTCAATTTATGATCTTTTTTGAACTAATTATATATATATATGTATATATATATATATATATGAACATATATATATATGAACTTTTAAAAGCACTGCTAAATAAATCCTTAAAGAGATGAAAAAGTATTTGTTACTCTAAAAATCTTTAAAAATCAGACTACAGTTGATAGCTGAGTTATGTATTTACTATTTACAACTTCCTCTCTAAAGATACAGGTATTGCATTCCTGGCCTTTTCAAATGTAACCTTATACATCTGTTGAGCACACATCTGGACATTTAGCTCAACTCATCATTTCCTTCTGTATGTCCGAAAACTGTCAGTTATTTCAGCCAAGATTCAGCCCTTGGGAGAAGTGAAAAAGTTACATCCTTCTTTTGTCCAGGTTTTATAAACTCTTCTTTACCTTTTGCCCCAGGATACCAGTAAGTATAAAAATAAGCAGTCTGAATTCCTTCTGGCTCTGGAGAAAGGAGCATGGGCAGATAAGGGGCATGTGCTCCATTAGCATTTGGTTCCACAGAATAAAGAACAAAGTCTTCATATAATAAAAAAAGATACTGACCACACAACTATTAAGCAAGTGTCTTTTTTTTTTTGACAAAGCAGATACAATTTGAATCTAGAAAAGGAGCTTGAGCACCAATGAGGATGATCTATATGCACAAAAAGATAGGGATCTCATACTTCATAATGTTAAAAATTTCAAATCATCAGGGATAAATAATGATTCGGAATGTGTGTACACCTAATCACTCAGCCTCACTTGACAGAATCACAAGAATAAATTTAAAATGTTATAATCACAGTGCAAGAATTTAATATATCTCTTAATAAAAGAGCCATAAAATAGATGTGAAATTTGTGACTAAGAAATTTAATGGTATGTGTGTACCGTTATATATGTGTTATACTTAATTATACCTATAACTGTATGTATCTACCTGTTTATTTTATATTTAAAATACTTATAAATGTCTTAAGTGCTTATGTGTGTTTGTGTATATTTATGTGCATGGGGGGATGGGTGGGTATACGAAACTCTTATTAAAACACACAGGAAGAATAAAGCAATGTTATAAAAATGGTTAACTATGTAGTATGATTTCATTAGGGAAGAGGAATGGGAATAATATTTCTGAGTGTACATTTTTAAGCTTTTGAATTATGTATCTATCCTTGAATATAAAAGTAAAGATAAACTATTGAACATACATTGAAAAATTAACTATATATCAAATTATTACCATAACCAGAGAAAATGATTATTTCAAGTAATTTTTTAAAGAGTTCTCTTATATTCATAATAGAATACACTTTAAAATTCCTTTAAAGTAATTTTTTAATTTTTTAATGTTTTTTCACTTAATTTCGAGAGACAGAGAGAGAAAGCGTGAACAGGGGAGGGTCAGAGAGAGAGAGAGATACAGAATCTGAAGTAGGCTCCAGGTTCTGAGCTAGCTGTCAGCACAGAGCCCGACGCGGGGCTCGAACCCACAAACCGTGAGATCATGACCTGAGCCAAAGACAGACCCTTAACTGACTGAGCCACCCAGGTGCCCCTAAAGTAATTTTTGAAACAGTTCTCTTATATTCATAATAGAATACACTTTAAACAAAACTGAAAAGAAATCAGTAAATTAGTTTCATATTTTTATTATAAAACATTTACTGTGTACTATACAACATAGCAAATAAGTAAATGCACTACTATAATTACAAGTCAAGATTTTCAGTATAAAACATATCAATGCAAAATGAAAGTTAGGAGGAAAATGGTAAAATATTAACATTGAATTTGAGGGGCACCTGGGTGGCTCAGTTGGTTGAGCATCCGACTTCAGCTCAAGTTATAATCTCACAGATCCTGGGTTCAAGCCCCCCATCGGCCTCTGTGCTGACAACTAGCTCAGAGCCTGGAGCCTGCTTTCGATTCTATGCATGTGTTGTCTCTCTCTCTGCCCCTACCCTGCTCATGTTCTGTCTCTCTTTGTCTCTCAAAAATAAATAAATGTTAAAAAAAGTTTTAATTGAATTTGAGATATCAGTATGAAATTATACATACTATGTATTCTAGGTTTGCCCACATATAAGACAATAAAATTGCCAGCTAATGGTTGCAAAAGGAATAAGACTTTTTTTAAACAGGATTCTGCAACCCCCATAATAGTAATAGTAATTCTGGCAATTTTCAAAAATGGAAGCTAAAATCACAATATGAAAGTTTTGGTGAGAATAGAACAGACTTGTGTCAAAGTATAGACTAACTGCTAATTACACACAAAACTGCTAATGTTTGACAACTGAATGAATTCCGAATGGTCAACAGGAAAATTTGTATTTTCTTAGGTTATGCAATCAGTTTGGATACATAATTTTTTTTCTAGAAATGTGTTGTGTGATTAAGGGATTTGGCTAAAGCACACATAATCTTTCATTATCGTACTTAATGATACAGCTACCTGCTGAAGACCTAACATCATTTATCAACTATTCTCGCCAGAAATATTTATCCTGAGTCTAATTGATCTGGAGACTAAATCTAACATTTGATTTGCAGTAACTGAGAAGTCAGAGGGTACAGGTAAGCAATACTGGAAGGAAATAGATAAACCTAGAATGTAGATCAGTTTACAAGATAACTGGTCTAGACAATTCAGATATAAATGGCATTAAAAATTGGGTGATATTTTCAACTAAAAGGTCCATAATAAGACAACTGGTAATTGTCAATTGGTAGATATTGATTTGATTTAATAAAAAATTCATAAAAGACACTCTTGGCATAATTGGGGGATTAAAAATGAACTGACTGAATATTAGATCATATAATGGATTTATTGTTCAATTTCTTAGAGATAATAATGTTATTTTTTAAAATTTTCTTATAATGGATGATTCATGATGAAGGATATAGGGGTAGAATTATATTTCAAAATACATGGTAATTATTTAACTATACAACCCTAGTAATATTTAAATATGTATTATTATCAATTCATCTTCAAAATAGCTAGCATGTTGCTTGTTCCCTCTCATACCTTCAATGAGAATTTGGGCTACACATTAAAATGACTGGTTAGGGGTGCCTGGGTGGCTCATTCAGTTGAACCTCTGACTCTTGATTTTTCCTCAGGTCATCATCCCAAAGTCATGGGATCAAGCCCCATGCCGGGCTCCCTGCTGTGTTTGGAGCCTGCTTAAGATTCCCTCTCTCTCCCTCTCCCTCTCTCTCTCCCTCTGTGCTTTCTCTCTCTCTAAAATATAAATAAATAAATAAAAATAAAAATGAGTGGCTTAAAACAACATCAACAACAAAAAGTACAACTAAGCCCAGGTCCCACTCTGAGAGATTCTGATGTAAGAGGTTTTGTTTAAAATCTAGGCATTAATTTTTTAAAGTTTCCAAGGTGATTCTGATGTACAATCACAGGAAGTATCATTACATTAGTCAATGAGCTAACAAACACTGTCTAGGCTGGAGGACCGCAGTGAGGATGACATTGCGTGGGCAAATAAAGGGTGAGCCTTAGTCTATCTTATTCTAATACACCTTAAACCTTATTTTCAATAAAAATTTTGACACCTTAACAAAAAATTGCAAAATTTAAATTTTCTTCCTATCAATATTATTTGAGGACTTATATATGTCAACACATTCTAAAAGAGGTAGTTTGAATAGACGTTGATATTAGTATATGTTGTATTTAATGAAAATCTTTAATTTTTTTAAGAAGCTAAAGAAATGTCAAAACCACAGACTTTGAGATCAATGGTCTCAGGTGAAAATATCCATGTTCTGACACATTAACTCTGATAGTTTGATAAATTAAACTCTCTTAGTTTTAGTTTCTCCTTTGGTGAAGTGCTGTGATTGAAATTGTCTCCTGTGTTTTTTTTTAAATCAAATAAAAATATGTATGAGAAACACTTAGAAACACTGAGAGAACTCTATAAATGTTAGTCACTGTTAATATTATTTCGTAAAGTGACAGGTTTTCATTGCCTTCTAGGACAAAAAGGTGTGGTACTTCTTTGGCCTTAATATGTTCTTAAATATTTTACTAGATCTAAGTCCTGTAAAGAATCTGGAGTCTGGTAGGATATGAAAATGGCAGGGGTGCCTGGATGGCTCAGTTGGTTAAGCGACCAGCTCTTGATATTGGCTCCGGTGATGATCTCACCGTTCGTGAGATCTTATTCTGGCTTCGGGCTCTGCGCTGACAGCAGGAAGCCTACTGGGATTCTCTGTCTCCCTCTCTATCCCTCCCCAGCTTGTGCTCTCCCTCCCTCCCCCTCTCTCTTGCTCGCTCTCTCTCTCTCTCTCTCTCTCTCTCTCTCTCAAAATAAAGAAGTAGACTTAAAAAAGAAAACGAAGTGGCAAGAACACTTCTTGTCACATATAAAACAATCTCCTTACATTTAAATTTTAGTAAAATTTAGTCCTCATCTCTTACAACTTTTGACAAAACTCTTTAGAGTGATACTCGTTAGTTCTTCCCGTTTAAGTTTTTCATGTGTGTATACAGTGAGGTATGTGTTTAGAATCACTGCAAAGATGGTGATTAATGTAAGACCCAAGTAATATCTACTCCCAGTCCAATGAGTTCCTGTTATGTTGTGGTTATGTACTTCATTACATAGAAATATTTATCTCCATCCTCATAAAATATTAATCAATCTCTTTTCTTAACATTGGTAATTCTGTATCTCCTTTTTCACATCCCAGTTTTCCACTGATATTTAATCTAAAAAATATGATTTATGTATCACTGTCTCCACTGAAATATTCTCTATTCAAACTCACTTACGTTCTTTGTTTTCTACTTTCTATTCATTAAGCTTTATGTTTTATGTGCAGGTCACTATGTCCTTACTTAGAATCAGTTTTTTCCTTAAGCAATACTATCACCATGGGAGAACCCATCAAATTATGCATAACTACATATCTTCCTAAATTTCTAAAAACATATGAAATCAAGCACTGATGAAACAAGATTTCCTACTGATCGAATGCCACCTGCATAGCTGGTGTATTTTTCTGGGGCTCATCTATTTGTTTCACTCACAGTATAAGCACTTCACACTAGAGCACATGTCCTCTGTGATGCTTCAACTGTCTCCAAAGCACAGAGCCAGCAATGAAATGTTTTTAAAAAAATGATACTGCACAAGCTACATATTGTGAAAATAAACAGATGTGGGGTTTTCTGTATTATCAAGATTTGTGAATATGGAGAGACCAAAAATACACATGATTTAGAAATGCCTATGACACAAAATTACATTTTCCAAAGCATTCTACAAAGTATGAGCCCTCGGAGTTTAATAAAAAGGACAGTCACATTGCCTTCTAGTGTGAAATAAGAAAGAACAAATCTGTTTTAGTGATTTTTTCCTAACTCACCTTCTAGTTGCTAGAATAGAGATTTCAATCTCTAAATTGGAAAAGGTCATTAATATCTTGTCTAAATGAGTGCATGCCTAAAACACAGTCTTTCATGTTCCCTCTTGTCTGTATCTCTGTGTTGAGACCTAAGATGATCTCTTTTCCTATGTATGTGTCCTATTAAACATGAAGACAATTTCATTAACATTTAATAGATAGGAATCCCTAAGATAAGTTTCATATGATCAGAGCTCTCTCACTCTAGTTTCTATCATATAATACACCTGTACATATACCCAATGATACAGCTGTATAGTAACCCTTTACAAGATGCTTTATGAAGTTCTATTAGTACCTCCAAGTAACAATGACAATGTTTGTATGAGGATAAACTTAATACTGCATTTTGACAAAGGTAACTATCTTAACAACTAATGTATATACATTATCACTTAAAGAAAACATAATAATTTTCATATTGTTACACTATATATAACACTATATCAACAAAAAGACCAGGCAATATAATGGTTAATTCCACCCCCCCCCTTTTTTTTTACTTATTATATGTCAGGCTCTGCACTGTTTTCTCATTCTTAATTAATTTATACTTCATAATGATTTAGTGTGGACTATGCTTTTGTTATTTAAATACTACAGATAAGGAAAAACAAAGAGGATGCATAAACTTGTTCCGTATTATGGAGAAAATGCCAAACTAGGGTCTGAACCCTGACAATTTGATTCCACACTTCCTTTCATTACACCGTACTTCTACAAGCTGTCTCTGTGGGATAGATTTAGTCGCACTTTTCATCTTCTATCTTTTCCTCCTCTCTACTTTTTTCTACAATAATTTTTTCTTACAAGTGCTTTGGAAGATAAGTTATTAATTTTTATATGAATGCTTCATCAATTCTTATGGCACTCTCTCTTTTTGTATCTTCAGAATATAAGAATCAAAATTCCCAAAACTTCATAACAAAATCTTTTGTCATAAAATGAGGTTAAAATGAGAAACTTACTTGGTTTTGAACAAATAGTAGAAAAATAGGAAATTAATCAAACTCCAAAAATTACACATTTTAAACTAATTATTTTGACTTCTGTATATAATTTATAATTTGTACCAACATGGAAAATATAACATTTTGGAAAGTTTTAGCAAAAATAGTAAGCAATATGGATTACTTTAAACATGATCTTCAAAATTAGTATAAGATTTTTAGTATACAGTGTGGCTTTATGATGTATCGCTATTTTTTATTCAAGCTTGATCACTACGTCAAAATGAAGGGATTATTATTACCATTTCACAAATGAGGCTACACAGTGAGTCTTCCTCAAGCCAATGAAGCTACTCTCTGTATGTTCATGAAATGAGAACATTATTGTTTTGTCAGTCAGCTAGTTTATTTTTTTTATAGTCAGCTAGTTTATTATTAGTGGGGTGAATTGTGTCCCCCCAAAATGTATATGCTGAAATCCTAACCCCAGTACCTCAGAATGTGACTACCTTTGAAGAATAGGATTTTTTGTTGTTTGAGAATGACACAGAGAGAGAGAGAGAGAGAGAGAGAGAGAGAGAGAGAGAGAGAGAGAATGCTCTAGCAGGGGGAGGGGCAGAGGAATAGGGAGAAAGAGAATGTTAAGCAGACTCCATGCTGGGTGTGGATCTCACAACCATGAGACAATGACCTGAGCTGAAACCCAGAGTCCCAAAACATAACCTATTAAGCCACCCAGGTGTCCCAAAGATAGAGTTTTTAAAGAGGTAATTACATTTGAAGGAGATTATTAGAGTGGGTGCTAACCCACTATGAGTGATATCTTTATAAAGGAGATTAGTACACAGACACCTACCAAGGGCAGATATAAAAACACAGGTCTACAAGATAGCCATCTATCTAAGGATAGCCAAGTCCACAGAGTCAGCCTTGAGTTCTGCTTTACAGTGCATCTTATTCTCCTATGTTCCCACAATACTTTCTTTGCACAGATCTACAAATGTAGTGTATGAGAGAATCTCATTTCTTTCACAACCAACATATTTAGTCAAACTAAAGTTGGATTGAAAACAGTCACTAAAGGTTACTAGTTTTATGGTATCTTACTTAACTATTTGATCCCTTTTTATTCTCTATAAACAAAGGGAATAAAAGTCCTCAGCCCCATGCTCCAGTCCGTTGAATACACAAGTCTTCCCTCTTGAATAAATGACACTATTCACTCATCTTCTCAGACAAAGTTTTTAGAGCATTTATGAATTTCCACTTTCCTACACAACTCATATAAATAATTTTAACAAATCCTGCTGGCCTTAGTTGCAAAATATATCTAGAGTCTAACCAATTCACACCTCTTTTGATAGTACCATAATCTAAGGTAGAGTTTTTCAAATTGCAGTATGCAATACAAAAAAACCCAAAGGTTATTCAATGCAATGATAGTTTTAAGGAATAAATTTTCAGATTGTCAAACTCACTATTTACATGATCTTAATAACAGGTGATAATAAATCTGTATACATAAAATATATTTTCTACCTTTACAAAAGCAAACAAAACAACAACAACAAAAACAACAACCCCAGGGAATAGCCACATCTTTTTTAAAATGTATTTTTACTTTAATTTCTATTTTTATTCCAGCATAGTTAATATACAGTGTTATGTCAGTTTTAGGTGTATAATATAGTGATTCAACAAATCTATACTTAATGCTCACCAGCGTAAGTGTACTTTTTTAGTCCCCTTGGCTTATTTTACCCATCTCCCTACTCACCTTGACTTTGGTAATCATTACTTTGTTCTCTATAGAAAAGAGTCTGTCTGAAGCGTATGGGTGGTCCAGTTGGTTAAGTGTCTGACTTTAGCTCAGATCATGATCTCATGGTTCATGAGTTCAAGTCATACACCTGGCTCTGTGCTGAGAGCTCAGAGCCTGGAGCCTGCTTCAAATTCTTTGTCTCCCTCTCTCTCTGCCCCTCCCCTACTCATGCTCTGTCTCTCTTTATATCTCAAAAGTTAATAAAAATATTAAAAATTTTTTAAAGATATTTTTTGTTTTATTACTTTTTGGTTTTCTCCTCAAACTCCATATAAGAGCAAAATCATGTTATTTGTCTTTCTCTGACTTATTTCACTTATTATTATGCCATCTAGATCTACCTGTATTGTTGAAATTGGCAAGATTGCATTCTTCTTTAGGATTCAGTAATATTCCATTATGTGTATATGTGTGTGTGTGTTTATTCCACATCTTCTTATTCATCTGTTAATGGACACTTAGCTTGCTTCCATAATTGGGCTATTGTAAATAGGGCTCCAATAAACATAGGGGTGTATATAACTTTTTGAATTAGTGTTTCCACATTCTTTGGGAAAATATCCACCAGTAAAATTACTGGATTTTTGAGGAACTTCCATACTGTTTTCCACAGTAGGGCTGCATCAGTTTGCATTCCCACCATCAATGCACTAGGTTTCCTTTTTCTCCACATACTCACCAACACTTGTTATTTGTGTGTTTTTTATTTTAGCCATTCTTACAGGTATAAGGTGATATCTCACTGTAGTTTTGATATGAATTTCCCTGATGATGAGTGATGATGAGCATTTTTTCATATGTCTGTTGGCCATCTGTATGTCTTCTTGAGAGATATGTCTGCTCATGTCTTTGGCCCATTTTTTAATTAGGCTATTCTTCTTATTCTTATTATTTTTTTATGTTGAGCTATGTAAGTTCTTTACATATTTTGGATACTAACCCTTTATTGGATATGTCATTTGGAAATATCTTCTCCCATTTAGTAGGTTGTCTTTTAGTTTTGTTGACTTTTTTTTTGCTGTAAAGAAACTTTTTATTTTAATGTAGTCCTAATAACTTATATTTGCTTTTGTTTCCCTTGCCTGAGGAGGCATATCTAAAAAAATGTTACTATGGCCAACATCAGAGAAATTTACTGCTTGTTCTCTCTTCTAGGATTTTTATGGTTTCACTTAAGTTTAAACCATTTTGAATTTATCTTTGTATATTAAGAAAGGAGTCCAGTTTTCCCAAGACCATTTGTTAAAGATATTATATTTTTTTACATTGTACATTCTTTCCTCCTTTATTGAACATTAATTAACCATATAATCATGGTTTTATTTCTGGGCTATTTTATTCCATTGGTCTTATGTGCCAGTTTTTCTGCTAGTACCTTACCATTTTGATTACTAAAACTCTACAGTATACCTTGATATCTGGGATTGTGATATCTCTAGTTTTGTTCTTTATCAAGATTCCTTTGGCTATTTCAGGACTTGGGTGATTCCATACATATTTTAGGATTATTTGTTCCAGTTCTGTGAAAAATGCTGTTGGTATTTTGACAGGGATTGTATTGAAGCTATAGATTGTTTTGGGTGGAATGAACATTTAAACAATGTTGGTTCGTGAACATAAAATATCTTTCCATTTGTTTGTGTCATTTTCAATTTCTTTCATCAATGTTCTATAATTTTCACAGTTCAGATTTTTTACCTCCTTGGTTATGTTTACCCCTAGGTTTTTAATTATTTTTGGTGCAATTATAAACATAATTGTTTTAATTTTTCTTCCTGCCACTTTATTATTAGTGTATAGAAATGCAAAGGATTTCTGTATACTGATTTTGTAGCCTGAAACCTTACTAAATTTATTTATCAGTTCTAGTAGTTTTTTTAGTGGAGTCTTTAGAGTTTTCTATATATAGTATCAAATCATCTGAAAATAGTGAAAGGTTTACCTCTTCCATACACTTGGGATCCCTTTTATTTCTTTTTTCTTGTCTGTTGGCTGGGGCTAAGATTTCTAATACGATGTTGAATAAAAGTGGTAAGAGCAGACATCTTTGTCTTGTTCCTAACCTTAGAGGAAAAGCTCTCCGTTTTTCACCATTAGGCTATTTGCTGTGGATTTTTCATATCTGGCCTTTATTCTGCTAAAATATATTCCCTCTAAACCTACTTTATTGAGGACTTTTATCACTAATGGGTGTTGTACTTATCAAATTTTTTTTCCTGAAGCTATTGAAATGATCGTGTTATTATTCTTTCTCTTATTGATGTGTTGTATCATGTCAATTGATTTGTGAATGACCACCTTGTAATCCCAGGAATAAATCCCACTTGATCATGTTGAATGATATTTTAACATATTAGTGGATTGGTTTTATTTAATTTTTGAGGATTTTTGCATATATGTTCATGAGAGATATTGGCCTGCAGTTCTTTTTTTTTTTTGTATTGTCTTTATCTGGGTTTGGTATCAAGGCAAGCTGGCCTCCCACAATGAATTTGGAAGCTTTCCTTCCTCTTCTATCCTTTGAAATAGTTTGAGGAGAATGGGTATTAACTCTTCTTTATGTTTGATCTAATTCACCTGTGAAGCCATCTGGTCCTGAATATTTTTTGGGGGGGAGGGGAGTTTTTTTTATTTTTTAATTATTGATTTTATGTCATTGCTGCTAATGGCTTTGTTGAAATTTTTTATTTCTTCCTTATTCAGTTTTGGGAGTTTATATATTCCTAGGAATTAATCTATTTCTTTTAGGTTATCCAAGTTGTTGACATATAATTTTTCATAATATTCTTTATACTCCTTTGTATTTCTGTGGTATTGGTTATTATTTCTCCTCCTTCATTTCTGGTCTTATTATTTAAGTCCTCTCTTTCTCTCTCTCTCTCTCTCTCTCTCTCTCTCTCTCTCTCTCTCTCTCTCTCTCTCTGAGTCTGGCTAAAGGTTTAATCAATTTTGTTGGTCTTTTCAAAGAATTGGCTCCTGGTTCCAGTGATCTGTTCTATTGTTGTGTTCTGTTTTGGTTTGGTTTGGTTTCTATTTTGTTTATTTCTGTTCTAATCTTTATTATTTATTTCCTTCCTTCTACTGTATTTTAGTTTTGTTTGTTCTTTTTCTAGTTCCTTTAGGTGTAAGGTTAGGTTGTTTATTTGAGGAATTTTTGTTTCTTGAGGTAGGCCCATGTTATAAACTTCTTAGAATAACCTCTGCTGCATCCAAAAGATTTTGAACCATTGTGTTTTTACTTTCAATTGTGTCCATGTAGTTTTTTATTTTCTCTTTGATTTTTTTGGTTGATCCATTCACTGTTTAGTGGCATGTTATTGAGCCTCATATATTTGTGTTCTTTCCAGACTTTTTCTTGTAGTTAGTTGATTTCTAGTTTCATAACATTGTGGTTGGAAAAGATGCATGGCATGACTTCAATTTTTTTTTAACTTGGTGAGACCTGTTTTGTAGGCTAATAGGCAATCTATGCTGGAGAATGTTCCAAGCATGCTTAAAAAGAATGTGTATTCTGCTGTCTTAGGATGAAATGTTCTGACTATATTTGTTAGATCCATCTGTGAGACCTGATGATCCATCAGTCATTCAAAGCCACTGTTTCCTTGTTGGTTTTCTGTTTGCATAATCTACCCATTTATGTAAGTGGTGTGTTAAAGTCCCCTACTATTATATTACTATAGATTATTTCCTTTATGGATTAGGATGCTTTCATGTTGTGTGCATATTTACAATTGTTAAATTGTTGGATTCTTTATTTTGTGATTATATAGTGTCAGTCTTTGTCTCTTGTTGCAGTCTTTATTTTAAAGTCCATGTCCTTATAGTAGTTTATGAGTTCTCACATGATTTGCCCAAACTGCCTCACATTTGTGATGCGCCTCATCTCATGCAACTTTAATCCTCTCCTATGTAGCTCCAACCACAACGATCTCCTTGCATTTCCTCAAATGTGCCATGTATTCCCTGCCTCAGACCTTCACACCTACTATATCCTCTCTGCATGGTATTCCCTTTCCCCAGAATCATATGACTCATTCTCTTAGAAAGTTTTAGGTCTGTGCTTAAAAGTCACATTATCTGGGGCGCCTGGGTGGCTCAGTTGGTTAAGCATCCAACTTCAGGTCATGATCTCAAGGCTTGTGAGGTCAAGTCCTGCACTGGGTTCTGTGCTAATGGCTCAGAGCCTGGAACCTACTTTGGATTCTGTGTTTCCCTCTCTCTTTACCCCTCTCCCACTCATGCTCTGTTCTCTCTGTCTCTCAAAAATAAATAAACATTTTTAAAAAGTCACAATATCAGACAAATATTAGGGTCCATTCTATATATAACTGTGAGACCCAAACCTATCTGGCACCTTCTATTTCTCCTAAACTGCTTTATTAATTGCACTGCACTTGTCACATCCTAACATTATATTAGTAACCTTCCAAAGACAGTTTTGGATTTTGAGTACCACGTATGTCAATAAAAGTGAAAGCATAGGTCTTCAATGAGTATCTGTTAAATAATAAATAAATGTCACTCTTCTCCTTAAAATCTTCCTGACTTCATGTTACACACACAATAAATAGGCTGCAGGGTAATGTGTGGAGTGTTGCTGAGGATTAGTTTATCAGTTTTATTATTGCCAGTCTACAGGATTCTGTATGATCAGAATGCTGACTATTGTCCTCATTCTCTTTCTTCCAGTCCCCTAATAATATTCTCTACAGGTGGTTTCTTAATATTCCTCATATTTGCCTAGCTTGTTCCCTCCTTAGGTACTTTGCATTAATTAACAGGTTCTTCTGTGTAGAAAGCTCTTTCCTCAGATATCCCTAAGATGCCTTCTTCAGCTCACTGAAGTTTCCACTAAAATGCCACCTATCACCTCTATGAATCCCAGTAGAAAAGTTACTTGATTCCTGTATTCATCACCCTCTATCCCACAGTACTCCTCACTACCTGGCATTATATTACAGATGTTTTACACCTGGATTTCCTTCTCATCTAATATCTGACGAACAGCAAAATGCCTACTTCATAGGGTTGTTCTCGGAATTGAATAATATGCTGTATTATTAATGTAAAGCACTTAGTCTATTACCTTGCAATGTAATAAACATTAATTCAATAATAATAGTAACACTTCAACAGCATTAACAATGCACAAGCCATTTTCCTAAGGTTTCTTCCATTTAAGCTTTATAAAAACTCTATCACAGGAGCGCCTGGGCAGCTCAGTTGATTAAACATCCCACTTTGGCTCAGGTCGTAATCTCACAGTTTGTGAGTCTGAGCCCTGCATTGGGCTCTGTGCTGACAGCTCTGTGCCTGAAGCCTGCTTCAGATTCTGTGTTTCTGTCTCTCTCTGCCCTCCCCCACTAGTGCTCTGTCACTTTCTCTCTCAAAACTAATAAACTTTAAAAAACCCCTATCATGTGTATAGTAGTCATCACATTTAAGACATGAAAAAATTAGGACAGATTAACCTGATCCAAATCTCAATAAATAACCGGCAACACTAGGAATTGAACTCAGGTAACCTCATTCCTGATGCTTTTTAGACATTCTCTAATCGCTTTCAAGAAAAGTTGACTCAATCATTAGTATTACTATTAATAATATTACTAACATCATCATGAGGAATATGCATTTTAAACAGAATCTCATTTGTTTTTTATGTACACTTCTTTGAGAGAAAATTGATCAGTATATTCAGAAATGTGCAAATTTAAGAATTAGTAACAATGAGGACAGAGTTTCTTTTGTCAGAGTTCACACTATAATCATCATTGTACTTTACCTATAGTTATTATTATTATAAGCAGTTATTAACACCCATCATCCATAGTAGAATGAACATTCAGTGAACAGATTTGTTATTAACAATGCTAGCTCTGATACTTGGTATAGGGTCAGTATAGAATACATTATCAAAAATATTTACTGAAAAAATTAATGCACAAATAGTTTACAATAGAAAAAAAGTCTCTAAGTTAGTTGATAATATTTCCAGAAATCTTTACTTAGTTTATTCTCTTCATAATTCACAGAGAAGTTTTTTCATTGTGCTCTTTTAATATGGTAAAATTAAATTCAGTCACATTATAGTTATTTAATAAATAAAAGAGGATAGAATTACAGTTGATTTGGCTTTTTTATGGTATATAATGGTTGTGATCAAATTTTTTCTTTGCTGATTTATTATATACATTTAGTAAAAATTTTTCTAAATTCTCCTTTTGAACAAAATTACTTGGGATAAAATCTGCTTTTCCCAGATCATATTTAATTGAGTATCATTTGAGTTCAATCCTAAAGACTACCCCAAACTTAAGTTTTCTCTCCTCTGTCCATTTTAATCACCCCTAAAATTTCACACAAGCCTCCATCTTGCTTTCCTAGTGTCAGCATATTAATTAATTCATTCATTCATTTTCACTTGGTTCATATACTCACTCTTAAAGCATTTTTCAATTAAACTTCAGAAAATTGAAAGATTAATAAAACCAATAAAACCTGTCTCAGAGAGGTTAATCATAAGGTTTTATGAGTGGTAAATAGCTGCACACAGAGTTATACAATTAGATTTCTTTAAACAAATTTCAGGGCTCTGTCTGCTATAGCATAGGCAAGTGTACTAAATCCTAGCATTAAAGGAAAAATAAGGCACTTGTCTTAGGCAGAGTGAGAA
The DNA here is from genome assembly GCF_006229205.1 of Suricata suricatta. Lineage (NCBI taxonomy): Eukaryota > Metazoa > Chordata > Mammalia > Carnivora > Herpestidae > Suricata > Suricata suricatta. The sequence goes on from NC_043701.1 coordinate 90,597,349, forward strand.
GCAAACTAAGGCTTATAAATTAATTATTTGCCTTTCAGTTTCATTTTGATTACTTATTTCACAGCTTCTTAACCCCTCAAAAATACTATCAGAGCCATCGTTAAATACTACAACTATTCCTGGGAATATTTCCAAACTTTAGTATCAATGTTCAAAAATAAGAGATTCCTGAAACACTTATTTTTTATCATCAAATGTATGATTTGCCTGTTTGATATATCAATAAATCCATAATTTTGACACCTGGATGATGGTTCAAATCTTTGTTTCAGATGTGTTTTTCATATAATACATACCAGAATCTAAGTACACTAAAGGAAATTCAGACTGTAGCTTTAAGCGTGACCACAACTACCAGTGATAAAAATAAGCTATTTCTAAGAGGAAGGCTCTCTCAAATGGGTTTTTCTGAGGGGAAATAATGGTAATCTTTCAGTGCATATACATTTTAAGTACTCCTATGGACAAGTGCTTACAATTAAACATAGTTTTGATTCTGTCATTAAAATGAACTCAGAGGAACGCGGTTGACATTGGTGACATGTTTTTTAGTAGAAAGTAATACTGAGAAACTGGTCATAAGTAAGTTGATGGTAATGCCAAGATTCCCTTCATTGGTGTTCTGAATGAAGCCCACTCCAAGGACTGAGAGAAAGGAAGAAATCACAGAAGGAGGTGAGAGAAAGAGCTGCAACTTAGGCAAATGCAGAATGGACTTCAACCTCAGTGATCCAGTAAGAATAAAAGCACACTGCATTTTAAAAATAGAGTGAAATATATAGCAAAAAGCAACAAAAAATTAGGTATATTCTGGGATTTTTATTACTTAAAAATTTTTAATATTTATTCATTTTTGAGAGACAGTGAGAGACAGAGCATGAGCAGGGAAGGGAAGAGAAGGAGAGAGACACAGAATCCGAAACAGGGTCCAGGCTCTGAGCTGTCGGCACAGAGCCCAGCAGAAGCCCCAAACTTCTGAACCTTGAGATCATGACCTGAGCCAAAATCAGACACTTAACTGAGCCACCCAGGTGTCCCTATTCTGATACTCTTAAAAATAGAAACACAAATATAGCTGAATATAAGTCACCCATTCTTCAAAAGAGACCACAGACTTGGTAAAATCACAAAATAAAATAATTTCTAAGCAATAAATACACTTGCTTATTTTCTTCATATAAACAGTGATGGAAATTAAAATGGTCTAAATTCAACCTGTTAGAAGTCAGAAAGACATGAAAAAAACCTGAAATTTAGCATGTTATATAGAGAGGCCCACTTAATCATAATAAAATTGTGGTGATGACTATAAAACATTATACAAAAATTATGATCACTCACCTTTTTTAGATACAGAAAGATAAACAGAAAATGAACTAGTTTACTTGTTGAATAAAAGAATTAGAGTTTGAGGGGATTTTATAAATTCTTATTATAACAATTTTACAGATGAACATCTTATTTCATAAATGAACTAAAGTGTATTACTGCCTGCACATGTAATCAGTGCTTCAGAATGGAATATTAAAGGTAGAGTCAGGATAAAATTCAATTCACAAGCTTATATAATATGTAGAGAAGCTGGCTTTCTCAGTCACAGTCTAATCAAGAGGAAAATAAAAAACCACACCAATAATTTGAGTGAGAAAAAGCTCATACAAAGAATTATTGGGGCGCCTGGGTGGCTCAGTCATGATCTCACAGTCATGGGTTCGAGCCCCACATCGGGCTCTGTGCTGACAGCTAGCTCAGAGCCTGGAGCTTGCTTCAGATTCTGTGTCTCCATCTCTCTCTGACCCTCCTCTGCTCGCGCTGTCTCTCTCTGTCCCTCAAAAATAAATAAAAGACATAAAAAAAAATTTTAAAGAGATATTAACTAGAGGCACCTGGGTGGCTCAGTCGGTTAAGCAACCGACTTAGGCTCAGGTCATGATCTCACAGTTCATGGGTTCGAGCCCCAAGTGGGGCTCTGTGCAGACAGCTCAGAGCCTGGAGCCTGCTTCGGATTCTGTGTCTCCCTCTCTCTCTCTGCCCCTGTGTTCTGTCTCTTAAAAATAAGTAAACATTAAAAAAAAAAAGAATAGGCTAATAAAAAACCAGTTACCTACTAAAAGAGGTAAACGAAGAGTAGTTAAGTGGTACAGAAGTAGCAATTATGGAACACAGCTTTTGGCTAAGGAACTAAGGGAGAATGAAAAAGCAGGAATGTATAAATTTAGAAAACTCCCCTCCCATTCCTGGCCAAGTCTAAGAGTCAGAGGTCTTTGGAGAAGCTATGGCTACGCCAGGAGCTATGGTGGGGACAGAGGAACTTCCTAGAGCACACGGCCCCCACAGGGTGTGTGTTACAGGCAGTCCTCTGATGTGTTCCCTCGGAGGACAGAGGATCTTACCAAAAGGCATAGATCACAGCTAAACCACGGTTACTACCAGGTTCCCTGGGCACCAGTCTGCTAAGTACCTCATGAAGAAGAACACTTGGAAAAATGGAAGCCGCACCCCTGCTACGCTGGTTCTGGAGTATCCCTCCAATCTTTTAAATTGACGAAGTCTAACACCAAGTAAGCTTGCAAAGAAGCAGTGACTTGTAGGGTCGACCTCTGGTAACACAAGAGACACCAAAAAAGGATTTGGAGAAGAGGGACAATAAAATCAATAACCACCTTTCTTGTTTTTCCACCATCCTTGGTTGTGGAAAACAGATACTGGTAAATCTGTTCAAGATCACATGTTAATGCTTATAGTTACAAATGATCATTTCTTGGTTCTTATTTCTAAATTGAGTTACCTATTGTATCATTCTGACTTCAAGCTATTCACTAAGAAATTATATAGGTGGCATTATTCATTAACTTTTTTAAAAGCATAAAGTATGCAAACTTTAAGTGAACAACTCAACATATTTCTTACAAATACATACACTCTCGCAACCATCAATTACCCAGGATGAGATGAAGTCTACTACTAGTGCCCTGGAAGGCTCATTCTTGCTCTAAGTAGTAATCATTTACATGTTAATGATTTTAATGTTCCCTTAAAAATCATTACTTGATTTCTTACTTGTTTAGTATAATTCATAGGAAATACAAGGAAAAAATAATGCATCCTTCTGTATTGGAGACTACACATGCCAAAATAAGCATACTTCTAATTTAGGATGAATTTAATTTTGTCTTTTTACATTTCTTTCTTAAGATGTCAAGGCACTCTACAGAAATTACTGCACTACTCTTCTTTTCCTTTAAGTTGGAAATAATTAGCAAATCATTTCTCATTATGCCAGAGGAAAAGGGAATGAAATGCAAATAAAACAATAGACTTAAATATCTTCCTGTTCTTTTGTATAGAAATAGAGATCAAAATCAAGTTTCTGAGAATATATTCTTTTCCATACCCTTAATGTGAGAAAATTCTACATGTATGCAAACCAAACAAATAACAACAACAAAACAATAGCAAAAATCCTAGCAGCAATTTGGGTTACTAAAGAAATAATTTAAATAAAAAGTATATATTGTTCTTTAAAACTCATAGCATTTAACATATCAACAAATGTGGAATGAATTTTTATTTTATTATTTCATTGAAAGTGGTGAAAGGAAAGTAACACATTAAGTAGGAAAAGAGGGCTTTTTTTTCTTATATTTTGGGGCAACATTAGGATTTAAAACTGTTCAAATCGGAGCACCTGGGTGGCTCAGTCAGTTAAGCATCTTGACTTTGGCTCAGGTCATGACCTCACGTTCGTGGGTTCAAGCCCCGCATCAGGCTCTGTGCTGACAGCTCAGAGCCTGGAGCCTGCTTTGGATTCTGTGTCTCCCTCTCTCTCTTTGCCCCTCCCCTGATCACACTGTCTCTCCCTCTCTCTCTCTCAAAAATAAATAAATATTAAAAAAACATAAAAATAAATATTAAAATTTTTAAAAATAAATAAATAAAACTGTTCAAATTTCTCAGTTAAATAAACTTGACTAATTAAAAAGTGTCAGCTCAGTAACCCAAGAGGCTCAAGAAATTTGATATTATAAATTTGTCTTATTCCTGTGTACTTCTTGATTTCTAAAAGTCCATTTTAATATTTTACAGTATTATCACAAAAAGTTTTAAATTTGACTATCATATTGAAGGTTGACACTTTCAACTACTAATTTATTTTTTTTCTATGAGCTTTCCACCACAAGTCAAAAATCTTTGAACTTATGATTAGACTTCATAGCCTGAATGTGGTGAGTGTTTTTCCAGAAGGTTTTCAGATTTTTTTTTTAATGCCTGCTTCCACTGGATTTGGTTCAAAATTTTCTAATGGGAAGCATACTTAAAATAGCCTTGATTCGATGTATTTAATATATTATTTTATTTTATTGCTTTTCCTTAACAGAGCACTTAACATCAACATATTTTTAAAAGTTTTATATTTGGTAATATTTTGTTGGTTCTTTGTTTCCTGTTATAATGGGCTTTTAAAGATTAAGCGAATTTGCAGATTTCCCAAACACATTTATACAGGACAGTGTGATATTAGAAGGCTTCTGAAATTAAGTAATACAATGGAAATGCTTTCTGCATTACCCATTTGCTATATAGAATATGACAAAGATTGCCAAGGGTTTATTTTAAGGAGAAAACTACTATTTTGAAATAAAATACAAAGATTACTACATGATCGTATTTTATTCCTAGTGATGTTCGATTTGGGAGTATCCTCTTGCATTTATACACAAGGAAATGAAGTCAGGCACTGACCCTTTATTTTCAAAGACAAAGGTTATGACACCCAAAATAAATAATTTTTTCTGGTTTATATTTTCCCTTCAAATTGTTTTAATGAATTAACATTTTTATAGTTTCATTTTTTATGCATGTTTAATGTACCTAAAAAATAATTCTGCATTTAAATTTTTGCATACTGCTAATCTCTGTTGCTCCTCTTTCCTTATCCTTGCTTGGGAAGGATATTTAGTCACCATCCTCCTACACACATTGCTCAGTTATGCATCCTGATTGCTGGTCTCTTCTTGCCATCTCCCTACGATTTTTTATTATTATTCCAGGTTTCTTCCTCTTCCTTCCTTCCTCCCCACCTACTCAACCCAACCACCCACTGAAATACTCAGTTCTCTTCTTGAGTTGGTTTTCAAAATTAGCACTCTGCCCCATTTCCCTTCAGAAATACGTTTGTGTGCCTTCTTCCTTAATGACCATTTGCTCACCTTACCTCTACAGTCATTCTCCAACCTCTACTTAGTCCTACTGAGTTAAAAAAAACAATTTCTTTTACATTTTATTTATTTTTGAGAGACAGAGAGAGACATAGCATGAATAGGGGAGGGGCAGAGAGAGAAAGAGACACAGAATCTGAAGCACGCTCCAGGCTCTGAGCTGTCAACACAGGCCTGACGTAGGGCTCGAACCCACAAACCATGAGATCATGACCTGAGCTGAAGTCAGATGCTCTACCTGAGCCACCCAGGTGGCCCAGTCCTACTGAGTTTTAGACTATTTCCTGTTCTTCCATTTCCCTTTCCATATCAAAACATTTCTTTGGGAAGTTCAGCCAATAATCCCAAAAAGCAAATTCAGTGAGCCAGTGTGGGAAGAGGGCTTTGTATTAAATGAGAAACTTTACAAAACTATGGCAATACTGAAATGCATTATGGTTAGTGCCTAGATAATAGCATTTTCATTTGCAATGTGGAATTACTGCCAAGAACTTGAATCAATCTTATGTATGACAGCACATATTATCCAGGATTCCATGATGTTTCAGAGCTCTTCTGAATGACCATTAGTAATTGTGATGTGAAGTCTGATACTGTGTTCAAGAGTCTCTAGACTCTACCAAGCTGTCATAATAAGAAAAATATCAGGCAGTATATTAAAAAGCAATGCTACAGCCATCACCTTCTCAACTGTTTTTTTTACAAGTAGATACATGAGGTGTGAAAAATGTATCTGTAATAATTTATTTTAATACCGTGATTGTTCCCATTTAAATTTCAGACTAAACCTTCATCATTAATCTTTAGGTACTGTAAAATAAACCATGTTATTAATTTATTCATTCATTCAATATTTACTGAATACCTGCTATGAGCCCAACACTGTTCAGCATAAATTATCAATAAAACCTTGATTTGCAACTTACCATGGGCCATGCGATGGAACCAGTAATAGCCAAAATCAACTCCCAAGAATGTTAAATACCAAGTCCATGGAGAATCCCAAGGCAAAATAATGAGCCTGTAGTTCTCCCAGATATAAATGTAAGTGGTCAGTTCGATGCTCCTGGAAAACAAACTGGAAAAATAAAATTCACAATGATTATACTACTTTTAAATGTAAAATTATAAAGCATTTTAGGTAACATTTAAAAATCAATGTATCCATATGTAAAAATAAAAGTCTTCTCTCCATTGTTTTCGCCCTGTTCTATTATACCTTTTAAGAGGCTCAATTTCCTTGGTATCAAAATGTTCCACAAGATGTTTCCTATTGTTTCACTGTTATCATGGTTGCCAGCCATTTGCACTCTCAATTTCATGGAATTGAGGATGCCATTCCTTTTTTTTTTTTTTTTTTGGTCTCTTAAAATGCTTTTATCAAAGCCTTATAATGTAAAGATGACAAAACTACAACTTATTTTCTGTGACTGTCATTTCCAAATCTTAACAAAGAGCACAAGAAGGGTGCTTTTTAAAGCAAGTATAAAAGGTATAAAGTTTAAAGGGGACTGCAAAAATGCCTACTGCCTTAAAATATGTTAAACCCATAAAATTTGCCTTTATATCAAAGTTTCTTCTGGCTAACTATGGTCTTCTTTCTCTTTATTTCCTTCTCCCTTTCTCTTTTGCATACAGATTATACACATACTTTTTTGTTTTTAGATGTTGTACTTAGGGTTACAAATTGGATCCTCAGAGTATTTCAATAATTCTTGTAGTAATACAAACTACAACTCTAAAGATGTAAGGGAATAATCTTTCCCTAGAAATAATGTATAAAAACGTATTTACCACAAAAAGAGGTAACATTACACCAGTCAGAGGGCTAGTATCAGAAAGACAAGAAATAACAAGTATTGGTGAGAATATAGAGAAAGGAAGCCCTCATGCACTGTTGGTGAGAATGTAAATTGGTGCAGCCACTATAAAAAACAGTATGGAGTTTCCTCAAAAAATTAAAAATAGAGATACCATATAATCTAGTATGCCTACTTCTAGGTACTTACCAAAGAAAATGAAAACACTAATCTGAAAAGATATATGTATTCTTTGTTTATTACAGCATTACTTTCAACAGCTGAGATAAGAAACCAAACCAGGTATCCGTGGTGATAAGGATCAATAAGTGAAAGGATAAAGGCCGTGGTAAATACATACGACGGGTTATTACAGTGTCATATGAGATCCTGCCATTTATGCCAACACAGATAACCTAGAGGGTACAATCCTTAGTGAAATAAGTCATATAGAGAAAGACAAATACTACATGATTTCATTTATATGTGGAATCTAAAAAAATCAAAAAGAATCAGACAGAAACAAAAAGGATTCATAAATATAGAAAACAAACTAGTGGTTGCCAGCAGCAGGAGTGGGGGGGGGGGCGGGTGAAACTTCTGTTTTAAAATAAGTAAGTCACAGGGATGAAATGACAGCATAGAGAATATAGTCAACAATAAGGTAAAAACTTTGTATTATGACAGATAGTAACTACACTCATCATGGTGAGCAGAGCATAATGCATAGAACTGTAGAATAACTATATTGTACAACTGAAACTAATATAGCATCACATGTCAATTAGATAGCTATTAAAATTTTTTTAATCTAGTTAAAAGAAACAATTGTTTTTAAAGCCTAGACACCAGAATATGTTTTGCCACCTCTGCTACCAAGCTTCCGTAAATTCTTATCAAGAACTTTCCAAAAACTATAACATATTTCAATTTTATTATGTGGAGCATTTTCTCTTGAAATTATCTGTGATCAAATTTAGGTTTAGACTAAAGATAATCATTCCTTTATCACTTCTCTAAATTTGGTTGGATTGGCTTTTTCTATTTATTATTAATATGTAAAATGAATTGATCATTCCATTTAATAAAGATTCACTTATAAACTAGGGACAAATGAAGAAATTGTAAAACATTATAAGTTTAAATAAAAGCTGAAGCAGCTCAAATTAGCATATTATTAAAATTCACCATCTTAATAGTGTCTCCCTCTTCACAGTGAGCATCTATGAATTAGCATGTAAATGAGTCTTTTGAAGAAACAGGCCTTTAACTTTAACCTACTTTTGACTTTAATTATGATGTGACTATGATTTAATAACTTTAAAACTGTCTCCTAGCTTGAATACCTCAAATTATTAGTTAATCTGTAACATATAACATTAGGTTATTTCATAACAGCATTAATATAAATAATGAATAGAACTGCCTAATGCCTACATTTTTCTACAAACTTTCTTTTTAAAGAAAGAGAGGGAGGGAGAGGAAGAGAGACAGGGAGACAGAGAATCCAAAGCAGAGTCCATGCTGTCAGCTCAGAGCCTGACACAAGGCTTGATCCCATAACCAAGAGATCATGACCTGAGCCAAAATCACGAGTTCATCACTTAAGGGTCTCAGCCACCCATGTGCCCCAAAAGCCTATACTTTTCAAATGACTATAGATTATCAGATCTTAAAACCTATTTTTCAATTTGAGATTACTCTTAGTTCTTAAATTGTCCCCTGTATGTGAAGAGTACAAAGAAATCAAAGAAAGTGGCAAATCATTCTAGATTGGTGGGTGGTCTTTTTTTTTTAATGTTTAAAAAAATTTTTTTTCAAAGAGTACAACCCAGGGAGGGGTACAGAGAGCAGGACAAAGAATTCCAAGGAGGCTCTGCTCTGACAGCAGTGAGCCAGATGTGGGGCATGAACCCAGGAACCATGAGATCATGACTTGCAATCCACTGAACCACCCAGATGACCCAGTGGGTAGTAGTTTTCATAAGCCAAGAAATTTACATAAAAGACTTGTCTTGGCCAGCCTCAATATCAGAGTGAAGATCTCTATTCCTGCCTGCTAGAATCTTAAAATTTTATATAGAGGTCCTTCTTTCTTTTAAATTTTTGTTTATTTTTGAATAAGAGAGAGAAAAAAAGGGAGTGTGAGCAGGGGAGGGGCAGAGACAGGGAGATGGAGGATTCGAAGCAGGCTCTGTGAAAACAGCAGAGAGCCCAAGGGAGACTTGAACTCATGAACAGTGAGATCATGGCCTGAGCCAAGGTTGGATGCTTAATCGACTAAGCCACCCAGGTGCCCCTGTATAGAGGTCTTAACAGGGTTCAGTCACATATTCAGTCAAAATGGTCTTAACACCTTACAATTCAAAGGCTTCATCCTTAAAACAGCTGCTAGTATGAGAATAGTACTAGATTATATATTCCAAGGACAGGGAGAAGGTAAGAAGACTCTGATTGCCTTAGTCTAGCTCAAGAGTCATCCAGTGCAAACATCCTCCCATGACCTCCTCCAACAATTATATGGCTAGGAAGAGCAGTTTTGTCCCTGAGGATGCATTCTTGCCCTAAAGGAACTGCCTATGCAGAACCCCGGGCACACTCAGGCATGTCCTGCCTATTTCAGAATCCCAATCAGAAAAGCTTTGAGCCTGCTTGTAGGACCTGCATGGGCGTCTTTCCTGGTTGGGTCTTCTAAAAGGCCAACCCATGCAGGTGTGTAGACTACTAGAGATGACATGGTAATCCAGAATGACTTTTTAAAGATATGTAGACAGAGCTGGGACAAGCATTCTGGGATGTTCACATACAAGTGTTTGGTGTCCATCATGAGATAGAATAGGCCATGGACAAGGGGCTCTTACACCGTTCTGAATCTCTGAGGAATCCAAAATCTCAAAATATGAAACTTGTCTTCCAATTTGTTACCCAGCTTATTAGTTTTTCATGGCAAATTATGCTCAGAGACTAGTAATTCATTTTAGGCCGGATTACTGCCGGAATTATAATTTATAGTAACAATATTTCACAAGTCAGTGGCATACAGGATCATTCCTCTTAATGCACCAATAAAGTAATAAAAACTCCAAACCAATGACAGATTAATTTCACTACTGTTTTAGACAAAGAGGAGATGGAAGAAATGAAGTCCTGATTTAGTGAAGCTATGGGTTTCTATGGGTTGGTTATCAGAAGAGGCACCTTGGTCACAAAGAGCTGATGTCTAGTTGTCATCACAAGTTGAAAGTCCCTCGTTGCTAGAGCATGATGCTGGCAGAGCAAACGCACCAGTGCTGGTGGGCAAGATGATATCTTTCATGGGCGGCCACACAGTTTTCACTACTGCTAGCAAGGAGCAGGCTTGCCATGGCAGGAGGTAATGTCCCAGAGTCTTAAGTGAGCTATTTAGGTCATCTAAGAGCAGCTTTGGCAATTTTCAAGTAGCTTGAACACTTTTAAGTCCTCACAAAGTCTTATTTCTTAAACTTTAAACGCCCATTACATCATACGTTCCTATCAAAAGCGTTCAGTAGCACATTATGAAGGCATTGTCCTGACAAGCTTCCTCAGCATAAAGAAATTCACTCCTCAGATCAAAACAACTTCACTTGAGCCATAAAGAAGTGGAGTTGAAATCATAACAAACTAATACACAACATTTATCAAGGTGGAGGATAGGATTCACTTGAATCATTCAATAAATTCAAGTTAGGAGACTACTAGGTGCCAAGTACAACGTGAATTTGGGAGGACACATTGGTGAACAGGGCAATCATAATCACCTGCCTCATCAATGTCCCATCTGTCCAGAATTTTTTTAAGGTGCTTTCTCCCTTGTCAGTGCTATGGACAATTGAAGTAGGCTTTAAAGACACTAAGATTTCAATACAAGAAAGAGGGCCCCTGGAAAACTTCCACTTGCAAAACAAAGGGAACCTGCCTACAATTGAAATACTTCTTTCTTTCCTGTACAGGTGCCAGGTCTTGAGCAGACACCCAATTTATTACTCTGTCAGCTTACTTATTAGGGTTGACACAAATCGAGCTGAAATATGCCTGACATACTACAGTCAGGACTTTTTTTTCACACTTTAGCAAGAAGGCAAACCTTTCCCAAAGCAAAGGCAAAGCGAGGAGAAGCTGTGGGAGTTAAAATCCCCTGCCTTCTATCAGCAAGATGAATATGATCCTCTCCCATCAGAGATGGGGAAAAACAGCAACGGAGTACCCACAACTAAAAGCAGTTCAGCAAAGGGATGCATCTGGGAAATGATTATCAAGCTCTGGAAAGCCCTTGATTACAGGAAATAGCACCTACATTTTCAAAAATGTTCCCACCAGACCTTGAATCATAAACCAAATCTCCTTCCTCTTTTTCTTCCCAATTCCTCAGTCCTCTCCCTCACCTGACCCCCAGCATATGACTCTGCACTGTGGAATTCAAACCAACTCTCTAAACTCCAACCTGTGGGAAGAGATATATGTAATATGTATGAATGTAGTGTTCTTGCTGTATCAAGTGGAGATGAAATTTAGGGTAGCACAGGGGCTTTGCACACCCAAATATTAGATCCCTTTTACTCAGAAAGTGTGAATGCAAGATGAAGTAAATGGTCTAAATATAAAGAGGAATTAGAATCCTCTAATCAACAACCTGCATTTACAGGGGCTTTCCACCCACTGTCTTTTTTTCTTCACGATTTCTCCCTAAACAGTTATTTTCTCTTGCATCTGAGGTATGATATTAGTAAAAGAAAAGTAGCTAATTCTTGATGAATTTTATATAATATTTCTCTTAAAACTAGAAATTTGCCCTGTCAATATTTAGTTACTGTAAAATCCAGCAAGTCACTAAATTGCTATCCTGGGATTGTTCCTGAATTTTTAAAAGGATGAAGTTAGTTTAAAATGTTGAGATTTAAAAAAAAAATCAATGCATTGGAATAAATATTAACTAAGGACTGCAAATTACAAAGCTATGTAGTTCTCAAAGTGATCTCAATTTGAACGCACCCAACATCAAAAGCAGAAAGGTCATGTGGAAATACTGTTCACCCATCACTATCTCAGTGCTAATGTAAGATATGTGAAAATTAAGATGAATGGACGTTAAAATTATCTAACTTTCAAGTACTCTCATACTCTAATCATTACTCAAGCAAGTGAAATTTGAGGTAATGCGCTTATTATAAACTTAAAATCTCTAAGGAAATTTTGTACTCAGTCGTTACAGACATCTGCTGACTTATCCTAGTTCATCACTGCCATCAGAGCTGTGTGGAAGGCATGATTTGGCCAGGTAATGCAACAGTGAAAAAAATCAATATGGTATTTTTTGTTTCTAACAATCTTGTCTTATAAATCAGAAAATAAACTAATATTTGAATGAAATAATTCTGCATATCTTTACAAGCTTCAGGAAGTTAGAAAGGAACATATTTAGACTATGTATATTGGTTTTTTTTCCAAGATGCTTTATTGTTTATTTATTTCAAAATCTCTTCAACCTAGTCCAGGACCTTTCCCTCTCTGTAAAGCTACTGCCACTTTTGCTCCATCTAGTGGAATATTGATTTTTGCTCAGTATTAACAAAAACATAATACAACCTGTATCTCCTAAAGACAGATAAAATTTGTACTGCTATCTCTTACTGTGAAGTGACATTACATTTATGAAGCAATCATTTCATCTCATTTTACAACAACAACAAAACCATAGACCTTTATAAGCACAATGCCGTAAATTTGGAAGAAGCAAGTTTGTTACGTCCTTTACTTTGCAAGAAGTAAATTACTTGAAGTAATTCAATTTCTCTATTGAGTAAGGACAAGGAAGCTTGCTTGTATTATTAGGGAAGATTAGTTGAATAGCGATCTCTGAAGTTCCACAATTACACAGACAAAGACAAAGTCTATTTATAAAGTTTGAGGTAAAGTTAAGAGGAAATGAGGCATTTTCTCTAGTAAATATAATTAACAAACCAACACATTTTAAAAATATATTTTCTTCCCCTCAAGTGTTTTTTAATAATTTTCAAAGTTAATAAAAATATATGGATATTAATAAACATACATATATGCATTTATTTCTTATTCTGGATAATGGGTAATTGTTTTTTAAAGTCCTTATCCAAAATGACAGGCACTTATTTGTTAGAAGTCTGATGTGACCAAAGGCAATATTGCCTCTGATATGACAGTCTAATATAAAAACCCAGTACACAATTTTCCTTTATTCTCCAATTCCACCCCAAGGAGTCAAAGTATTTTAAAGAAGTTTAATTTCCTCTTTAATTTTTTTTTTTAATGAATTGAAACTTTCTTGTCAGGAATGGAAAATTCCATGGCAGTCATGGCCAGTAAAACTGTGCATATGTATGGTTGAATACTGTGGAGCTAGCTCCATAGTAAAAACTGGCAATGACCCATATGTATTAAAAGTGGAGTGTCCCCAACTTATTTGAAAATTTACCTGCTTAAATTATCCTTCAACCTATTGCAATTTGATTTATAATCTGCTGTTTCAACAGACTAAATGAACCCATTAAAAACAAACATACTGTAGATATTTATATCGGGAATAAAATTTCTCTGGGGAGGATGCAATTTATGGAAGCAGAAACATTGGAAGGAAGTAACAAATTGAGGTCCTGGTTTTCTAATGAAGAATTGGAAATTGAGTTCTGCTCAAATAAGCAGGAAAAAAAAGAGATGTGATTTTTTTTCACTCATTAGCATTTAAGTCAGTAGCAGGATTTTTCACAGGTTTTAGATAGCCTTTTGAAGTAGATTTAATAAGTATTTTGTTAAGTTTAATTTTTATAGTTACATATGCATGTAATTGATAGAGAGGCAGATTATCTACACATGCTCCCCTGCATTTAACTATGATAAATACAAATATCTGTCTATAACTTCAGAACTAGATTCTAATGAGGAAGAGTCTGCCTACTGGGTTCCAGAAGAGCAAAACAGATGCGGGTCTGCCCAGAATCTGGTTCTTAGGACAGATGGACTTTTATTACACATCATGGTCTGTCTGACAGGCTTATAAACAAGATATAATCTTGCCTCTGATTAATATTTTCCCTTACATAAATATTTGAACGACACAGCATGTATCATTTCTATCAATATGCTAAGTATGCTACTAATTTTCAAGATACTTTGAATTTTATGTAACAATGAAACTGACATCCTCAAACAAATGTTGTTTTTCCTCAAAGTCTGCATACAGCATTTTCATTACATGAATGGCAAAGTGGAAAAACATGTTCATGGTTCCACTTTGATTTCCACAACCTCTTTTGTCAAAGGCCACATGCCTCCTTGGAATTATTACCCAAAGCGTACTTGCTCACAGAGTAACAAATGGTATCCTACCATTTTTCTTACAATCAGGTATTTTAAGGATGTGGCAAGTCCCTGGCGCTGGTGTAGAAAATGAAATTAGTCCCTTGGAGAGGATATAATCAATGCCGTGTTAATCTAACCTTCAGCTGTTAATGATTTGCACGAGGATTCCCCTTGATGCTGAAATATCGTTTTAAAAGTTTCTGTTAAATCCCCCTTCCTGTCTTTTGCCGAAAGGGGATTGAGTGGAATGGATCTTGTGGACCAGCTTTTCTTCTCTGCTTGTGTGTGTGTGTGTGTGTGTGTGTGTGTGTGTGTGTGTGTGTGTGTTGAATAGGAACAAAATAAATGAAAATATTTTTACATTTGTTTTTCAAATAATTTGCTTTGCAGAAATGTTGGAAGTAAAAGGTTATAAAAGATAAAATTCTTGAAAAACTTACAAAATTATCCACATTATATAATTTAGAATTGATGTTCAAAACATACAGGAATAACAACAACAACAACAAGAATTTGCTGTTCCCCTTCGAAATACAACTATGGAAAAATATGCTCCCCATTCAGTTCACAGCATTTTACCTTCTCTCAAGGGCAGCGGGGTGAACAGCCTGCGTCAGCTTCAGAACTGCCGCAGGCAGTGGGATGTGAGGGAAGACCTGCATGTGACATCCTTGAAGGACAGCTTTGTCTTGGTCTTTCTCACTCTCCCTCTCCCTTTCTTTCCCTCTCTCATCTACTCTCTTTCTTTCTTTCTCTCCCTCTGTTTCCTCCCCATCATGCCTTGGGAATTTATATATATTTACATATGATAGTTGTGTATCCTGTTAAAATTCTGTACCCTATTCCTCAGTGTAGCTGAGGTTATACTTCTAGTGGTTATCATGTTATGATTAGAGAATAATCTAATTCCACTTGTGACCACAGTCAAATGTGAAAAAGCTGAAGCATTCATACAGCTTGATGTCTTCTTGAGTTCTTAATAAATTTGTTTCAACTCAACAAAATATGTGATTCTCCATTGTACCTTCAGGGTACCTCTCAGTTATCAAGTTATTCTTAAAGTTCATCAGTTGCTGAGTTTCCATGAACCTGTACACTTAACTTCTTCAGAATGAACTATAGTAAACAATTGGATAGTTTTCAAAAATCCAATCTACATGCCCTTTGAGTATGCTGAATGTATTTCTTGTTCAGTTTTGTTCAAGGAAGACATGAGATAGAGGAAATTATGTATAATGGTAAACTCTTTATATATATATATATTTTTTTTTTTTTTTTTTGAGAGACAGAGAGAGACAGTGCAAGCAGGTGGGGTCAGAGAGAGAGGGAGACACAGAATCTGAAACAGTCTCCAGGCTCTGAGGTAGCTGTCAGTACAGAGCCTGACGTGGGGCTCGAACCCAGGAACTGTGAGATCATGACCTGAGCCAAAGTGGGATGCTTAACCACTTGAGCCACCCAGGTGCCCCTATAATGGTAAACTCTTATTTAGCATATTCTGAGAATTAACTACAAAGAAGTTGAGATATTATTCTCTGACAACAATATGCAAACATTAGAGTAGTTTTTCAGAGTCATTATGACAATGATTATGATGATTATTATTTTATATCCATTAGCTTACTTTTCCATAGCAACACTTATGAAAGAAATTTTACTTTTAGGTTCATTGTTATATAAATAATTTTTGTAATTATATAAAATCATTTTACCTTTTCTTGAACATCTTTACATTTTCATTAAAAAAAAATCCACCCTGGGGGACACCTAAGTGGCTCAGCTGTTAAGCGTCTAACTCTTGGTCAAGGATCTGAAGGTTTCATGAGTTTGGTTCTTGCATTTAGCTCTGTGCTGACAGTGTGGAGTCTGCCTGAGATTCTCTCTCTTCCCCTCTCTCTGTCCCTCCCATACTCTCTTTCTCTCTCTCCCTTTATCTTTATCTCTTCTCTCTCTCAAAATAAATAAGTAAATTTAAAAAAAAATCTATCTTGGTTCCCAGTGGGAAGCTCAAAGAAACATTCCAAAGCAACGAGCACTGATCAGAAGTAAAGCTCTTAAAACATTAAAAAAAAATAGCAAAGGGTAGGAAGCAGGAATGAGAAGATCCATCAGTAAAGCAAAGCACAGAGTTCTAAGGGAATCCCCCCCCACCCCTTTGGTAAATCCTCATGCACTGAGGAGCCCCCATGGTTTGGTTTCTCCTCTACCTACATTATAATTTATTCTTTCTAAAAAGCAGTAGGTCATTTACTATTTGCTGTTTGGTTCCTTAATCATCTAATATTACTATCAACATAACACTATAAGGGTATTTAATTAAGAGGTGTCTGGGTGGTTCAGTCAGTCAGTCGTCCGACTCTTGATTTTCTCTTAGGTCAGGGTCTCATGTTCGTGAGATTGAGCCCCATGATGAGTTCCATGCTGTCAGGGCAGAGTCTGCTCGGGATTCTCTCTCTACCTCTCTCTCTGCCCCTCCCCTGCTTACATGTACATGTCGACTCTCTCTCTCTCTAAAAATAAATTAATACCCTTTTAAAAATGTATTAAATTTTTAAAAATCTAGCATGTACCTGATATCATCCCAGGCATAGGAGTGAAAATTATGAAGAAAGATCCTTCTTGCTCTCAAGGCGCATACAAGTTAGCAGGAAAGATGGGGATAATGCCATGCGACAATTCTAATCCGGGGTATGCACAAGACTGTATGAGGCCATAGTGAAGTGGTGTCTAAAGGAGGCTTAGAAGAAAGGGAAGATTTGCTGAACAGTGTGACTCTTCAGGAAGAGTCTATGTTTAGACTTAAGAAATGAATTAGAGTTAGCCACATGAATGGCTTTCCACGCATACGGAAGCATGCATGACATCTGGGTAATGAAAAGTGGTGGAGTATGGAAGGAACAAATATTGCAAAGGGGAAAAGAGAATGAAGAAAGCAGAAGCAAGGATAGATAGACAAAGGCTTCAATAGATCAGGGGAAAAAATTCAGACATGATCCTTAGGCAATATGGAACCTATAAAGAATTTTCACCAGATCCACATCATGGAAATATTTGACTGAAAACAAGGTACCACTAGAAACAAGACCAGAGACCACTTAGGAGACCAGGTAATAATACAAAGCTTTGTGCAACCTTTATTAGGGACTGTCTAGACCCAGATTGCTATAGCATGGCCTAAGGCAAAATCAGTTTTCCAGTAGAGGAATAGACCAAAACTCAGGGCTGGGACCAGGTGAAACACTTACTTTGGGCACAAGATTTGGCGGGGGGGGGGGGGGGGGG
>NC_043701.1:90615101-90636679 GCF_006229205.1 Suricata suricatta
TTATTCACTCTGCATGGCCAACCAGCTAACTCACCTTGGAAGCCGAGAAAGAATGCCGGCTGATATTGATGTTAATGCATCATCCAAACGACCTGGTGGCTTCCCTTTGAGAACCCAGCTGACAACCAGTTCAAGAAGCATTAAGGAAATGAAAAATGGAGTTGCCTGGAAAGGAAACGACACAAAAAAGATGCTATTGTGCTCGGTATGAAATTTTTCCACATTTCCTGATTAGTCATTCCAGAAGTAGGAGGCCCAGACTGACATCCCGTAGCAGGAGAAGGTATATACCTATCCTAGAGGATCATTTCCTCCGAATAGGCAAAGAAATCTGATTATGTTGGACATATAGTAAGCAGGTGCTCAAAATCTATCATCCAGTTTGAAAATGAAATATAACCATAGATGTAGCTATGATAATTCTGCCAAGAAAATAATAAAATTAGGAGAGAGGCTTTCAAGTTAGATCTAAAAAATACATTTTAACATAAATACAATAATCAGAATTCCATTATCTACATGACTAAGATGGATCTTTTTTAAAAGACTTCACTTAGGATGTACAAATTGCTAGTTTTTAAAATCAGAATTACAGGAATGACAAAATTGAAACCGTAAGAACAAAGAATTTTCTTCTGAGTATTTCAGAGAATTTGATCATTTAAAGCACGTATTTAAAATACCATTCAGGTCTTACTCATTCAGATAACTGTTTGTGTTATAATAGGTATTTTTAGGCTCTACCGTGGATAAAAAATATTGAAGTAAGCTTGGTGTTACAGTAGAAAAAAATGATTTATGAAGATGTACCACGGTTTTCTTCTTAAAAAACTCAGAAGGAGTAATATCAAATCCTGAAAAAGTTATGGGTTTCACTCAGTTAGAAGCTGATCATGAATTCTGAAGTTTCTAAACTGAACTCCCAAGAACATATTCTCTGATGTCATTTTTTTCCCCATATTTCTGGTCTGAACTAGTAAGTGTTATAGGAACAACTTTGACAGGGTGGGGAACTTAGGTATTCAAGTTCTAATTCTGGATATTTCCACTTCCAATCATAGCCAGGAACCAGAAGTAAAGTGCCTCTGAACACTTCAGAATTTCAAAGAAAACTTGGTTCAAGTTCAAACTTAGGAAGTCAGAGTTGGACTCCATCAGCTCTATATCCATTCTGCAGAACTACTCTACTAAATTAAAGAGGAAATAGTTTCCTGGGAGGTGGTTTGCCCTTTAAAACCAAAATTGTTACAAAGTTTACTGATGTCATATAAGCATTGGACTCTCAGCTTCTGACAGCTAAATTTGTAACACCACTGTGTCCAGGAAAAATTCATAAAGTTTTATCATATTCTGCCGAGACATATCCGAGGAGAGGAGGTTAATAGGAGAAATTGGCTATAGGTATTGTATGGAAATGCAATTCAAGTAGAAATTCTAACTTTGCTCCGTGCCTTTATAAAACTGAGTTATTTTTTATTAGAATTTAACACTTTGAAGAGTGAAAGTGAACAAAACCCCAGGATGTGCTTAACGTACTTCTTATTAAGAAAAAAGCCACAGCGCCTCTTACCAGATAGTCTCACCTGTTTTACATAATCGGGCACCTCTTCCAGTGTTTGGAATGACGTTTCATTGGGCTTCATCATGTAAAACAACATGCGAATTCCCTGGGAAACTGAAACATCCTGTTGGGCTTCTGGGTTCATGTCTGCCCTTGTCTGAGTCGCAGCTGGAGAATATTTGTGATTCAGAGGTTGAGGCCAGAGGCTGAACAGAAAGGACAGGCTGTGCTGCACAGAACAAGCCCTTTGTCAGAGAACGGCTAGGAACAAAGCTCCGTGGAGAACACGGCCAACAGCGGATTCTGTGTGGGGAGACAGGAAAACACAGGGCTCAGGAAGGAGTGCAGAGTTCACTGGGTGCAGGACATGTGAGGGAGGGAAAGGGGAGGAATCAGGCCCAAATCAAAGATAAACAGGGGAGTTTGACTGTAGGTGGAGTCACTGTAAACATTAAAAACTGAGAAGGAGACAAACAAAACAAAGACATGATAAGGGCTTAGAAATGGAAAGAAAAAAGTGCTAATAGGTCAAAGTTCACACTGAAAAAGTGGGTGGTGATTCAAGATTCAAATCATAAAAGAAAAATTCTTTTTTTTTTTTTTTAATTCACATTGCATTCAGCTTGTTGTCTCTCCACAGAGTCCTATTTCCTGAACGGACAGGGTGCTCTAATCTCAGTAAGACTAAGTTTCAAAGTCAATAAGCACTGAATGTATCACACCCACACCGCCTATTGCCTATACAATTCTGGATTTGCATGAGGTTAGCTTCTGAATGTTTGCAAACCAATTAAGGGGCTTGTGGCTTATTACATGATCTCCCATGTTTAAGGGAATCTTGACTAATCACATCCATCTTCTGAGCACTAAGGGGGATTCTCTGACTGGAGAAGCTGACAAGATGTCCCTGCAGGACCTTATCTGTGCTTTGCAGGAGGCGCATAAAGTGATTATGCCTTGTAGGGAGATGAGACCCCACCGTGTTGATTGCATCACCACTGAATGAGTGGAGGTTTCCTGAATAACTTCAGCCCTTTACCTAGAATGGCAGTGATCACTCATGAGCTACCAACTCATCTTTTAAAAATGTTTTTGTAGATTTTATTAAACTATCCATCCATGATTATCTTAGGAAAAAATCAAAACTATAGATAAACAATAAATACCTTACTACCCAGAGACACTAATAGCTTTTTGGTGTATTATAGTCAATCCTGCTGTTTTGTGATACACATGTTGCTAAAAGTCAGTATAATATGCAATGGTGTCCAATAATAACTATGAGGCTTATGAGACAAACAGGATTAGGGTACAATACTTGGAAACTCCGTAACGATCCATAAGGTATATGTGCATGCTGTGTCTTTTGAAGCCTTTCAGTAAAGTGGGATACAAACTTCAACATTCACCTAGTGTTTCTCACTGACAAAATGACACATAGGCACGGACGCCACTTCCAATTATTCCCTCATACTATCAATCCCTTGTTGGAACAAATTAGTACTTTAAAAATACTGCAGAAATGACTGTGCTTTCAGACAGTTTTCATCACAAATGAATAAATGTACACATCTCATTACAAATGAATACATGTACACATACATATTTAATAAGAATGATCATCTTAGGCAGTGTTTTATTACCTCCTTTCAAGATTTTCTGAAGTTGCAAATGTAATGCAGTGTGGGGCCAAAAATCCAAACACAACAGTATATCAAGTAAAACTTAGCAGCACTCCGTCCCCTCAACACACATACACCTCACTTCCCTTCAGTGTCATAAATACAATTTCTCTCAGTGGATATTTTGCCATACCTGTGGTTTCCTCAAAAGTTTTAGTGTTACTATTTTTCTCATTATGTAAGTATATTCAAACATACACATATTGTTTGACTTTTTGTGATGGACTGTATTAAACATAAGAGAGAGCAGCTTTCCTTCTAGGGGTCAACAACCTATCCGGAGCACTGCTCCACTCAGCGCATGCATAGTTAGACAGGTTTGCTTTGTTTTGTTTACTGGCTGCAGAGGCATATGTGTGTGTGTTCCAAGCAGAAATAAAAAAAAAATACAAAATTATTTTAAGTATTTAAAGAAGCAAAACATGGGGGGCGCCTGGGTGGCTCAGTCAGTTGAGCCTCCGACTTTGGCTCAGGTCAGATCTCACGTTCGTGGGTTCGAGCCCTGCATCAGGCTCTGTGCTGACAGCTAGCTCAGAGCCTGGAGCCTGCTTCCGGTTCTGTGTCTCCTTCTCTCTCTGCCCCTCCCCCTCTCATGCTCTGTCTTTGTCTGTATCAAAAATAAATAAAACATTAAAAAATTTAAAAAAAAATAAAATAAAATAAAAAAATAAAGAAGCAGAACATGAATACAAAGAATTAGTTACAGAAATGATAGAAGAGGTGAAAAATCAAATGGGAACACAGAAGCAATCTAGATATTAAGATCAATAGGAAATCACTAGCATCATTAATCTATAGGAACAAAAAAAAGGAGGGCGTGTTAATACTGCTCACGGACAGGGTCACCCATGGAAGGTTTGAACCATGATGGGCCAAATACCATGGTCCACCACGAAGCAAACCCAAAAACAATACCCAAAGCAGAGAGGAATTAGAAAAAAAAGTAGGCTGACTATTGGTTCCTCCAGCCAACCAATCTGCCAGCATGACTTCCCACTGCCCTCAGTGAGTCAAAGCCAGGTGAAAGAAAAGCCTAGGAAAAGAAGTCTGCAGGGGCTAGAGCCTGGATTCACACAGCAGGGAAGAAGGGGAGGAAATGCATGTGAGGGAAAAGCCAACCAAGGATGAGCACACGATAACTTATTTAACTGTTTCTCCACTGCTATGCAATTAAATGTAGTGTTCCGGTCTTAGCTAATAAATTTAATGCAGCAATGAACATCATGGTATAAATGTACTTGTGTACATTTTTGTGTTAAATAGAGTCTTAGCAGTGGAATTACATTGTTGAGGGTATGTAAAATTAATGCTTTGATAGCTGCTGCCAAATTCACCTCCAAAACTGTGTTTCACTCCTGCTAAGACTAGATACTATCAATCTTTTATAGTTTTAAGCCAATTGGGAAAAATGACATCTTGTTTTAATTGGCATTTCCCTAGCGACTTTGAAAATCTTTGCAATACATTTATTGTCATTTATTTTTCTTCGTGTGTGATTTATTTTTAAATATATATTGCCCATGATTTTGTATTGTCTTTCTGTATTGATTTATAGGCTATTT
Organism: Suricata suricatta; assembly: GCF_006229205.1. NCBI lineage: Eukaryota > Metazoa > Chordata > Mammalia > Carnivora > Herpestidae > Suricata > Suricata suricatta. The sequence goes on from NC_043701.1 coordinate 90,619,907, forward strand.
GTATTCTCTATAGATTTGTGTTTTGCTCATGTATGTGGCAAATGTTCTCTCAGTCCTTTTATTTTAGCTTTGTTATACATGTTGTCATACAGCAATTGTAACTGTGGTATTTTTTTATTTTATTTTATTACTTCTGCCTTTGGGTCTTGCCCATGTTTTCCTTACCAGAACTCTATAAAAATAGCCTTCTATGTTTTCTTCTAGAATGTTCACAGGATTTTTCCATTCTTCCACACTATTCTTCCACATATCTACACTGTTCTCAGGCTCTCCACCCAATGCAGATATCTATTCTGAATTGGTAATTTGTTGTCTTAATTATTGAACTATCATAATAAATTCTGGTAACTTGTGGGACAACTTTTCATTTGTGAATTTTATTTTTCAAAAATTTTAAACTATTTTTCACATTTATTCAAATGGATCTATTTAAATTAAACTTGAAAAAATCTATTGGCGTTTTACGTGGAACTTCATTACATTCATGGATTGATTTGGAACAACTGACATCACAGACATCCAATAAACTTGCCTGGAACAAACGAACATACACACTACCATTATTTAAACCTACTGTTGTATTTAAGTGATGCCAATGCTAACTAGCAATCCTTGTATTTCTTATTCTCTCCATTTTTTTAAGATTTTATTTTTAATTAATATCTCCCCCCTCAACACGGGGCTCAAATCCACAACCTTAACCAAGATCAAGAGTAACATGCTCTATCAACTGAGCCAGCCAGGCACTCCGATCCTCTTCATTCTTGATCTTTTTGTACTGACACAGGTAGCAAAGTTTTTCTTCTCCTTTTTTTCCAGAAGATTATATATATAATTGTATATCTTAACCTTATTTTTTCTTACCTATATATGTGAAGAATAACTTAGCTGAATACAAAGTCTTGGGCTCAAATCAACAGAGACAAAAACACTTGGGCTAGAAATATTTCAGATGAAGCAAGATGTATAGAATAGATGGTTGAAAGCCTATACAAGAACCAGAAAGAGGAAGTCTGAAATAGTTCTAGGTGCTTTTCTATCAGGTTTCTATCCAAAGCCTCCATAGTCAATGGGGCCCTGATGGCAGTCCATTCTTTTACCTAATTAATGTGAAATGCTTAGGAAGAGCCTGGTACCAGTGATAAACATCCCATTCGAATACAAACCATGAAAACCTACTGCACTAGTGTTCTCATTTGCAAATAAATCTCAACAAAAGGATAACAGAAGCTTTCTTTATTGAACTGACATTAAAAGAACAACACAAAAACTGATTTGGAGAGGGAGGAACCAAGATGGCGGAGAGGAAGGGAGCTCTGTAAACTTTGTCTGCCCCATATATCGAACTGAGAAGGACATTACTCTCATCTGCTAGAGTGGAAGGAGAAAATACAGACTCCAGAAAGAAGACAACCTCAAAGATGCCTGAGTGAGTGAGTGCAAACTGGGGAGACTGAAAAATGGGCCAGGCCTAGAAGGGCAGGGGAGGTGGGAGCCCCAGGGCAGTGAAGGGAAAAGTGCATAGGGCCCCTGAGAGACAAAGGGAAGAGAAAGAGAAACTGAACACTCTCATAGTACTGTCTCTAGAGAAGAGAGAAAGAACCTTTAACCCCACTCAGAGAGAAAAACTCTCACTCCATATATAACGGCTGGGCAGCCCAAATCCTAAACCCAGGTGGCACAAGGGAAAAAACAGCCTCCACCCTTGCGCAATTCCAGCAGGGAGTTAGCGGCCGCAGCGGTGGCCTGGGGGGCCTGCACTTCGGCCTGGCTGCAGGAGCAGGAGCACACACCTCATTTCCATAGCGCATCTTCCTCCAGCATTTGCCGTCATGAATCTCAAATCCTGGGTGCCAACAGGGAAAAAATAGCCCCCACTCCTATGCCATCCTGGCAGGGACTTGGTGGCGGTGGAGGCAGGGGCATGCCCTTCAATGCAGGAGCATGCAGCTCATTTCCAGCAGCGCCCCGAGACTCAGGCAGTGGCAGTGTGAATCCCAGCCAGTGCCAAGAGAAACTGATGCCTCCCCCCTACATGATTGTGATCCGGGCTGGGGGCCAGAAGTTGGCAGATGCATCTGTGAGGATACATACTTCGCCTCCTGCAGTTCACCTCGCATCTGCAGCCGCAGCACAAATCCCTGCCAGCACTAAGAGAAATGCTCCCTCCCCCTACGAGATCCCAGCTAAGAAGCCAGCCACCAAAGCAAGTACATCTCATCTGTGGTAGCATAAAAGTGCAAGGACTAAGATTTTGAAACGAGGCATGCCTGGAAAATACAGTTTGGTTCAGCTGTGGCACAAGGAAATCCAACTCATTAGTGTGGCCTGCAGCACTTAGTTCCAGCAAGCTTGGGGTACCGCCATTCTACTCTCCGCAACCACCAATGGCAGAATCTCTGAGAGCAGCTCCTGAGACCTACTAAACCAAATTACGCCGATACACTAGGTGGAGCTGCAGCTTTTTTTGTTGTTGTTTTGTTTTTGTTACCTATTTTTTATTATTACCTTTTTTACTTAAAATTTTTTTAAATTTTTACTCATTTTCCTTTTTCCTTTCTCCCTCTTTTTTTCTTCCTTCATTTTGCCATCCAGATGTATTCTCCCATATCTCATCCTTATCTCTCCCCTTGACTGGTTATACACTTTTACAATATCCATTGTCCTTTGTTATCTCTGCCCCCGTTTATTTTTTCTTGTTCTTCTCTTTCCCCTCCATTTTCTTTTCTTCCTTTCCCCTTTTTATTTGTTTGTTTGTTTGATTTGTCTCTGCATTTGCATGCTTCTGTTCCCTCTGTGTTTGTCTGTCTGTTTTCATTCTCAGGGCTCCCCCAAGAAATAAGCCAAAGTGCGCGTGACAGCGACTCCCAAATACTGCTGAGTAGGGAAATAAAATAATCAAATGCACAACAAAAGAAAGTGAGAGACACCATTAAAAGAATATTTCCTGAAATGACAGGCCCTGGACAGTTAAGAGGCCTCCTTTAACAGAGCAATACTAACAGGTGCACAGTGCACAATGAGCTTTTTAAAAATGACAAGAGACAGAAAACTAGTCAAATGACAAAACGAAGGAACTCTCCCCTGAAGAAACTCCAGGAAGAAGTCACAGCCACAACTGCTCAAAAGAGACCTAAACAATATACCTGAACAAGAATTTTAAAAACTTGTCATAAAATTAATCGCTGGGATTGAAAAAAGCATCAGAGAAGCAACTGAGACAATGACCAGGAACTTTGAAAACAGGTGTGACAAGTTAGAAAAAGGTTATAAATGAGGTGAATAATAAAATGGAGGCAGCCACCTCAAGGATTGAAGAGGCAGAGATAAGAATAGGTAAATTAGAAGATATAGTTATAGCAAAAGAGGATCCAGGAGTAGAAAAGGAGAATTTGAGACCTGAGTGATACAATCAAACAAAACAACATCCATATGATAGGAATTCCTGAAGAGGAAGAATGAGAGAAATGTCCTGAAGGGATACTAGACCAAATTATAACTGAGAATTTTCCAAATCTAGGGAAAGAAATAGGCATTCAAATTCAAGAGGCACAAAGAACCCCCATAAGACGTAATTTGAATCGACCTTTGGCATGACATATCATAGTGAAACTGGCAAAATATAAAGATAAAGAGAGAATTCTGAAAGCAGCTAGGAATGAAAGTGCCCTCACTTACAAAGGGAAAACTATCAGTTGGTTACATACCTATCTAATGAAACTTGGCAGGCCAGGAAGGAATGGTAGGAAATCTTCAATGTAATGAACAGAAAAAACATGCAGCGAAGAATCCATTATCCAGCAAGCCTATCATTCCAAATAGAAGAGATAAAGGTGTTCCCAAATAAACAAAAATTGAGAGAATTCATGATCACCAAAGCAGCCCTAAAAGAAATCCTAAGAGGGATTCTATGAGGGAAATGTTGCAAAGAATACAAGGTGCCAGAGACACCACTATAAACATGAATTCTACAGAGAACACAATGACTCTAAATCCACACTTTTCAATAATAACACTGAATGTAAATGGACTGAATGCTCCAACCAAACGATGCAGGTTAACAGAATAGATTAAAAAACAAAATCCATCTAGTTGCTGTCTACAAGAGACTCATTTTCAACCTGAAGACACCTTCAGGTTGAAAGTAAAGGGATGGAGAAATATCTATCATGCGACTGGAAGCCAAAAGAAAGCCGGAGTAGCCATATTTATATCAGACAAACTGAACTTTAAAGTAAAGACAGTAACAAGAGATGGAGAAGGACATTATATAATAATTACAGGGTCTCTCCATCAGGAGGAGCTAACAATTATAAATATCTATGTGCCAAATTTGGAAGCGCCCAAATACATAAAACAATTAATCACAGAAAGAAACAATCTTATTGACAAAAATGTGCTAATTGTAGGGGACTTTAATACTCCACTGACAGCAATGGATAGATCAACAAAACAGAAAATCACTAAGGAAGCAATGGACCTGAATGACACATTGGAACAGCTGGAACGGATAGATATATTTAGAACTCTGCATCCTGAAGAGAGGAAATTCACCTTTTTTTCAAGTGCACATGGCACATTGTCCAAGATAGATCACACACTGGGGAAAAGCAGTCATACATAAGTATAAATGAATAGAGATCATACCATGTACACTTTCAGATCACAATGCTATGAAACTTGAAGTTAACCACAGGAAAAAGTCTGGAAAACCTCCAGAAATGTGGAGGTTAAAAACCACCCTACTAAAGGATGATTGGGCTAATCAGGCAATCAGAGAAGAAATTTAAAAATATATGGAAACAAATGAAAACGAAAATATAACAATCCAAAATCTTTGGGACACAGCAAAGGCAGTCCTAAGAGAAAAGTATATTGCAATCCAGGCCTATTTCAACAAACTAGAAAAAGTGCAAATTCAAAATCTAACAGAGCACCAACTGGAACTAGAAGGGGAGCAGCAAGAGCACCCCAAACCCAGCAGAAGAAAAGAAATAATAAAGATCTGGGCAGAAATAAACAATATAGAATAAAAAAAAAACAGTCGAGCAGATCAATGAAACCAAGAATTGGTTCTTTGAAAAAATAAACAAAATTGATAAACCTCTAGCCAGACTCCTTAGAAACAAAAGAGAGAGCACCCAGATAGACAAAATCATGAATGATAAAGGATCTATTACAACCAATCCATTAGAAATACAAGCAATCGTCAGAGATTATGAAAAATGATATGTCAACAAACTGGACAACCTAGAAGAAATGGACAAATTCCTAAATGTGCATGCACTACCAAAATTCAACAGGAAGAGAGAAAGCATGAATAGACCAATAACCAGTGAAGAAATCAAATCCGTTATCAAAAATCTCCCAATGAATAAGAGCCCAGGGCCAGATGGCTTCCCAGGGGAATTCTACCAGACATTTAAAGCAGAGCTCATACTCATTCTTCTCAAACTATTCCAAAAAATAGAATAGTAGGAAAACTTCCAAACTCATTCTACGAAGCCAGCATCACCTTGATACCCAAACCAGAAAGAGACCCAGCCAAAAAAGAGAACTACAGACCAATATCCTTAATGAATACAGATGCAAAAATACTCAACAAGATACTAGCAAATCGAATTCAACAGCATATAAAAAAATTATCCATCAAGATCAAGTGGGACTCATTCCTGGGTTACAGGGCTGGTTCAATATTCACAAATACATCATTGTGATACATCACATTAACAAAAAAAAAAGATAAAAACTATATGATCCTGTCGGTAGATGGGAAAAAAGCATTTGACAAAATACAGCACCCTTTCTTAATAAAAACCCTTAAGAAAGTCGGAATAGAAGGAACTTACCTAAACATTATAAAAGCAGTTTATGAAAAACCCACAGCTAATATCATCCTCAATGGGGAAAAACTGAGAGCTTTCTCCCTAAGATCAGGAACATGACACAGGTGTCCACTCTCACCACTGTTGTTAACATAGTGCTGGAAGTCTTAGCATCAGCAATCAGACAACAAAAGGAAATAAAAGGCATCAGAATCAGCAAAGAGGAAGTCAAACTTTCACTTTTCGCAGATGACATGATACTCTACGTGGAAAACCCAATTGACTCCACCAGAAGCCTTCTAGAACTGATCAATGAATTCAGTAAAGTTGCAGGGTACAAAATCAATGTACAGGAATTGGTTGCATTCCTATACACCAATAATGAAGCAGCAGAAAGAGAAATCAAGAAACTGATCCCGTTAATAATTGCATGAAAAACCATAAAATCCTAGGAGTAAACCTAACCAAGGATGTAAAAGACCTATATGATGAAAACTATAGAAGACTCATGAAAGAAATTGAAGAAGACACCAAGAAATGGAAAAACATTCCAAGCTCATGGATCGAAAGAATAAATATTATGAAAATGTCTATTACCCAAAGCAATTTACACATTCAATGCAATTCCCATCAAAGTTGCACCAGCATTCTTCTCAAAGCTAGAACAAACTATCTTAAAATTCATATAGAACCACAAAAGACCCCGAATAGTCAAAGTAATATTGAAGAAAAAACCCAAAACGGGAGGCATCACAATCCCAGACTTTAGGCCCTATTACAAAGCTGTCATCATCAAGACGGTATGGTATTGGCACAAAACCAGACACACAGACCAGTGGAATAGAATAGAGAACCCAGAACTGGGCCCACAAATGTACGGCCAATTAATTTTTGACAAAGCAGGAAAGAGTACCTGATGAAGAAAAGACTGCCTCTTTAGCAGGTGGTGCTGGGAGAACTGGACAGCAACATGCAGAAGAATGAAACTAGACCACTTTCTTACACCATACACAAAAATTAACTCAAAATGGCAGAAGGACCTGAATGTGAGACAGGAAACCATCAAAACCCTAGAGTAGAAAGCAGGAAATAGCCTCCTTGACCTCAACCGCAACAATCTCCTACTTGACACACCCCCAAAGGCAAAAAAAATGAAAGCAAAACTGAACTCTTGGGACCTCATCAAGATAAAAAGCTTCTGCACTGCAAAGGAAACAATCAAGAAAACTAATAGGCAACCAACAGAATGGGAAAAGGTAGTTGCAAATGACATATTAGATAAAGGGCTAGTATCTAAAATATACAAGGAACTCACCAAACTCCACACCCACAAAACAAATAACCCAGTGAAGAAATGGGCAGAAGACATAAACAGACACTTCTCCAAAGAGGACATCCAGATGGCCTACAGGCACATGAAACAATGCTCAACATCACTCATCATCAGGGAAACACAAATTAAAACCACATTGAGATACCACCTCATGCCAGTCAGAGCGGCTAAAATGAACAAATCAAAAACTATAGATGCTGTCGAGGGTTTAGAGACACAGGCACCCTCCTACACTGTTGGTGGGAATATAAACTGGTTCAGCCACTCTGGAAACAGTGTGAAGGTTCCTCAAAAAACTATCCATATAACTCCCCTATGACCCAGCAATAGCACTGCTAGGGATTTACCCAAGAGATACAGAAGTGCTGATGCATAGGAGCACATATACCCCAATGTTTATAGCATCACTGTCAACAATAGCCAAATCATCAAAAGAGCCTAAATGTCCATCACCTGATGAGTGGATCAAGAAGATGTTGGTATATATATACAATGGAGTATTCCATGACAATGAGAAAGAATAAAATATGGCCATTTGTAGCAAGGTGCTTGGACCTTGAGGGTGTCATGCTAAGCGAAATAAGTCAGGCAGAGAAGGACAGATACCATATGTTTGCACTCATAGGTCTAACAGGAGAACAGGAGAAACCTAATGGAGGACCAGGGGGATGAGAAGAGGGAAAGAGAGTTGAGGAGAGAGAGGGATGAAAAACCTGAGAGACTATTGAATACTGAAAATGAACCAAGGGTTGAAGGTGGATGGGGAGGGAGGAATAAGGTTGTGGCAATGGAGGGGGGCACTTGTGGGGAAGATCACTGGGTGATATATGGAAACCAATTTGACAATAAACTATTTTTAAAAAATAAAAAAATATATTTAATAAAAACTGCTTTGAAAATTCTAAGGGATTCTGGTAATTGTCCAGTCAGGAAAGAGAAATCACAGTAATGTGAGCAGAGCAAATTTAAAAAAGACAATCGTCAGTTTTGACATTGGCTAAAGAAATGTTTTTCTAGATATGTCTTCTCAAGCTAGGGAAACAAAAGCAAAAATAAACTACTGGGACTACAACAGAATAAAAAGCTTTTTCACAGTGAAGGAAATTGTCAACAAAATGCCAAGGCAACCTACTAAGTGGGAGGCCGAACTTGGAAATTATATATACAATAAGGGGTTAATATTATATATTTATATAACTCAACAGCAAAAAATACAAATTATTCAATAGAAAATGGGCAGAGAACTTGAACAGACATTTATTTTTCATAGAAGACACATAGTTCATCAACAGACACATGAAAAGATGCTCAATATCATCAAGTGCAAGATCAAACCACAAAGAGACAACCTCACACCTGTCAGAATGGCTAAAATCAAAAAGATAAGCAATAACAAGAGTTGGTGAGGATGTGGAGAAAAAGGAAGTCTTGTACACTGTTGGTGGAATGAAAATTAGCACAGCCACTATGGTAAACAGTGTTGGGCATTCTCAAAAACTTAAAAATAGAGCTACCATATGACCCAGTAATGCTACTATTGGATATTTGCCCAAAGAAAATGAAAAAAACTAATGTGAAAAGATACATGCATCCCTATGTTTATTGCAGCCTGATTTACAATTGCCAAAATATGGAGGCAACCCAAGTGTCAATCCAAAGATGAAGGTAAAGAATATGTGGTATACACACACAATAGAACACTACTCAGACATAAAAAGGAATGAGTTCTTGGCATTTGCAACAACATGGATGGGCCTAGAGGGCCTGAAGATAAGTGAAGTAAGTCCTATAAAGACAAATACCGTATGATTTCACTCATATGTGTAATTTGAGAAACAAAAACAAACAGAAGAAAAAGACAAAACAGACTTCAATAGAGAAAACAAGCTGGTGGTTGTCAGAGGGGAGATGGTTGGTGAGATCAAACAGATAAAGGGCTTGAGAGTAACTTTTCGTGATGAGCACTGAGTAATGTATAAAACTGCTGAATCATGATATTATACACCTGAGAGTAACAAAGCACCGTATATTAATTATATTTCATATAAATAGATAAGTAAATAAAAAATAATTATCAGCTTATAAGAAGGAGCGGAGTAATGAGGAGTGTCTAATAAAAATTGAGGGAACTCAAAAATAGAGGACTAGCAGAAGTAAGGGGCAGCCACCACTCTCAGGACTAGTCTGAGAAACTCACTGGAAATCAGGTTGGAGGAGGCCGAGAGGGCCATGTTCACTAGTTGATGCTTGGTCTAGACTCACCCCTGTCTGTGAAATGTACAGTCCACCTACTGTACTCACAGCATTATGCCTTCAACAATGACAGTCCAGGGCCTGCTACTGACAGAGCTTAACATCATCTCGGCTAACATAGAAAAATAAATAAAAGACTCAGATCCATTCTCACAATCAGACAACAAAGTGTGAATCTGGAGATGAAATTAAATCATTCTGGTGTGTTATTTCTTTTTCTATAGGAGGGAGTATCTTAGAGAAGAATGCCTCTTAAACCTCAGATTTCAAATCTTCCTTTATTTCAAGGAAATTTTCTGCTATTTTGACTCATTTCTTTTCCATTTATATTTTATACGTCTCCATAAATGTGGCTTATCTCTTTACCAGATCCCATTTGTCTCCCATATGCATATATTATCTCTGGGCATGCTCATCTTTTGTTTTCTAAAGCTCTCTGATTTGCACAAACCATATTTTTGGTGTATTGTTTCTTCACTGTCCCTTTCTTTCTTCTGATTCTACTTTAAAACCTACAATGACATTATTTGTTTTCTTAAACTCTTTCCTTAACTCTCTTAGTTCCCCTATTATGTCTATTTCTTATATAATCTCACTTCTCTTCAAACTTATTTCCTATTTAACGTCTTCATGTGCATTAAAAAGTTCTGCCTAAAATTTTCCTTAATTTCCTAGAGGATCATACACAAAAGGAAGTCCTTCATCTCCTCTTGGCAATCTCTTTCCCTGCCCTCACCCACAACTTGTTTAACCTTGAATGGATACATGTCTTCTAATGCTTCCTCTCACCCTCAAAAGATGTAGTTAACCTTTGTAGTGTATCTTTAGGTATATGTCACACTTCAGGGTTTAGGTTTCTCTTATCAATTCAACCTAAGAATGTGGAGAAGGGGCTGTGAATGTGGTCTCCACCAATCTCTGCAGACTTTTTAGTGGATTGGAACGGACGTATTTTTGGCCAACTTTCCTTTCCTTGGTTCTCACTATTTGTCCTTCTCTACTTTAGTCATACAAAAAAGCCATTTAAGATATTCTTTCTGTAATTTCTATTTATTAAGGCTGGGGAGTGTTGATGGTCTATTATGGAGAGCTTCGAGCCAGAAAATTTGCGTCCTGATTTTAGACTATTTGACAGTTAGGGAAAATGAGAATTTGTTTACAAAAATACTTGTCAGCCCTTAGGTTTTCTCTTGTGTGAGGAAGTCTATATGATCCACCCTAGATGATCCAATCCTCCTCAGTTGTCATTGATTCTAAGGCCAAAATGACTCCAATTAGAGTAGGCCAGTCCTGACAACCTACCACATTTCTTACCAGAAGTCCTGACAACTTGCAGATTATAGGGTTTATCCAATACAACAGAGGGATCAAACTCTGTTTTTGAAAAAGTGAGTTGGAGAAGTTGCTCACTGTATAGTCATCTTTCTACTAAGTGTTAAGAATAACACATCAAGGTGAACCTCAAGGTGGATGAAGAAAGTAGAACCTCACAGGCATTCCTGTTGTTTCTCTTTTTCTTATAAGGACCCCAGTAATATCAGATTAGGTTCCTACCCTTACCTCCATAAGGCCCATCACTAAATAGTGATATGGGGGTTAGGGTTTCAATATATGAATTTTGGGGAGTCATAATTCAGTCCATTAAACTTCTCCATATAGCCTTCTCTTTAATCTCTTGAGACAATTTCTGTAAGTTAGACTGGAAAATTTCTCTTACATTACCATCCTTAAAAGTTTATTTTTCTGAGATTATAAAAACAATGTATGTACACTATAGAAGTGAAGAAAAATGTAGAACATACTTAAGAAAAAAAGTCATCATAATCTCAGATTAGGGTCTCAATATATATTGTTTAAATATTTATTTATTTATTTATTTTGAAAGAGAGAGCACACAAGTGAGCGAGGGCAGAGGCAGAGAGAGAGGAGAGAGAGAGAATTCCAAGCAGGCTCCTCAATCTCACAAACCATAAAATCATGACCTGATATGAAACCAAGAGTTGGATGTTTAGCCGACTGAGCCATCCAGATGCCCCATGCCTCACTAATATTTTACTTTACATCCATTTTTAAGGTTTCCTCATGGATATGATTTTACATAAAAGAGTCCACACTCTGTGTAATTTTAGGTCCACTTTTTCCAATTTGGAAGCCTCATGATGAATGATAAGTCTAAACGTTGAGGATGGTTTGGTCTCTGAATTACTACTTGTAGAGTTGTCCATCAATTAGAACATCATATAAGCAAAATTTAAATTTATAATATGCTTTGTGCTTCAGTTGTTATTATTATTTGAGGCTAATGGGGACCTAATGTTGTAGACGAAAAAGCACTGGAGGGTTTGGAACAGAAGCATCATATAAACTGAGGGATTCAAACCATCAGCCTGATTTCCTTGTGAAGAACAGATTTTTAGCAGGGCAGGGTACAAGCAGAGGCTTGTACAGAAGTGACTGACACACTCCAGCTGTGTCATGTCAATGACTTTGACCAGGGTGGTTTCAGGGGATGTAGTGAGAAGTGAAATAATTCTGGATACATTTTGATGGTAAATCTGACAAGGCTTACTAAGTGATTGGATGAGAAACACACACAGTTTCAAAAGTATGGCTTAGGCCCATGAAAGAAGAGTTGTTGTTTACTGCAATAAACCAAAAGAGGGATTTTGCTTTAAACATGTTATGAGATGTTGGTAGGCATAATTGGAGATGGGTCAAGCTGTTGGGTATCTAAATCTGCAGTTGAAAGCTCAAAATAAGGAGAATTATCTCTGAATAGAAAGAAGTGCTGACAAGAATAGAATAACTGCAAGCCAAACATAGGATGATTTCCATATACAGACTCTTCAACCATGTTTGTATGCATAGACAATACTCATTTTAATTTGAAAAACATTTTTGTTACATTGATTTTCTTTGAATTACAAAACTTTTTGTTGTTCAAATACAGAAAAACATAACATATACTTTTCACATTACTCTGCACAATCTCATTATAAAAGAATTTAAATGGTCTAGCCTATTCCAATTTTAAGATACAATATACGGAAAACATATATTTTAAGAAACTGCCAAACAGTTTTCCAAGGTGCATGTACTAATTTAGCATCCCCACCAGTATGAGAATTCCAATTTGTCTGCATGCTGTCTAGCCCTTAGTATATTCAGGCTTATTTTTACTCTTAATTATCATTTTCAGATCTAATTGGCTGCATAATTTGTGGAGAATATTAGTCATAACACAAAGTTCATTATTTTTATTCTTGTATATTTTGAAGGCAACTTTTTAAAGAATACAGCTATTTGTTGCCAAAAATTTAATATTGTCTCTAAGAATCTTTGAATCCTTTGTATTAATACTTTTCATTAGAAAATGGCACCATATGAAACTGAAATCAATCTCTGTATTTTCTTAGATCAGATTTTATTACTTTTGGCCAAAGTCCTTTCCACGACTTAGAAGGCAAAGATCAGGTAGAACATGATCTTTAAAGAAATTTATGGCATACACTGGAGTTCAGAACATAAAAAACAAATAGTATTTCGGAAGTTATTTCTAAAAAATCCCATCAAGCTAATACATCTTATTGTTATTTTAACAGTAGTCAGTGCCAAAAGAGGAACTCAAAGTGCTGTACACATATCAGTGTCAAAATGGATGTAACTTCCTCTTTATAGGATTGATTTTGAGTCAACGTTGGAATTAATCCAAATGAACAGTGCAGAATAAAAGAATGTGGATGATCTCAAGAGTATTTCTTGAAATAGCTCATGAGGTTCTCTGCGAAGAGAAGAATTTCATTTGGGAAATACAAAATAATGCATACACCACTTAGAGATTAATCTTGTGTGTAATAAAATATTTTAAAGGTTCTGACAAGTCCAGCAGCAAATAAATTTATTTTAATTTGCTTGACTTGCAATTTCTCAATTATAATTTACTGCAGAATTCCTGTTATTCTCACACTTGTAAATATCTTATAGAACATGTATCATATAGTACATGGTTTGGCGATTGTTATCTAAATTAGGGTCTCTCTGTAGGGCTGTTTCTCTTTTAGGGAAAAAATGGACACCTATCTTTGATAATGGTGATTATCGCCCATAATCTGAGAGAAAAATCACTATGAAAGACTTGTTTATGCTTGAAAATAAGAAAAAGGCAAGATTACTTCATGTTCTCCACCATCGACAAAAGTGTGTTTCTAATAACACCAGCAGATCAGACAAAGTCCTTTACTTAAATATCCATCATAGGAACTGCTGCCTGCTGATGAAAGGGCCTGTGAACCTTCTTTTATGAAGCAGAGTTGAAGCAATTCATCGTAGGCATAAATCCAGGTCTTATCATTCTCTAGGACATGTGGTTAGGAATTTCTTCCCTAGTTTCAGTACCAAGAATAATGTGTTTCTCCTGAAAAGCACTGGTGCTATTTAATTTTATGGATGCCATGAATCACCTAACTAATCATGTTTCCCACTTCAGATGGTTTAATATGCAGCTTAGTGCCAAATTTATGGCATAAATCTAGCAAGTGTATAGGACTCAAGTGGCAGCATACAAAACTCACCGCTGGATCCACATCGATTTCTGTCTATGTTTTCCTTGCTTAATTTTTATCATCTATTTTACTCTGTTCAATTAAGCTTGAGTGTATTGGTATAAGATGTTTTAATTTCTTCTTGTCATGAGGTAAAGAAAAGTTAATAGATGATTTAAAAGTTAATAGATTATTTAATGAGTAAAAAGAGCAATTCTCTAGTTAGATAATGCCTCATTTTGACAGGCATATCTCAGGAGGCACCTGTAAATTTTTATTATCCTCACAAAAGCACAGAGTGTAATTAAGAAGAGCTCGTATCCACTGGGACCAGGCTACTGGTGATGTCAATGGAAAAAACTAAAGACATTTAGGAGCCAAGTCATGATCCAAACCCAAACAGATACATTTTTCATTGTATTTAATTTTCAGTTCAATCATTACCTCCCCAAATAAACATATATCAATACTTTTAAATCATAGTTGACTTTTACTTCAGACTTTTTCTTAGTGGAAGGGGATTAAATTTACTCTATGTTTTGTATAAGGGACATGCTGTTATGTATGTTAAATATCTAATGGGTAGAGGTGCCTGGGTGGCTCAGTCAGTTGAGCATCAGACTTGGGCTCAGGTCATGATCTCAAGGCTCATCGGTTCAAGCCCCGAGTCAGGCTCTGTGCTGGCAGCTCAGAGCCTGGAGCCTGATTCCAATTCTGTGTATCCTTCTCTCTCTGCCCCTCCCCTGCTCATGATCTGTCTCTCTCTGTCTCTCAAAAGTAAATATTTAAAAAAATTTTAATATCTAATGGGGATATCTGAATCCTTAGTTTGGGGTACAGTAAATAAAGGTCTACTATTTCATTAGAAGAAAAAAAAAAACAGTTGATTACACATGCTTTTGCATGGTTTCCCAATATCCTCCTTGTCTGGGAAGCTTCAGAAATATTCCTTGGGGGGCAGATTCTTCTTAGAAGAGGACAGCGTCAGCTTGCTGGTGTAATTCAAATGTCCAACTTTGCCCTTCGATCTAGATGGCTCCACCACACTACCAGAATTTGTTCGAACTATAATGCATCACTGTGATGCTGCTGCTTTAACCTAGTAAAGAAGCCTTGTGTCCCAGTTGAAATGAGAATTAATCAAAGGATACCTGCTGCCTTTTACTGCCACCGCTGGAACATTAACTCTGTCTTCAGAGGGAAGAACTGATTGCCCTGTGATCTGATTGCTGCTTTTTTTCATTCATGGAGGGGGGGGGGACCCTCCTAAGTCAAAGGGATTTTTCAGAATAAAAGACTAGACACCTCACACAAATACATCCAAAACCACACACTTTCTGCACCTTCCCCACCCTCTCAGAACTATACTGAAATTTAAAATTTCTACTCCTTGGGAGTCTGGGTGGTTCCATCGGTTGATCGTTTGACTTCAGTTCAGGTCATGACCTTGGATGTTTGTGACTTGGAGCCCACATCAGGCTCTGTGCTGACAGCTCAGAGCCTGGGGCTTGCTTCAAATTCTGGGTCTCTCTCTCTCTCTCTGTCCCTCCTCTGCTTGCTCTGCCTCTCTGCCTCTCTCTCTCTCTCTCTCTCTCTCTCTCTCTCTCTCTCTCTCTCAAAAATAAACATTTAAAATAAACAAAATAAAATTTCTACTTCTAAAAGTTACTGTTAAGAAAATGAAAAGAGGGGGTGCCTGGGTGGCTCAGTTGGTTGAGTGTCCAACTTCAGCTCAGGTCATGATCTCACGGTTTGTGGGCCTGAGCCCTGCGCCAGGGACTGTGCTGACAGCCCAGAGCCTGGAACCTGCTTCTGATTCTATGTCTCCTTCTTTCTCTGCCCCTCCCCTGCTCATTCTCTGTCTGTCTCTCTCTCAAAATAAAATAAAGACATTAAAAAAAAAAAAGAAAATGAAAAGAGGACCACAGATTTAGAAAAAAGTTTTACAGATCTTATATTTAATGAAAGACTTGGAGGGCGCCGGGGTCGCTCAGTCAGTTAGGCATCCGACTTTGGCTCAGGTCATGATCTCATGGTTCATGGGTTCGAGCCCCGCGTCAGGCTCTGTTCTGACAGCTCACTCAGAGCCTGGAGCCTGTCCAGATTCTGTGTCTCCCTCTCTCTCACCGCCCCCACTCATGTGATTTGTCTTTCTCTCTCTCTCAAAAATAAATTTTAAAAAACATTAAAAATTTTAATTAAAGACTTGGATCCAGGATAACAATTAACTGAAAACTCAAAAACAACCTACTTTAAAAAGAGATTTGAATAGACATTTCACCAAAGATTCTTCAAATGGCAAACCAGCAACTAAATAATGGGAAATGAAAATTAACACAACTACACATCTATTAGAATGGATAATGTTAAAAAAAAAGCTGGTGATAATGAGTGTGAGGATGCAGAAGAAATGAGACCCTCATTAACTACTGATGGGAATGGAAAATGGTACAAATCATGATGGAAAGCTATCAGGCAGATACGTTATTTTTTTAAATTAATTTATTTTTTAAGTACTTTATTATCAAATTAGTTCCCATACAACACCCAGTGCTCTTCCACACAAGTGCCCTCCTCCATCACCACCACCTCTCTTCCCCTCCACCCTTCAACCCTCAGTTTGTTTTCAGTATTCAATAGTCTTTCAAGTTTTGTGTCCCTCTCTTTCCCCAACTCTCTTTACCTCGTCCCCTCTCCCTGGTCCTCCATTAGGTTTCTCCTGGTCTCCTGTTAGACCTATGAGTGCAAACATATGGTATCTGTCCTTCTCTGCCTGACTTATTTCGCTTAGCATGACACCCTCGAGGTCCATCCACTTTGC
>NC_043701.1:90636779-90639241 GCF_006229205.1 Suricata suricatta
GAGGAGCCTCCACACTGTTTTCCAGAGTGGCTGAACCAGTTTACATCCCACCAACAGTGTAGGAGGGTGCCCGTCTCTCCACACCCTCGCCAGCATCTATAGTCTCTTGATTTGTTCATTTTAGCCACTCTGGTGTGAGGTGGTATCTCAGTGTGGTTTTGATTTGTGTTTCCCTGATGATGAGTGATGTTGAGCATCATTTCATGTGCCTGTAGGCCATCTGGATATCCTCTTTGGAGAAGTGTCTGTTTATGTCTTCTGCCCATTTATTCACTGGGTTATTTGTTTTGTGGCTGTGGAGTTTGGTGAGTTCCTTGTAGATTTTGGATACTAGCCCTTTATCTGATATGTCATCTGCAACTATCTTTTCCCATTCTGTCGGTCAGGCAGATTTTTTAAACATTTAAAAATCCACTGACCTTATTGTCTATGCATTTAACTCCTACAAATGTACCTGCAGAGGGAGGAAACTACCTACCCTTGCAAATACTTGTACAAACCTGTTCTCAGCACAATTGGTTGTATTTATAACAGATCAACTAATCCATAGGTTCATTATATAAGATGTTGAATGTCAGACATGGCATGTTTGGTTTCCAGGGAATATTCAGTAGTTTCTGTCAAATTTCCCGGCCTATATATAGCTGGGAGTCAGCCTTGATACTTCTATTTCTTACTTCCCATATTCAGTTTAACATCAATTCCTATAGGTTCTACTATTAAACCACTGTAGTATCACAAACTACTTGTGAGTTCCGAAATCAGATAGTGGGTCAAAAATAGAATTTTTAAAATAAAATAAAGTAGGAAGAAATAATTAAAATATTTTCAAATGTCAACATTTCTTACCAGGTATATAATTAAGTATAATTTCATGAAACTTTGTTACAATTACAAAAATACCACTCACAGACACACATATAAGTATAATACCAGTTGAAATCTTATTTTTTCTACATTTAAATTGCAATTTAAAAAATGGAAAATCATACCTCCAACTCTGACTTCTTCTTTTGCCGCTATTCCCATCCATGAAAGCTCCTTTATGTCTGTCCTGCACCATGACAATTACCTTCGGCCTATCTGGGATGTTTTCTGTCCAGCACATTGTGACTCCACCACCCACACAACAATCAGACAAAATCTTTTTACTATGTTAGTGACATCAATCATTTTTTGCCTGAAACTTCTACATTCTTTCACTGCTTTTGGAACAAAGAAAAGTACAAATTTCCACATGCATCTTCTCTGAATTTAAGTATAAAAATGAATTAGCTCACGGTTTTATCTCAGCAACAACCTTGCTGCATGCCTCCGCTCTTTCATTTTATTCCTTGTGATTTTTCTAATTAGTATATCAACTGCACCTCAGCACTTTTAAGCGTATTTTTGCTCCTTCCTTAAATACTTTTCATGACTTCTTAGTATCCTTGGATTCCTCTCACTCTTCATGAATACTCTAGTATGCCCTCCTTAGACTTGTCTTCTTCGAATACAAACTGACGCTTGGATATCTCACTTGAATACTATATACATATTTAGAATGTGATATGTCAATACTGAGCTCATCATTGTTTTTCACTGCCCCTTCCTCTTATCAGCATCATTGAAGGGATGTATCTTTTTTTATATCCTTACCTCTGTGAAGGTTGCAACTTTTTAGAGTACAGATACTTCTATAGAGTTTAGATATAGCATGACCTTTCCTACTCTCCCATCACATCAATCTTCAAGTCTTGTCGATTCTTTTTCTCCTGACACTGGCCAGGTAGGTGTCTGATTTCAACTAAAGGGCTTAGCATATCAGCTTTTCATTCATGACAGATCGAGAGCGAGAGACAGAGAGAGAGAAAGAATGTTCGAAATACACCATTTCATGGGATTTTCTAACTTCATAGATCTTATTATCATACTCTGACATAAGTTCGGCATCCATTCTTATCTCTAAACTGTGCCATGTCCTACTGCGTGCATTCATGGCAGGCAGGGGATTAGGAGCCTAGATCATTCCTACATTAGGGTAGAGGCCTCTAAGCCCAACAGCAAAGGCACATGAAGGCACACAGCAATGCTGAACTTTTTTCCTTTTTAAAATCCATTAACTTGATGAAGTCCCAAGAGTTCAGTTTTGCTTTCATTTCCCTTGCCTTTGGGGATGTGTTGAGTACGAGATTGCTGTGGTGCAGGTCTAGGAGGTTTTTTCCTACTTTCTCCTCAAGGGTTTTGATGGTTTCCTGTCTCACATTCAAGTCCTTCAGCCATTTTGAGTTTATTTTTGTGTATGGTGTAAGAGAGTGGTCTAGTTTCATTCTT
The DNA here is from genome assembly GCF_006229205.1 of Suricata suricatta. Lineage (NCBI taxonomy): Eukaryota > Metazoa > Chordata > Mammalia > Carnivora > Herpestidae > Suricata > Suricata suricatta. The sequence continues at coordinate 90,639,093 of NC_043701.1, forward strand.
CTGCATGTTGCTGTCCAGTTCTCCCAGCACCACCTGCTAAAGAGGCAGTCTTTTTTCCATCAGATACTCTTTCCTGCTTTGTCAAAAATTAATTGGCCATACATTTGTGGGCCCAGTTCTGGGTTCTCTATTCTATTCCATTGGTCTAT
>NC_043701.1:90639341-90666758 GCF_006229205.1 Suricata suricatta
GGAAAAGATAGTTGCAAACGACATATCAGATAAAGGGCTAGTATCTAAAATCTACAAGGAACTCACCAAACTTCACACCCACAAAACAAATAACCCAGTGAAGAAATGGGCAGAAGACATAAACAGACACTTCTCCAAAGATGATATCCAGATGGCCTACAGGCACATGAAATGATGCTCAACATCACTCATCATCAGGGAAACACAAATCAAAACTACACTGAGATACCACCTCATGCCAGTCAGAGTGGCTAAAATGAACAAATCAAGAGACTATAGATACTGGGGAGGGTGTGGAGAGACAGGCACCCTCCTACACTGTTGGTACGATGTAAACTGGTTCAGCCACTCTGGAAAACAGTGTGGAGGTTCCTCAAAAAACTATCCATAGAACTCCCTTATGACCCAGCAATAGCCCTGCTAGGGATTTACCCAAGAGATACAGAAATGCTGATGCATAGGAGCACATGTACCCCAATGTTCATAGCAGCACTGTCAACAATAGCCAAATCACCAAAAGAGCCTAAATGTCCATCACCTGATGAGTGGATCAATAAGATGTCCATCACCTGATGAGTGGATCAAGAATACTCCATTGTGTATATATATATATATACACAATGGAGTATTCCATGGCAACGAGAAAGAATGAAATATAGCCATTTGTAGCAAAGTGGATGGACCTCAAGGGTGTCATGCTAAGCGAAATAAGTCAGGCAGAGAAGGACAGATACCATATGTTTGCACTCATAGGTCTAACAGGAGAACAGGAGAATCCTAATGGAGGACCAGGGGGAGAGGAAGAGGGAAAGAGAGTTGGGGAGAGAGAGGGACACAACACTTGAGAGACTATTGAATACTGAAAATGAACTGAGAGTTGAAGGGGAAGGCGGAGGGGGGGAAGAGGTGGTGGTGATGGAGGAGGGCACTTGTGGGGAAGAGCACTGGGTGTTGTATGGAAACCAATTTGATAATAAACTATTAAAAAATAAATAAATAATAAAAAATGTAAAAAATAAAATAAAATAAAATAAAATCAATTAATACATTAATAACCCTAAAGACTCCACTAAAAAAACTAATGGAACTGATAAATGAATTCAGCAAAGATTCAGGATATAAAATTAAAACATAGAAATCAGAAGCATTTGAATATACTGATAATGAAGTAGCAGAAAGAGAAATTAAGAAAGCCTTCCCACTTAGAGTGCATGAAAAATAATAAAATACCTAGGAATAAATTTAACTAAGGACATATACCTCAAAGACTATAAAACACTGAAAAGAAAACTGAAGATAACACAAACAAATGGAAAGATATTCCATGCTCAAGGATTGGAAAAAAACAATATTGTTACAAAGTATATGTTATACAAAGCAATCTATAGATTTAATGCAGTCTCTGTCAAAATACCAACAGCACATTTTTCACAGAACTAGAACAACTATCCCTAAAATTTTTATGGAACTACAAAGTCTCCAAATATTCAAAGCAATTTTGAAAAAAAAAAGAAGAACAGAGTTGGAGCCATCTCAATTCCAGATTTTAAGATATACTACAAAGCTGTAGTAATCAAAACAGTATGTTATTGGCATAAAAATAGACACACAGATCAATGAAACAGAATAGAGTCCAGAAATAAACCTGCTATTACATTATTAATTAATCTATGATAAAAGAAGCAAGACTATACAACAGGGAAATTATATTCTCTTCAACACAGGGTGCTGGGAAATCTGGATAACCACATGCAAAAGACTGAAACGGGACCATTTTCTTATACCATAATCAAAGACAAACTCAAAATCGATTAAAGACCTAAATGTGAGACCTGAAACCATAAAATTCCTAAAAGAAAACATAGGCAGTACTTTCTTTGACATCAGCTGTAGAAACATTTTCCTAAATATTCCTCCTCAGGCAAGGGAAACAAAAGCAGAATTAAACTGCTTTTGCACAGGAAATAAAACCATCAACAAAATAAGGCAATGTACTGAATGTGAGAAGATATTTGCAAATGATATATCCAATAAGGGTTAAAAACAGAAACAACTCAATACCCTCCAAAAATAATAATCTAACTTAAAATGGGCAGAGGACCCAAATAGACATTTTTCCAAAGAAGACATACAAATGCTCTACAGACACATGAAAAGATGCTCAACACCTCTCATCATCAGGGAAATGCAAATCAAAACCACAATGAGATTTCACCTCATACCTGTCAGAATAACTAGAATCTAAGAGACATTAAATAACAAGTATTGGCAAGGATCTGGAGAAAACGGAACCCACTGTTGAGGGGAATGCACCTGCTATAACTACTATGGAAAGAGTATAGGGTTCCTAAAAAATTTTTGTTTAATTAAAAATTAAAAAGTGCTACATGATTAAGTCATTCCACTACTGGATATTAACCCAAAGAAAGAAGAAGCACTAATTCAAAAAGATACATCACTTCTGTTTATTGCAGCATTATTTACAATAGCCAAGATATGAAAGTAACGGTAAGTTCATCAACAGAAGAAAGGATAAGGATGATGTGATGTATATACACAATGGAATGTTACTCATCCATTAAAAAAGTATGATATCTTGCAATTTGCAACAACGTGGTTGAACCTATAGGGTGTAATACTAAGTGAAATAAGTCAGACAGCAGTGCCTGGCTGGCCTAGTCGATTGAGCATCTGACTTCAGCATAGGTTCATGGATGAATCTCAAGGTTCATGGTTCAAGCCCCTCATCAGGCTTGCTTCTGTCAGTACAGAACCTGCTTCAGATCTTGTGTACCCCCTCTCTTTCTGCCCCTCCCCCACTTGCACACCCTCTCATGCTCTCTCTCAAAAATAAATAAACATTAAAAAAAAAGAGGAAAGTCAGACAGAGAAAGACAGATACCAAATGATTTCATTCATATGTAAAATTTGAAAAACAAAAATGAACAATTAAGAAAAAGAGACAAAGCTAGTGGTTGCTAGAGAGGAAGTGGGGGCAGGATGGGTGAAATACACAGAGGTGATGAGTACACTTACCCTGATCATCTCTGAGCAATATACAGAATTGTTAAATCATTATGCACCAGAAAGTAATATGGTACTATATGTTAATTATACTTCAAACAATGATAAAATTCATTAATACACAATTTGTACTAGTCTTTTTCTGTCCTCTATCTACCTGTTTTAATATTATTTTAAGATAAGAAATATTTGACAGCTTTGTTTAAACTGTCATGCTATTTAAGTTTTATTTTTCTTAAATTTGTTTGTAATATCCCTTGGAAGAAATTTTTGAATTTTCTTAGACATCCTCTTTCTCCAAAAGCATATTTGCCAATTCAAGTACTTAATACTTTATCTCCAAAACACTTAAAGTTTCTCAGTCTTCAAATACATAGATAGGTGATGTCTTTCTTACAATTAAACATATCTTAAGGTAAAATGATAAATGTTGCATCTAATCTACACAGACAGTAAGGTTGGGGCACCTGGGTGACTTAGTTGGCTAAACATCAGATTTCGGCTCAGGTTATGATCTCACGGTTCATGGGTTTGAGCCCCGCATAGGGCTTTCGTGCTGACAGCTCAGAGCCTGGAGCCTGCTTCAGAGTTTGTGTCTTCCTCTCTTTCTGACCCTCCCCTGGTCACACTGTTTCTCTCTCTCAAAAATAAATAAATAAATAAATAAATAAATAAAAAAATCACAGGAAGGCTGCCCATCTCTATTAAAACTTTAAATGACAATCTGAGTAGTGATACAACATTTATGCCTGCTACATATACATATTATTTGGTATTCCTTTTAAAGTTTGTTTATCTATTTTGGGTGAGAAAGAGAGCAGGCACATAAGCAGAGGATAGACAGAGAGAAAGGAAGAGGGAGAATCCTAAACAAGTTCTGGCTATCAGTACAGAGCCTGACTTGGGATCTCATTAACTGTGAGATCATAACCAGAGCAGAAACCAAGAGTCAGATGCTTAAAGGACTGCCCCTAATCCGGTATTCTTATGATATCAAAGAATTTAAAAAATACTGAAATGTCTTACAGATGGAGAAACTCACATTCATCTTAATGAAAGTAACATTGAGTCCAATGCTAAGTACATTGCCAACTGATTTTTAACAGTTTTCCCTTATTCTTTAAGGAAATTTTCTTAGTCATGCATTTTATAAATAATCAAATTTTTGCTATTTGCCTTTAAGTCCTTATTTTTATTAAATGTTAAATATTTAATGATATTTATTTTTCTTATGTTTTAAATTACTATAGAAAATATTAGACCATTTATGGTTATCATATAAAGTTTCTTCTTTAAAAATCATATTAATTTTAAGTGACATTAACATCATTTAATAAATGATTAGTCTAATAAAAATTTTCAAAATTGATAGTCATATGACTAAAGCTTGACTAATACTGTATTATTTTAGTTAATCTTTATCTTATGAGACATATATTATCCCGTTTTACAAATGAGGGAATTGGTTAACAGAAAAAATACCTAAATTATTCAAGGTCATATTTACAATTTAACTTTTTTTAACGTTTTATTTATTTTTGAGACAGAGAGAGACAGAGCATGAGGGGGGAGGGGCAGAGAGAGAAGGAGACACAGACCAGAAGCAGGCTCCAGGCTCTGAGCTAGCTGTCAGCACAGAGCCCGATGCGGGGCTCGAACCCACGACCGTGAGATCTGACCTGAGCCGAAGTCGGAGGCTCAACCGACTGAGCCACCCAGGTGCCCCAATATTTACAATTTAAAAAGTAACCAAAGTCAAAGATAATTATGCCATAGGTAAACACAACTTTTTTTTAAACCATCACTTTGCATTAAAGGTGACAATGACAAAGGACTTTGAGAAGCCTGTACATCTGTTAATGACAATCATGTGAGCCCATCCCTGGCCTATTGTAGTCTGTGCCTTAGGAAAAATAGAAAAGGGGCAACAAAAAGGAGGCAGTTAGTACTTTACTGAACAGCTGAAGCGGGTGTGAACATTGAAATAGTGAAGTATGATTCAAACAATGGGAATTTTTTTTAATTTTTTAAAATTTTTACTTACTTTTGAGAGACAGAGAGAGACAGAGCATGAATGGGGGAGGAGCAAAGAGAGAGGGAGACTCAGAATCCAAAGCAGGCTCCAGGCTCTGAGCTGTCAGCACAGAGCCTCATGAGGGGCTCAAACTTACCCACAGTGAGATCATGACCTGAGCTGAAGTCAGACACCCAACCAACTGAGCCACCCAGGCGCCCCAATAGGAATATTTTAAAATATAAGTTGAAAAATTTTTAAAAAATTCCCAGGTGCACTTTCAGGGCACCTGCGTGGCTCAATTGGTTTAGAGTCCGACTTTCAGCTCAGGTCATGGTCTCAGGACTCTGTGAGTTCCAAACCCGCATCAGGCTCTGTGCTGACAGCTTTGAGCCTGGGGCCCACTTCAGATTCTGTGTCTCCCTCTCTCTGTCTCCCTCCCGCTCACACTCTGTGTTTGTCTCTCTCTCTCAAAAATAAATAAACATTAAAAATTTAAATACCTTTTACATTCTATTTGGTGGTAATTATTGAAATGTCTAAAAAACATAATGATCCATTAGACTTGAGTGGGATCAGAAACTTAACCTACTTTAAAAGCTGACTCTTTCTTTCTTCTCTTGGTTATTCCTGATCCATACACACTTCAAACCAGAAAATCTCCACATGCTTTTGGTTTGAGTTTCTAAATACTGGACCTGAACTAAATACAACTCATAAAGTATAAGTCGGAGAGAAGCTAGACAGAACAATGTGAAATCAGCAGCCACTTATTGGGTTTGAAATGCTTCTCAGAACTGAGCCAATGCAATTTATTTCTATCACCTAACATTATCTTGGAATATTAAAACAAGCTAACAAAAAAGAGAACATCCTTGAAAGAGTGACTAATATTGTTTTTCTAACTATTTGTAGACTGTATCAGAACTGGCAGTGCTCTATTTTTAGAGATTTATGTGGCATTTATTATTAGTCTGGTTACCGGGTACAACACACACTCTCAATACAGAGAATGCCAAATCAAAAGCTCCATTTTGGCCAGCATCCATAGGTTAGGTGTGGTTTTTCTCTTGGTTTTTGTGTGTTTTACTTTGAAAAAATGGTATGGACATATTTAACAGAAAATGGAATCTGCCTGGATCAGGACACCATGACTGAATCAAGCTGCTTGGTAAACCTTCTAGATCAATGCTAAATCAAGGCTTAATTTAATCTCATTCCTTAACATACTACATGATAAAATTTATGCAGTCAGATTCATGGACATTATAGGAATATTAAATATAATAGCTACTATCACTTGTACCTCAATTTCCTGGAAGTTTCTTGATGGGAAAATCAGGTACTCAATGCCAACGGCTTTCCACGCATAAAGCTGTCTTGTAGTCTAGGAGAGTAGCTATGAAGAATTAGTCTGTTAATCCCTGATGGAACCAACACTGTCATTCTAAACGATATTTAAGGATCAGACACAAAGTCTTTTCCTTGAAAGTAAGTAAAACTAGACAATTTAAAAAGCAAAACCCACAATACTGAACTACCACACAGAGCTGGTAGTCTGTTTCCAGTGCCAGACAAGAACATAACATGAATCACAGGTTCTGGGCTTGGCCAGGAACATTTCAAACCATCTACTAGTTCCAGTTTAACTCTAGAAAAGTTGCTTAAAGTTTCTGATGCTTTGTTTCCTCTTTTTCTCATTAACATAATTTTAACTTTCAATGAATTTCTTCAAAGACTATTGAGGCTCTTCCATCTGGCCAGCACTGGTCAAGCAGGGGAGGCAAGATAACTGTAATTTGTCTTCCTACCATAATTCATATATATGGTTGTGGTAAAGATTAAATAAAATGATACATGAGGGGAGGCACTCAAAAAACATTACTTTCCTCCATTTTAATCCTTGAAAAAGGACACTTAACCACCAGACTGTAGTCTTATTTTACACTAGAACTACCTAGAATGATTTTACACTAGAATTACCTAGAAAAGTTAACTTGTAGTAGATGAAATTATTTAAAGGATGTCATTGTATTCTTTGGAATTAAAACAATATTATGGCAGTATACATCTATTCAGTATCTACGGAGCACCTACTATATACTAGATACTATATGCTATGCCTTAGCAGAAAGGAAAGGCAAAGCCTAGAAACTCGAGGAGATGAAACCTTCAGGTTCGTTATGAGAAGATGAGCAATGCACCGAAGTTAAACCACAGGTAAAATATTTATTTACTTATTTATTTTAATTAATCATATATCTTTACAATTATATTTCTATGCCATATACATATATTTTAAATATAAAGAATTTATATATATACTATTTATATAATTGTTTATTTAATCAGTGCTTTTATTTGAAGAAAACACTACACATGACGTGATATTGAAAAGCATTTTCCTGGAGCACCTGGGTGACTCAGTCGTTTAAGCGTCCACCTCTTGATTTCAGCTCAGGTCATGATCTCACAGTTTGTGGAATCAAGCCCTGCATCTGCTCTGCACAGACAATATGGAGCCTGCTTGGTGTTCTCTCTCTCCCCCTGTCCCCCCTTTCAAAACAAAGAAAATAAACATTAAAACAAAGAAAAGCATTATTCTTCCTCCTTACTTTGGTCCAGTTTCCTGGAAACAGAATTCTATTCTGTGTAGTTTTAAATCTGTTAGAGGCTGTTTTCATGACTATTCCATTCTAATATTTATTTTTCAGCTTCAATAGTTAATTATTGATCAACTTGCCCTGAAAGTTGAAGATTTAACTTATTCATGCCTCAAACTCCTCCAGAGTCCTCTGCTTTAAATGCCACCATTGGTAGGCTATATGGCATTCCAACTGTATGTTTAAGTAATTTATTTATGTGTTCCTTGATCAGTGGTATCTCTTGCCTCTTAATTTTCAGCAGCCTTGGTCTCTCCTCCACCTTTCCTGCCAATGGACCTCCGCTGACATGTCCTGTCCTTGGTGAGCTCTTCTCTCACACAACGTTAATACACGAATGTAGTTTGCAACCCAGCCAAATACTACATGATTTGTCTATTCTAAAGGTTAGACATAAATAAACAAGATCTGAGTTATACAATTATATAAATATTATTCACTCCTGGCTAAAAATATATTTAAGAATTATATTTCTTTTGCATATGTTCCAATGTCAGAAACTCTGGACTATGCAAGAAAAATGTTACTGGCATTCTTGTTTGAGATACTCTCTCAACTGTTTAAAATCTTGCCACATTTTAGTTTGCTTCATATTGAAACATAATTTACTCCTTTAGTTTTCGTTTTCCTCCCAGGTGTTTTTAATTGTTGCTTTTGTTTCTTCTTGTAAAAAAAAAAAAGCCTCTATAGGCCCTCAATGATTTTTTTCTGTCTTTAGTTATGAAATCATTTCCAACGTTTTCCAAAATGTGGTCTGCAAAGTCCTGTGGCTCCTAAAGACCTTTTCAGGGGCTGAAAAGTCAGAACTATGTCACAGTAGCCGCTAATGCAAAAACACACTACGAACAGTAAGGCATTATTTGTCTTTTTCACTGGGTGCAAAAGCAACGGTGGGTAAAACTGCTGGCAGCAAATTGTACTCGGTAGGAAACATTTGTATTCTTCAGCACTCTATACCTGCAGTGCAAAAATGTAACAACAACAAGAAAAGCTACACTGAAAAATGTTCTTGCTGAAGTAGTTAAAAATGTTAATTTTATTAAATCTTAATATTAGAGTGCATATCTTTATAATGCTACTTGTGATAAGATAGGAATGCTCACAAAACACTGCTGCAGTATAATGAAATATAATGGATGTCTCAAGGAAAATCACTTTTGTGATTGATTTGTGAGCATAACTACCACTTTTTTCATGGAAACCTTTTGATATAAAAGAACAATGGACAAATTATAGTTTTTCAGGTACTTAGAACATTTTCAAGAAACTAAGTAAGCCAGCCACTTCAACAATAATTCTAGTTTCCAAATGAAAAGTATCATCTTAGAAAATTTATATATGTCATCATCAGCTTGACAATGTAATTCTGTGACAGATATTTTCCAATAACTAATGCATGTCATTGCAAAATCATGCATAGACAAATGATTCATTCAAAGTGCAATATGGATCAACATATTTTTAAACATTTTCTGAAATGTTCTTCGAATGGAATAATAAAGTAGGAACTTTACTTTTTTTCATTTTGACTTTTTCCATTCCATATTTTTGACTCATCCGACTTGTATGCATCAAATTTATCCACTTTTGTTGAACAAAATCCATCGTGTAGATATTCTACAATTTGTTTATCCATTCATCTGTTGACAGACTGAATATTTTGCAGTTTTTTACTATAACTAATAAAGCTGCTGTGAATATTCTTGTGAACATTCATGTACACATCTTTAATTTCTCTTGAGAAAATATTTAGGAGCAGAACAGATGGTTCATATGGTGAGTGTGAATTTCACTTTCTAAGTACCACCAAACCGCTTTCCAAAGAAAGTGTCCTAAATTAAAATTCTACCAGCAGTGCACAAAAGTATGAGTTCCTGTCTTTTGCAATACTTAGTACAGTCAGTCTTTTTAACTGTAGCCCTTTAAAAGGACTACAGAAATGTCTTATTTCGCATTTTCTCAATGAATATTAATGTCGAATATGGTTCCATATGCTTATTTTCCACCTGTGTAACTTCTTTGGTGAGTTGTCTATTCAAATCTTTTGCCCATCTTTCTACTGACTTTTGTTTTAGTATAGCTGTTCCTGTTTTGTTTTTTATTGGGTTTTGAAAGTTCATTATACATTTTGACATGAGTCCTTTATCAAAATGTGATTTGAATTTATTTAATCCCAGTCTCTGGCTTGTCTTTATATTCTGTTAATAGTGTCTCTTGAAACCTTGAAGTCCAGCTTATTAATATTTTTTGTGCTATGCTTTTGGTATTGTATTTAGAAAAATCTTACTTAAAAATCTTTGTCCAACCCATGGAAACAAATGTTTTCTCCTATGTTCTACAAGTTTTATAGTTTTAGGTTTTACACTAGGTTTATGAAACGTTTTAATTTGTTTCTGTTTATCATAAAAGGTATGGATCCAAGTTCATTTTTCTTTTGTATTTGGATAACCAAGTGATGCAGCATCATATACTATAAAGACTGTATTTTTCTTAAAGCAAAAGCAATTCATTAGAGAAAATAAAGTCTAGTCAGTGAAGAAAACATAATCTTCTTTGATAAACACCAGTTGTCCACACACGTGTATAACTATTTCTGAATCCCGTATTCTGTTCCACTAATGTATTTTTCTACCTTTACAACATGTTTTCTTGATTACTGTAGCCTTATACTAAGCATTGAAATCAGGTAGTATTAATTTTCAAACTTAGTTCTTACTATTTAAACTTACATTGACTATCCTGGATTATTTGAATTTCATTATGAATTTTAGAATTTGTATGTCAATTTCTATAAAAAAGCCTAATAAGATTTTAATTGGTATCATATGGAATCAATTTGGATAGGATTCACATCTTAAAAATCTTCAGTCTTCTGACTTATGAATTTATTACATCTTTCTACTTATTTAAGACTTTTTTGGGGGGCACCTGGGTGGCTCAGCCGGTTAAGCCTCCGACTTGAGCTCAGGTCATGATATCATGTTCGTGAGTTTGTGCCCTGTGTCAGGCTCGGTGCTGACAGAGCCTAGAGCCTGCTTCAGATTCTGTGTCTCCTTCTCTCTCTCCCTGCCCCTCCCCACTCATACTCTGTCTCTCTCTGTCTCAAAAATAAATAAAACATTAAAAAAATTTTAAGCATTTATCCCACTGCTATTATAGCCTTTTGCATATAGTTGTTGCATAAATTTTGTCATAATTTTTCATGCTATTATGAATGGTATTCCTTTTTTACTTTCAGTTTCTAAATGTTGTTGCTACCATATAAAAATATAATTATTCTTATTTTTACATCCCACAATCTTGCTAAACTCACTAATTAGTTCTAATAAACATTTTGTAGACACAGATATTCCATATATATGTACAAAAAGATCATCTAAGAAAAAAGATAAATTTTGATGTTATGTTTTTGTTTTTATTTAGTTTAAAATATTTCTTATTACTTTTATGATTTATTCTTTGATATATGGTGATTGCTCTGTGTTATTTATTTTCCAAATACTTGACTGTTTTCTAGAGATCAATTATTGGTTCCTAATTTAGTTTTATTGTATTTAAAGGATGCATCCTGTAAGACTTGAAACCTTTTACATTTATTGAGACGTGTTTTATAGCCCAAAAGATCCTCAATCTAAATATTCCCTATGCACTAGGAAAAAAATCTAAAGAGGTGTATTCTGCTATTGTTTCATGAAGTCTTGTATAAATACCAAACTAAGTTAGTGGACAGGCTTTAAGTTTTTATATCCTTACTGATTTCTACCTGTTCATTTTTGGGAGGGGTGGTATTACAATTTCTGACGATAATTGTGGATTTCTTTACTTTCTTATAGTTCTGTTAAGTTTTTCCATCATGGACGCTGGCAATCTGTTATTAGGTGATAAGTACTTAGAATTGCTATGTTACCTTCCTGTAGGCTCTTTACCATTAGAAGATCACTTTCCTTAGAAGTGGTTCCTTTTCTTTTGCCTCTGAAATTGACTTAACCTAATATTGATATAACCATTCTAGGTTTCTTTTGGTTAGTGCTAGCATTGGATATCTTTTTATACCTTTTACTTTTAACTTGTTTGCATCTTTATATTTTAAGTGCATTTCTTATAAGCATACACTGCTATTTGGCCTTGCTGTTCCATTCAATCTGACAAATGCTTTCTGATAATTGTGGTACGGACATTTGCATTACTGTCATTACTCATATAGAGTTAAGTCTATCATGTTGATATATATTTTCTATATGTTCTGTCTATTCTTTGATGCATTTTTCCCCTTCTTTTTCTCCCTACTTCTGTAGCAATATTTGGCATAACTGTGGTTCTAGTGATTATTAGCAGAGGCTGGTATTACCGTCTTTGCAGACATTTAATCATCCCATGTAATTATTAAGCTTGACAATCAACCTTAATTTAGAATGAACTAAGAGGATTTGGAAGGAACTCATTCTAAACTTTTTTAATCTTTATAAAATTACTAGGGTACAGGTATTGATACAAAAATGAACTAATTTCTAATTTCCAACAAAAATCTAAATGGTCTGTATTTTTTTTTAATGTTTTTTTTTTAAATTTATTTTTGATACAGAGAGACAGAGCATGAGAGGGGGAGGGGCAGAGAGAGAAGGAGACACAGAACAGGAAGCAGGCTCCAGGCTCTGAGCTGGCTGTCAGCACAGAGCCCGATGCGGGGCTCGAACCCACGAACGTGAGATCTGACCTGAGCTGAAGCCGGGGGCTTAACTGACTGAGCCACCCAGGTGCCCCTAAATGGTCTGTATTTTTATAACTCTTGCTGAAAACAAATACTGTTCTCTATTGCATAACTGGTTTCTTGTTGATTCAGTGTAAACATCCTGAGAAATTTCAGATGATCTAAAACAATGGAGTATAGTTTCTACATATCTAATTAATATTTAGTGTAATTCCTTAATCATAATTATAATTCATTAATCACCACAAAGTGCAACCCTATTTTGAATGACTTGGAGGAAGCCGAAAGAAATGTTGATATTATGTCCTCTGAAAATGGAGATAGTTGGATGACTTTTATCCTCATGGCTTGTTAGTTCATAACATAGAAAGGCCTGTTCTCTAGATTTCACTGTGGCCAATTTGGCATAGACTGTGGTCTGTCTGGAAAAAACTTCTTTGTGTTGATGTATAAAGCAGAGTTAAAGACCTGTCTCCTTGGCATAATACGGCCACAAAGGGAAGGACACATATGGCTCTAGTTTAAGTAGTTTTTTTTTTTAATGAATGTTCTTGCTGTTTTAAGGTACTAGGATCTGCCCCCCCCCAACCATGCAAATATTTACAAAGCATATGCCTGATATTTTTTTAAAGGCATAGATCCCAGGAAATTGAAAGGCATAATGCAGTATGCCTAGAACACTAATTAATAAAAGCTTCAAAGTGTTTTCTTCATTGTTGGTATCATGAGACCTAATCCTGGTTCTTACAAAGAATAAGACCTCAATAAACATTTTTTGAATAAATAAATGTCAAAATACGCCACCTTTCCTTCAGAAGAGAAAACTCTTTCATAGTATTTTCCCTTATCAACGTTTTCTGACTGCAAGTTTACCATTCCATGGAGGAAACATTCAACCCCAGTATATGAATTATAATCATTATCTGGGCTGGGAACAATAAACCCTCCACACCCCAAGAAAGAACTTGTGGGGAAAGGACATAAAAAGATGACTCACTGTAAAATTTAAGAGTAAACTCTTAAAAACTATAGAAATTGAGAAAAGTGAGCAGAGAAAAGGTAAGATATAAGTGGGATGTTGACATTGGGGTGAAAGTAAAAATGGGAAAATATGTATTAATTGGGAATGTATATCTTAAAGTTCTGAGGTAAGTTCTGTGAACAAATCAACAGTTGTGTGTTGGTGGGTGGGACTGGCACGTTTGTACACTGAGAGCTAGATCTGAAGAGGTATCCAAGTATGGAGTTATAAACGACTACAAATGCCAGTCTATGACAAATGAATTTTGTGTTTCTGAAGTAAAACTGATGTGTGAAATGGTATTAACAGACAATCAATTGACCAGAATTTGACAGATGGGCTGGAAGGAATAATGGTAGGAGTAGAGGGACAATAGCAGGCCTCAGCAAGAATGGACTCAGATGTGAGGTAGTCAGAACCTGGTAGTCACGATGGGAATCAGATAAAAGAGCTAAACCAATGGGAGTTTAGTTATGGGGAAAGAGGAAATTTGAAATAATTACTTCAACAATTCAAACCCAATTTCTTACAACAATGAGGGCAAATTTCACTGGAATTAGAAGGTGATCACTTTGGAAAATGATGATAAATTCATTATTTTTAAATGTTAGTTTTAAATATGTTGAATTTTGAGGTGAAAAGTCACATAGGATGAATTTCATAGCAAGTATTCAAATATCCAAGTCATAAATTTAAATATAAGACAATGATGAACATTCAACTACATAGAACTGTCAAATAAAGTCACAACCATGACTTCTGTGATAGGACAAGAAAATGAGCATGAGCTAAGGGCGGGCTCCATCTATGTGGGCGGGGACAAAGCAGAGACCTTGGGGAATGAGTTGGAGAGGCAACTGAAAAACTAGAGCACTTTCATATAACGTAGAGCAAATAATGGCACCCAAATCGCTGCACTATGTTTACAGTTACAGAGTGTCAGAGTTAAAAAGAACTTGAGATAGAGCATGAGATTAGTGTTTAGTGGGACACTGATAAACAAACATGAGAGAAAGGCACAAATATTAGATAACAAAGTAGGGCTTAATTAAATGCACAAAATAACTGAAAACAAAATTCTATGACTATGAATTAGTACAAATGCAAAATTATATCTGGCTTTATTTTCTTTAGTATTCATTTTTAGTTAACATCCATAATTTATATTAAAATTCACTTTGTGTTCTATAGTTCTAGTTTTAAAAAATGTGTAATATTATAGATCCACCATTATAGCATCATAGAAAATAGTATCATATCCCTACAAACCCCATGTACTAAACCTATGCACCCCTTCTTCCTATTCTCTCCTTGTGGCAACCCCTGATCATTTTACTGGCTCCATGGTTTTGCATTTTTGAGGATGTCATTTGGTCGGAATCTTATAGTATGTAGCCTTTTTAGATAGGCTTTTGTCATGCACCAATATGAATTTAAGGTTCCTCTGTTGCTTTTTGTGTTTGTCTTGATAGCTCATTTGTTTTTTATAACTAAGTAACGTGCTATTGTATGGATAAGCTTCTATTTATTCATTCAGCTACTGAAGTACACCTTAGTTACTGCTAAGTTTTAGCAACTATGAATAAAGCTGCTATAAACATTATATGTGGATTTTTGTGTAGACATAAGTTTTCAACTCAATCGAATAAGTATCTAGGAGCATGACCACAGGATCATACCAGTAAGGCTATGTTTAGATTTTTAAGAAATTGGCAAACAATCTTTCGAAATGGCTACTAATATTTTTGGATTTTCACCAGCAATAATTCCTGTTTCTCTGTATTCTTGTCAGCATTGTCAGGTTTTTTTTTCTTGGATTTTAGTCATTCTACTAAGTGTATACATGTCTAATAGTAGTATCTCACTGTTATAATTTTCAATTTCCTAATGACAAATAATGTTGAGCATCTTTTCATATGCTTGTTTGTCCTCTATATATCTTGTTGGTTAGGTATCTGTTCAGATCTTCTAACCATTTTGAATTCAGTTGCTTGCTTTCTTATTATTGAATTTTCTTATTTATTTGTATATTTTGGATACAAGTCCTTCATCAGATAGGTGTTTTGCAAATATTTTCTTTCCATCTTTAGCTTGTATTTTCATTCTCTTGTGTCTTGTAGAGCAGAAGGTTTTAATTTTAAAAAGACCAACCTATCACATTTTTCTTTCATGGAGTGTACTTTTCTTTCCATTTAAAAAGTCATTGCCAAAACCAAAGTCAAATAGATATTCCTCTAGCTCATCTTCTAGAAATTTGATAGTTATGTAATTTAATTTAGGTCTAGGATTCATTTTGAGTTAATCGTTGTAAAAAGTACAGGTCTACATCTAGATTCTTTTTTGTTTTAATTACATATGGATGTCTAATTGCTCCAGCACCATATGTTAAAAAGACTATCCTTTATCCTTTGAATTGCCATTGCTCCTGTATCAAAGATCAATTGACTATATTTGTGTAAGCCTATTTCTGGGCTGACTGATCAACTGATATAGTTTTATATTCTTTTACCAATACGACACTGTCTTGATTATGGTACGTTTATATTAAGTCCTGAAGTTTGGTAGTGTCTGCCTCTGACTTCATTTTTCTTCTTCTGTATCATGTGGGCAATTCTAAGTCTTTTGACTTCCCACATAAACTTCAGAATCAAAATAACGTATTGGAGGGGCACCTGGGGGGCCAGGCAGTTAAGCCTCTCACTCTTGATTTAGGCTCAGGTCATGATCTCATGGTTCATGGGATCGAGCCCTGTGTTGGGCTCCATGCTGGGCATGGAGCCTGCCTGAGATTCTCTGTCTTCCTCTCTCTGCCCCTCGCTCACCTGCAAGTGTACACTCTTTCAAAATAAATAAACTTAAGAAAATAACTTACTGGAATTTTAACTGTGATTACGTTAAACAGGATGCTGTAGCAAAATGAGAAATATTAGCAGTATGGAGTCTTTCTATCCAAGGACATGAAATACCTCTTATTTTATTTTTATTTTCTTGTACTTTTTTCATCAGAGTTTATGGTTTTCCTCACAAGGATCTGTACTTATTAACATTATTTTATTTTTGTGGTGTTATTGTAAATGGTATTATGCTTTGAATTTTAAACTCCAATATTTCATTACTGGTATATAGGAAAGTAAATGCCTTTGTAACAGCCCATTATCATAAAAAATTGCGATAATAGCTTATTAATTCTAGAAGGCTTTTTGTTGATTCTTTGAAATTTTCTATATAGACAATGATGTCATTCATGAAAAGACAGGTTTATGTCTTCCTTTCCATTTTGTATGCATTTTTTTTCCTTTTCTTGTATTATTGGATGGTAAGACTTTCAACACAGTATTAAATAGGAGCAGAGAAAGGAGACATCCTTGTCTTGTGTCTGATCTTAGGGACAGAGCATCTAGTTTCCCAACATTAAATATTATATTGACTGTAAATTATTTATAGACTGAAGGATTTTATTAAATGATTCACAACTAATTCTCTAAATTCAGGACTGGTCTGTATGATTATGTCCAGGTGCACCTGTCCATCTGCAGATGAACTGGTTTCTGTAGGAGCTCACAATGATACAGAGTTGAGTGTGAAGCCTGCTTAAAATTCTCACTCTCCCCCACCCCTCTCCCCTGTTCTCCCTTTCTCTTTCTAAAATAAAAATTAATTAATTAATTAATTCACAGCCTTTTGAAGTAAAATTAAGGTACAATGAGCAGAGCTTTAAAAAAACACAAATTTGATCAGTTTTGACATATGTACATACCCAGGAGATCATCACTACAATCAAGATAATAAATACATCCATCACTCCCAACAGTTTCTATGTGTCTAGAAACACCTTCACTTTTGAAAGCTAGTACCATATTTTAGGAGTGGTTTAATGCCGTTTACTCCCTAATATAGAGTGTTATAATAGGTGCCTGACAATAAAATCTTTAAGGATCATCTGTTTACTTCTTCTTATGTTTTTCAAATATATTACAATTTCATTTAGGCTGTTATTACAGCACATACTTCATATTGCCATATACCTAGCTCTGCTTTGGTAAACTCATAATTAACACTAAGAAAATGTTGATTAGAAAGGCAAAATAAGTTAGTATCATTTTCTTTTAAAAAGTTTGGTTTTTTGTTGAAGCCAAACACCACACATACACACACACACACACACACACACACACACACACAGTATATAAATGATAAAAAAGTAAATAATATTTATTTTTAACACTATAAAGCTTACCATGTATTATGTTACAATAGTAATATAAGCACTATTTAGTAGCTTATTATCTAATGGGGAGAAGGAACAAGTACTCATCATAAGTGCTAAAACCTGTAAGCATGCATGATTCCAACTATGTGACATTCTGGAAAAGGCAAAATGAAGAAAACTATGGAGATGGTAAAAAGATCAGTAGTTGCCAGGGATCTGGGGAGAAACAGGGATGGAGAGTCAGAGCACAGAGGCAGAATACTCCGTATGATACTGTAAACATGGATATATAGCATTATATATTTGTTAAAACCCACAGAATGTACAACTCCACAATTGGGCCTTAATGTAAGCTATGGACTTTAAGTGGTAATAATTTAACAATTTAAACTCATCCATTATAGGGGCACCTGGGTGGCTCAGTTGGTTAAGCTTCCGACTTTGGCTTAGGTCATGATCTCATGATTTGTGGGTTCGAGCCTTGCATCGGGCTCTGTGCTGACAGGTCAGAACCTGGGGCCTGCTTCAGATTCTCTGTTTCCCTCTTTCTCTGCCCCTCCTCCACTTGTGTGCTCTCTCTGTCTCAAAAATAAATAAACATTAAAAAAGTTTTTTAAACTCATCCATTGTAACAAACGTACCACTCTGGTGCATAGTGTTAATACTGGGGATTTTAAGGTAGGGTGGGGAAGAGAGGTAGGTCATATAGGGAACTCCTTGTACTTTCCTTGCAGTTTTACTGGAGCCCTAAACCTGCTCTAAAGTAGTAAAGACAACTCTATTTGAGAAAACTGTATTTCTGAAAAAACTAATAAAAAAAGATCAAAATGCAGAGTAACACATCCCATATTCATGAAGTAGAAGACAATATTATTAGGATTGCAAAACTACTCAAAGTGGTCTACAGATGTACCATTATCCATATTAAATTCATGTGGAATGACAAAGGCCCTGAAGAGCCAAAACAATTGAGAAAAAGAAGGAAAAAAAGGTGGAGAACTCATATTCTGATTAGTAACACTTACTACAAAGCTACAGTAATCAAAACAGTATAGACTGTCATAGGCCAAAAATATAGATGAATGGAATAGAATTAGAGTCCAGAAATAAACCCATGAATCTGTATCTAAATGATTTTTGACAAGAGTGCCAAGATCTTTTAATAGGAAAAGAACAGTCTTTTCAAAAACAGTGCTGATGTAAGCGATGAATCACTAAATTTTACACCTGAAACTAATATTACACTGCATGTTAACTAAGTGAAATTTAATACACCATGAAACTATTTTAAAAACTGTGTTGAAAGAACTAGATACATACATATAAAAGAGTAAAGTTGAATCCCTACCTTATCTTACACCATATTTAAAAAATAACTCAAAGTGAACTAACCACCTAAACATATGAACTAAAACCTTAAGCCTCTTAAAGTAATACATAGGATTGTTTATTCACGACCTTGAATTTGGCAGTGGATTCTTAGATATGACACCAAAAACATGACCAGAGGAGAAAAACCAGAGGTAAATCGAACTTTATGAAAATTAAAACGTTCGTCAAAGAACACCGCCAAGAAATGAAAAGTGACTTACAGAATGTGAGAAAAATATTTGCAAATCATACTACCTTAGAAGTGTGGAATATCCAGAATAAACAAAGGACTTTTACAACTCAACAACAACAAAAAGACAAACTGCACAATTTAAAGAGGTCAAGGACTTGAATAGCTATTTCTCCAAATAAGATACACAAATGACTAAGAATCACATGAAAATAGGCACAAAATTAGTCATCAGAGAAATGCAAATCAAAACCAGAAGGAGATATTACTTCACACCCATTAGAATGGCTACTATTAAAAAAACAACAACAATAAAAACAAAAGAGCATATAACAACTGTTAGCAAGGATGTAGAGAAATCCGAATCCTCGTGCATTGCTGTAAGGGTGCAAATTGTTCAGCTACTGTAAAAAACAGTTTGGTAATTCTTCTAAAAGTTATACAAAGAATTATCATGTGACCCAGCAATTCCACTTCTATGTATATACCCGCAAAGAATTGAAAACAGGTACTTAAATACTTGGACATATAAGTTCAAAGCAACACTATTTGCAAAAACCAAAAGGTTGAAACAGCCCAAATGTCTATCAATAGATGACTAGATCAACAAAATGGATCTATACATACAGTGGAATAGTATCCAGTCATAAAAATGAAGTATGAATACATAGTGCAACACAAATGAAACTTGGAAACATTAAGTGAAAGAAGCCAGACAAAAAGATAGCATATTATAAAATTTCATTCATATGAAATACCCAGAATAGGTAAATTGATAGAGACAGAAAGGTGATGGTATTCAGGAGCTAGATGGTGAGAACAGTAAAGGAAAGTAATTGTTTTACGGTTATAGGATTTTCTGTGGGGATTAAAATATGTTTGGGAACAAGGTAGAAGGAGTGGTTGCATAATATTGTGAATGTGCTAAATGCCCCTGTATTGTTTACTTTAAACCCTAGAGGAGAAAGCCAGAAACAACCTCCTTGACCTCAACCGCAGCAATTTCCTACTAGACACATCCCCAAAGGCAAGGGAATCAAGAAGCAAAACAAACTACTGGGACCTCATTAAAATAAAAACTTTCTGCACCGCAAAGGAAATCATCAAGAAAACTAACAGGCAACCAACAGAATGGGAAATGATAGTTGCAAATGACATGTCTGACAAAGGGCTAGTATCCAAAATCTACAAGAAACTCACCAAACTCTATACCTGAAAAACGAATAATCCAGTGAAGAAATGGACAGAAGACATGAACAGACACTTCTCCAAAGAGGACATCCAGATGGCCAACAGGCACATGAAACAATGCTCAGTGTCACTCATCATCAGGGAAATACGAATCAAAACCACACTGAGATACCACCTCACTCTAGTCAGAGTGGCTAACATGAACAAATCAAGAGACTATAGATGCTGGTGAGGATGTGGAGAAACGGGCACTCTCCTACACTGTTAGTGGGAATGTAAACTGGTTCAGCCACTCTGGAAAACAGTGTGGAGGTTCCTCAAAAAATTATCAGTGGAACTCCCCTATGACTCAGCAGTGGCACTTCTGGGGATCTACCCAAGGGATACAGAAGTGCTGATGTATAGGGGCATATGTACCCGAATGTTCATAGCAGCATTTTCAATGATAGCCAAAATCATGGAAAGAACCTAAATGTCTATCACCTGATGAATGGATCAAGAAGATATGGTTTATACATACAATGGAATACTACATGTCAATGAGAAGGAATGAAATCTGACCATTTGTAGCAGAGTGGATGGGCCTCAAGGGTGTCATGCTAAGCGAAATAAGTCAGGCAGAGATGGACAGATACCATATGTTTTCACTCATAGGTTTAACAGGAAAAACCTAACAGAGGACCATGGGGAGGGGAAGGGGAAAAAAGAGTTAGGGAGAAGGAGGGAGGCAAATCATGAGAGACTCTTGAATACAGAAGAGGAACTGACGGCTGAAGGGGAAGGGGTAGAGGAGAAGTGGGGGTGATGGTCATGGAGGAGGGCACTTGTGGGGAAGAGCACTGGGGGTTATATGGAAACCTATATGACAATAAACTATATATGAAAACAAAAATAAATAAATAAAACATTAAAAAAAAGAGTCAGACTCTTAACAGACTGAATCGCCCAAGTACCCACAGTTGTTTGTTTTTGATAAGAATTATATCAAGTAATTAATTGTCCCAATTTTACCATATTAATATAAGATGTCAGTGGGAGAGACCACAATTGTGGGGTATATGTTAACTCTCAGTACAATCTTCAGTTCTGTACATTGAAAATTGTTTCAAAGTAAAAAATATTTTAAAAATAGAAAAAATAAAAAGAGTAAATTCTATGTTATGTGCACTTACATTAAAATTTTTCTTTTAAGTTTGAAGACATTAGAGAGTGAGTAAGGTAGGACTTGATTAGCCTCAGTCCTGAAGGAAAGGTATTTACTGGCTCTTCTATATTTAACCATTTGCTGATCCTAAGCATTAGCTCAAAGACTAGATGAGCTGAATGAAATAACTGACAGGATCAGAAGCTCAATCTGAAGAGGCTAAGAGTAGGTGTGGAATGGGGCGGGGGGGAGCGGGAATTAGAGTTCTGTTTCCAATAATGAGAGGCTCAGAGAATTACACCCTGGAATAGAGATGAATTAGAAATAGATCAGCCTCAAATAGACAAAATCAGCTATAAATATGTCATTCCTAACTGGATTAAGGTTATGTGCTCCTACCCTAAACGAATGCCAGAAACAAACTTGAATTCTTTCCGAGGAAGATAAAATCACCCAGATGTCTACTAAAAAATGAAAGTCTCTGTCAAGGTAATGAGAACAAAGATCGAGCAGCAGAAGTGGACCGGCAGAGCAAAGATTCCAGTGGAGTTAACGGAATCATCCACCATCAATCTGAGTGTGACGGTTAAGAAGGAGTCAGAAGGAAGAGACAATTTTGACGAAGAATTATAACATTCAGTGTTATAATCTGAGTAGGACATAACACAGGAGAAGTGAGTCTAGGAAATGAAAGAGCTAATAAGTTTGGATGGGATTTATTACACTTTGAAGTATCTGTGGATTTGTTCCAGGTGGAGATGTGTCCTATTACAGGAAAAGTGTCTAGGAAAACAATATTTTTTATATGTCTGGACCTGACTCTTTGCATTTGCCATCACTGGGCAGCCTGAGTATGCATGATGTGAATGCCACCTGTTAAAGTTCATCAGAAACAGCTATGTGGTAAAAGTCTAAAATGCACAGTCCTTTTTGGTAATGAATTCTTCTAAGTAGATAAAGGAAATACAAATTTATAAGAGTGAAATGGAAGCCTAACTCTACACATTTGAAATAGTATTAATAAAATGCACAGTCAATTCTTTTTTAAAAAATTCGATCTCACTTAAAGAAAGTTCTAATAATATTTGAGAACTACATAACCAAAAATTTACATTTTCAATTGTTTGCAAGATTTTACTAACTTATGTTTATCTAAACACATTAAATTCTGTTATTTTCTTTTTTTTTCCTGTCTCAGTATATTTACATAAAAATCCCTTTCCAAGTAATTTTAACTCTTTCCATTGAGAAAAAGTGATTTATGAATCAGCCCTAAACCATATAAGGAAATAAACAATTGATTAAAATAATTAATTCCCTTAGTAACAGATTATCTAAGGTAAAATATTCATTTTTCACATTCAAGAGAAACATATACCTTGTAAGTATACTATTTCATTCAATATATAAACAAAGTGTAGCAAAGATCTAAAAATAGTGTTTATGTTGAATACATTGAAGAATGAATAACATCAAGGAATAAAAGCATTTCAGAGGGGGGGAAATTTACACTTTGGTTTTGGTAGAAAAGCCCAATTTTTTTGGCTAATTGAAATATATCCATTTTCATAAAAGTGGTGAAAAAGAGGAAGAGTCAAGCAAAAACAATTGCTCCTGAATCTAAGTCCACCTACTTCATTTCAACCCATACACGTGTCCTCTCCGAGAGCTGGCTTCTTAATGAGGAGCCAAACCTGTGAAGATCAGCAGAGCCTGAGTGAGAATCGCAACAAAGACCAGATGTAGTCTTGCAAAACACTGACAGGAAAGAGAGTTCAAGCAAAAGAAGGCATGAATTCTGCCAGAATAATGTTTCTGAAAGGTACAAAAACAAACACGCAAAACCCACTGTGATACAGGAGTCAAAATGTTAGCAATGGAGCCAAAGCATACCCCACGGTTTAAAGATACGGATGTACCATGTGGGGAAAGTAGAGCTTGCTCCACTGTCTGGGGCCACTGGGAGTGACTGGAGACAAGCCACAATGACATGTTAATATCTTCTACATGGCAATTACACTAAAAAGAAGGGAAAATCATTTTCCTACAAAAATTCATTGAGACATTTAAGACCTGTAGCATAAACAATCATACTGGTATATCCTAAATTGGTAAAATTAATCTTTTAAGTGTGTTATATAAAACTAATTAATGGAGAATGTAAATTGGTTTATAGTTGAATTACAGCAAAGAATCTTTAATATAGGGCCATCATAACTATTTATTAAATATGGCTACTTTGCGAAATGTCACTTTGACTGTGAAAGGGATACAATTTTCATTAGCAATTTCTGCACAAGCATTTTCCAGATAAGATTAAAAATACTTAACATTATACCCAATTTCCAGAAACTAGATTTATAGACAATTTAGAAAGAGAGCCCTATCAATAATAAAAGGCAATCCACTGACTAATGAGATAGTAGCAACTGAAGTATAAACACCAGATAGGAGAAATGGAGAGCAAGCATGCTTCCCAAAGAAAAGGAAACCTAGTATTAAAGCAATGTAAGGCATATTATGAATTTTTAGTGGAAAGCCACTACTGAAAATTAAGAAATTATACTTCAAATAAAAATATAAACTAAAAATATATCAGATGGAACCATTTATTTATAAAACACTATTTTTATTCGTCTTGTTCAGCCACTAAGGCAAAATTACAAACTATCTTAACAATTTTCATCTGTCCTTAGTCTAATCCTCCCTTTACCTTTTGGATTTGTTCTTATTTTCTTAGTTTTTTTTTTCTTTTTCCTTTATAGGATACATAGGGATACATATAATATATATGGTGTTGAAATTTATTGGGACATGAACTCTTCTCTCCATGTATGTAAAATGTCACAAACTGCTAAATGTTTATAAGGAGATTGGGCGGGGTACCCAGACAAAGGTGAGGATTTCAGTAGAAACTGAATGGATCCTTCACTCTTCATAATGTTCTTTCCAGTCTTCTGTCATGTGATATGGATGATAAAGTTTGGGAGGGGGCAACTAAAAATGGGGAAAATAACTATTAACACTCTCCTAGGGGAAACTGTTTTATAACTATGTTGGTCTAGACCAAAGCTTACAACTTTGAGAAAAGTTTCAGCACTGTATCACCTCCTTGGATACAAAGAATGATAAATTATAAATCAAATTAGACTTTATCCTTTTTAAGGTTTATCCAAAGCATTAAAAGTGCTGGATGGCTGTAAGTGGTCCCTGCAACAACTCACTCTATGTCACAAGCAGAAATGCCCCTACATCATCCACTCAGGCGGAAGTCTGGGTAAATCTATTGGTGTTTGGAATCAATTGAACCTGTAAATGCAGAACCCTGAGGTACTGTATTTGATCCAGACTTCTAGAAGAAATTAAATTTTTTTTTAAAAATCTGTTATCAGTGAGCAAAAGTAGATAATATAAGTTAATTTAAATATTCAGTTATAAGCCAAGGAACACACAAAATAAGTCATTGAACTAGAGTCTCTAGACAGATAATCACATGAAAAGGTTTAGATAAGTAAATGATCCTATGCTAACATAAAAGAAATCACTCATGAATGAATGTTGGGTGAAATCCAATGGTTTTTTATCCTACATACATTTGTTGAATCATATATTTTAATGGTGATATTAGTTAAAATGTATCATGGTTTGTTACTGAATCATTCACTATAAATATATATCTATACAAAATAGTTACATTTTGCTATTAAAATTATAAATTACAAATAGAGGAATTTGCAATCATTATGAAATAATACTTAACTCTCTATTTAACCAAAATGACAATAAGAGATGTTAAAGACAAATACAGAAGAGTACATAGTTGTGAATGAAACTTAGTTCTTTTAATATGGAGAAGACCAGGTTTTTTTTTTTTTTAAGTAATTGAAAGCCTGATAAAAACAATGGGAAACACAGTAAATTATTTTGATAAAACAAAAAATCATTACTGTCCTGAGAGATTATATAAAAAGTAAAGAAAAATCTTTGTTTACAATTTCTTATTAAGGGCAGAACAATAATCTAAAAAAAAATTTGTTCTTTTAACAGAGAGAAAACCAAATTCTATTTTATGCCAGTATACTTTTAAAACTCCTTTTTAAAGAACTTAAATAAGTCCATTTCAATCTGAGCCCGCTTTACCACACACAAAATTCCTTCCTAAGATTCCTTTTCCACAAACCTACGACTTTTTTATATCCATTCATTTTTTGTCCTAATTTTCTCCTCCTTTTTCTCTTTCTGGAACAACCAGTTATCTTATTTCCCTTACCTACTTTTTATTCACAGTTATTTCCTTTCACATTTATTATTTCTAGGTAGTTTTAATAATATACACTGATTAGAATTTTAACCCTTAGAACCATAATTCCTAATGAAAACTAAGAAGTAAACAGTTATGGACTGTCTGGGACACAGGTACTCTGTGGAGTTTATAAATATATTTCATAATTTCTAGAAGTATATCCTTCTTCATCATATGTTTTCCAATGTGGCACAAAACATGTTTATTAGGGAGGGGGGTGGAACCAAGATGGCGGAGAGGAAGGGAGCTCTGTAAACTCCGTCCGCACCATTTATCGAACTGAGAAGGATATTACACTCATCTGCGAGAGCGGAAGGAGAAAATACAAACTCCAGAAGGAATAGAACCTCAAGGATATCTGAGTGAGTGGGGGCGAACGGGGGAGATCCGAAAACGGGCCAGCCCGGGACGGGCAGGGGAGGTAAGATCCCCAGCCCAACGTGGAGCAAGTGCACGCCCGGGAGACAAAGGGAAGAGACAGAGTCAGAACGCGCTCATAGAACTGTCTCTGGGGAAGAGGTACAGAACGCTTGGCTGCGCTTGGAGACAGAAACCCACTCCATAGATAACTGCTGGGTAGCCAGAATCCCGAAATAGGGTGGCGCAAGAGAAGGAACAGCTTCCACCCTAAGCCATCTCAGGGGGGAATCAGAGGCGCCTGTGGCTGTGAGAAGCGGCTGCGCTGGTGAGGCATGCTCCCCGGCGGGAAGCGGCCGGAGCGGCGACTGCGCCAGGTGCAGCGAGCAATTGGAACTTAGTTTTCAGAATGGGACCACGGACCACATTTCGATGCACACCTCGCCCCCTGCACGGACTGCGCGAATCCCGGGTGCCCACAGGGAAAAAATAGGGCACACACCGACGGGACCCCCAACAAAGAGTTGGTGGCGGGTGGAGGCCCGGGCGTGCGCTTAGACTGTAGGAGCTCCCAGCTCATTTCCAGCAGTGCACAGCGTCTTGAGCAAAGCTATCGGAAACTAAGAGAGACTCGGTTTTTTGCTTTTTGTATTTTTCTTTTCCCCATTGCAATCCCGATCCTGACTGGGGGTGGGGACTCCGCAATTGAGTCTGTGAAGGTGCGCACTCCACCTCCTGCTGCTCATTTCACCTCAGGCAGGGGCGGAGCCTATGAGAACAGACTCCAAGACCTACCACATCAAACCAAGCCTATCCACCAGGGGGAGCTGCTGCTTGCTTTTTTTATTTTTTCGTTTTTGTTTTTTGTTTTGTTTTGGTTTTGTTTTGTTTTTTTAATATATAAAAATTTTTTTCTTCACTAGTTTTGTACTTATTTCTTTGTCATTATTACCTTTTTTTTCCTTTTTCTTTACTCAATTCCTTTAACTTTTACTCTTTATATTCCTTTCTCCTTTCTCCCTTACTTTTTCACCTTCTTGCAACCCAGATATATTCTCCTGTATCTCATCCTTACCTCTCCCCTAAACTGATCATACACTTTTAAACAGTCTGCTGTCCTTTGTTGTCTCCGACCCCCTTATATATATATTTTTTTGTCTTTTCTTCTTTCTCTTTTCTTTTTATTTTCTCTTCTTCTCTTCTTTTCGTCTCTTTCCCTCC